>NW_020664419.1:65407926-65576096 GCF_002925995.2 Terrapene triunguis | reverse complement strand
GTGCTTACCCTGGCGAGCCGCGTGCCGAACGTTGCCGACCCCTGATTTAGAGGATCAGGGCCGAAGAGAAGAGTAAATTGGGGTTTCACAGGTGCAACTGAAAGAAAAAATATGCCAAATGTGTGCACAGAAACAAAGTCACACATTTCATGCCCAAGCTAGTATTTTGCTGTTGCTTTTATTTTTGTTGCCTACTGCTTTTGTCATTAGGATGGTTTGATTAATAATGCTAACACCTGAAGTACTTGTTCATTGTTTTCTCAGTCCAAACTCCGGTTGACTTCCACAGAGCCTTTGCCTGAGTGAGGACCTGATCCAATAGAAGTGCTGACTGCCTCCTGGGAAGAGCTCAGCACTTCGCTGAACCCCCTCAAGAAGCTTTCTTCGCCTTGAGCAGCAAGCAGTAGGGATTTGCGGATTTGACCCATTAAATATCCATATTTTTACTGACTGCAAATGCTTTGCGTTTCTTATCCTACTGACATGGAAAGCATACCTCTTTACATGTCCCTCAGTGAGGGACATCACTCACTTTTAGTGCCAAAATTACCTCCAGCCACACAAGTTTGGTGTTGCCTCCTTTTTGAGATTGATATTTATGTCACAAAGAAAGAATGGTGAAACTGGGGTTATAGAAAGAATTTACCCTAAAAGAATTAATCTAAAAGTATTTTTAGATGAATTTGTCTGTCACCTTCATGTAAAGTTTCTGTCACACTCTGCATCCCACATTTGGGCTTTAGCATGGGAAGATGCTGGGAATTATGTTAATTGGAAATAGCCAGTAAAGTTCACAAATCTGTCAGGGCTTCTTGTTTGACAATGTAATGCTAACCACGAGCATGAAATAAATGAGTCACATCCGAACCTTGTTCCTGGTTAAATTGATTTAGATAGATGGAAATTACTTGTTTGAAAATAAATCGTAGATATATGAATTAAAAAGCTGTTAATTTACTTTGATGAAGAAGGGCCTTTGTAACGGGCCTCATTTACATGCTGGGGGCACAAATATTATTAATACCAAGGTCAATGAAGAAGAGGGTAGGCCTTCCGAATAATTTATTTTAGTTTTGAAATGTCAGATCCTATATGAGTTAAGAATATAGTATTCATTCTCTTGCCATAAATTGACACTAGTTTTGTTTCTCAAAATGAGGTTTTGCATCAGCTCAGTGTGCAAGTGTCATTACATGGTGCAGTGTATCATTCAAAAGCAACGTGTAACATTATGGATATAAAAAATTAATCTATTTTGCTTGATAGGGAATACCTACTGGTAAGATGAATTATGAAAAAGGAAAATATTTTAATACGAATAAAGAGCCAATTAGTCCTTTCCAGGATCTCTTCCACAATTATCCTGTATCTGCTACATTGCAGGAAAAAAATAGGTTGAAGTATGCTATTGGAGTCAGACTTAATTGACAATGCTTCAGCATTATTCAACTATCCATCAGGCCATTTAGTACAAATAGAGTGTCTGTCAGACAGCAGTAACATGCTTTCATTATTAATGTTTATGTTAATGAGCTATGCTGTTGCAAGCTCCGATAACTCCCATACCAATCTTACTAATGAACTGTTGGACTCAGGTCAGCTGTTCTCAACTGGTGTCAATCATAAAAACAAACATAAAAGATAAGTATACTAGAAAGTCACTGGAAAGAAGACTTAATAGTTAAATTACTTAAGTTACTCTGTTAATATGGTTTTAAAGCAGACACACATTAAAAATAAAAAGTCTGTTAAAAATGTTATTTAGGTTGCAAAGTCAAGCACTTGAGAGTTAGGAAAGGCCATATCACAAAGTAGGGCTTCTCCCCAGCTCCCAAAGACACGCTGCCCTACCTACAGTCTCAGGCTGCTTTAGTGTCCAAAACTTAAGCAAAAACAAAAACAAATAAGTAATAAAACAAACAACATCAAACAATTCTTCATCTCTCCTTTACCTCTCAGGGTCTCACTACTTTCCCTCCTAGAGGGCTCTGGCAGTCCTCCTTCTTAGCTCTGACTCACCAAGTCTCCCTCATCCCCAGGTGCTCTTTTTTAAAGGCTAATCTGGGCTAGCTGATGCACGGGGCTGGCCTTACCATGAGGCGAACTGAGGCGGCCGCCAGACTGTGGGGGGGCGCCACTAGGACCCAGAGTGTAGAAAATTGTGTCTGCTGCTGGTGCATATGTATTCTCTCTGCTCTACATGCACAGAGATGGTGGAGTGCTGTGCTGGAGAAAGGAGGGCACAAGAGACATCACAGGCAGGCAGGAGAAAAGGTGAGAGGGAATAATAGAAAGCAGCAGGAGCTGCAGGGAGAGAGAGGAGGAGGAGAAGAAGCCTCTTATGTACCGCTCTAGCACCCCCAGGAGCCTGGACTGATTAACACCAGCTTCTGAGGGAGCTTCTTGTTTCCTGTTGCCTCCCTGAACCCACTTGAGGAGAACAGGTAGTCAACTGAAGTAGTAGGAGCCAGTTAGGCCCTTAAGACGCTGATATCTTCCCTCACTCAGGCCCTGCTACCAGCCTGCTTATTTGTCCCCTTCAATTGAGTGTTGAGAGCCACTATAGCTGGCACAGAACAGCAGTCATGAGTGAAAGAAGAAAACGCCCCTCTGGGGCAGCATTCAGAAAAAGAAAGAAAGCAAAGGAAGCTTTTCTATCTAAGCAGGAAGGAGCTCTCCTGAGATACATAGACACAAATGTTCATGGTGAGCCTTCCGGCCCCAGTGAGGATGTGAGTGGTGAGGAGATGCCTGATCTTCCAGTTAGTCAGAGTGCAGGTGACCTGGCAGCTACTGCAGCATCCATATCTCCATCTCAAATGGATGTAACCATGCACATTCCTGAAGAAAAGTGTAGATCAGAGAAGAGTGTGGTGGAAGCGCAAGAAACAGCTGCTGCTGAGTTTAGTTCCTTAAGTCTAGATGATCCAGGACTGTGGACCCACTTGAGCAGTAGCCTGAGGGACTTCCTTGTACTGCACAAGCCACAGCAAGTGAAAAACTTCATGTTCCCCAAAGACAATGAAAATAGAAGTTTCCATCCAACACATTACTGGCGTGAAATTGCCAATGGTGACAAAGTGGAGAGGCCTTGGCTTATGTACTCAAAAACCCAGAATGCTGCATACTGTTTTTGTTGCAAACTCTTCCAGTCTAATGTTCCAGCCACATTGGATTCTACAGAAACAAAGGACTGGGAAAATCTGGCTAGAAATCTGGCATGCCATGAGAAGGCAGCAAATCACCAGAGAGCATTCCATAGGTGGAAAGAGCTTGAGATGAGACTAAGGTTAAAGGCCACCATAGATGATCAGCATCAAGAGAAGATTGCATCAGAGTCTCTTTACTGTTCTGAAAAGGCTCATTGGAATTGTGAGAATGCTTGCTACCCCAAACCTAGCACTGCGTAGCACTTCAGATCAGCTGTATGTGCCAAACAATGGAAACTTCCTTAAAATTGTGGAGCTGATGGCTGAGTTTGATGCTGTACTCCAGGAGCATCTAAGAAGAGTCACCACCCAAGAAATGTACACACACCACTACCTTGGAAAAACAATTCAAGATGAGATCAGACAGGTATTGGCAACAAAGGTCAAACAGAAGATTGTGGCAGATCTGAAGTCAGCAAGGTATTACTCTGTTATTCTGGACTGCACACCTGACATCAGCCATACGGAACAAATGATTTTAATGGTGCGTTTTGTAACAACAACAGAACCTAGTGAAAATGTCCCTGCAATGGTGACTATCAGAGAGCATTTTCTAGAATTTAATGACATTGATGATACTACAGGAGCTGGTATGACAAATGTGCTTCTTAAAAAGCTGGAAGATACGGGAATTGCAATAACTGACATGAGAGGTCAGGGCTACGATAACGGTGCCAACATGAGAGGAAAGAACAGAGGAGTGCAGACACGGATCCGAGAGTTAAACCCTCGAGCTTTTTTTGTCCCGTGCAGTTCTCATTCATTGAACTTGGTGGTCAGTGATGCAGCATCAGCTTCTAGTGAGGCTGCTGAATTTTTTAATGTAATTCAAAGCATCTATGTATTTTTCTCTGCATCAACTCATCGATGGCAAATTTTGAACATCCTCTGACACTGAAACCACTGAGTGCCACATGATGGGAAAGTCGAGTGGAGGCGATAAAGTCTATCAAACACCAAATTGGGAAGATAGATGATGCCATAGTTACCATTATGGAGGATAATGCTATGACAGGAACTGTTCATGGGAGAACAATGGCAGAGGGAAATGGTATCACCAGAAACATACATAACTTCAAATTTCTGTGTGGCTTAGTGTTGTGGCATGACATACTGTTTGAAATAAATGTTGTAAGCAAGAGACTCCAAGGTGTTGACCTTGATATATCTGGAGCAATGGAACAACTGGACAAAGCAAAGTCATACCTACAGTCTGACCGGTCAGATGAGGGATTTCAAAATGTTCTGAAGAGTGCACAGAAGCTGGCAGAGGAACTTCACACTGAAGCTATTTTCCCACCCATTCAAGAATACAAGAGTCACCAAAGAAGATGACATTTTGATTACGAGGCATGGGATAATCCCATAAGAGACCCCAAACAAAAATTCAAAGTTGAATTCTTTAAGCAGGTGCTAGATTGTGCAATACAGTCAGTTGAAGAACGTTTCATGCAGCTCAAGAAACAGCAGTATATTTGGGATGTTGTACGATATTCCAAAACTCCTCACTATACCTGAAGAAGACCTACACCAGCAATACAGGGCACTAGAGACAGTGTTGACACATGATGACACGCACAATATTGATGCGAGTGATTTAGGTGATGAACTGAAAGCCCTTTCAAGATACATTTCAGCAGGATCAACTCCAAAGGCTGTTCTGGAATATATGTGCACAAATAAGATGACCACCCTCTTTCCAAATGCTTTTGTTGCTCTGCGCATACTTCTAACACTTCCTGTAACAGTTGCCAGTGGAGAACGCAGCTTCTCCAAGCTGAAGTTAATAAAAACACATCTATGCTCCACAATGACACAGGAGAGGCTGGTCAGCCTTGCAACCATCTCAATAGAGCATGAGCTGGCCCAGACTGTGGACCTTCAGCGGGAAGCAGTTCAAATCTTTGCAACCAAAAAGGCAGGGAAAGCATCACTTTGATTATTCAAACAGATAAAAATGCCACTGTTTACTATGCAGACAAGAAAAGTTACATTTGCTGTTCAGGTGTTTGAAAGTTAAGTGTTACTTAAAATTTTTGAACAAGGCATTTTAAGTTGTTAGTTCTCCTTTATTGGGGTAGGTAGCAGAGCAGTACCATGAGAGCAGAAGAACAGGAAGAAGGCAGAATTGAGACCTTTCAAAGTTTTGGCCCAAGTGAGGGGACCTGGGGGCGTCATTTGAGCACCCCGCCTCAGGTGCCAAAATGTTGTGGGCCGGCCCTGCTGATGCAGCAAGGTGCACTGGCCCTATTCCCTTTTAGAGGGCAGTGTCACCCTGTATCACTTCTTCCCAAACCCCTTGGGTAAGCCTTTTAAAACCCATCCTTAGTCCAGCCCACCCCCCAAAGTGGACTCTCAAACTTTCCCCACATTCCCTACCAATGTTTTACTCCAATTATTCCATGTGCATTCAGGCACAGAGGGTTCCTCAAAGTCTTAAAAAAAAACAAAAACAAAAACAAAACAAAAAAAACCACACACACCACTCCTGGAGGAAACAAGTCCCCAGACCCTGCCACTCTGGGTTTTATGCTAGCCTTGTAGTTCATACCGGCACCAGGGCACCACCATTAGAGCATCATCCCTGTCTCTGGCCTTACCAGTGTGTTTTTCAGTCTGTAATTGCTCCAGCTTTTCCTTTAGCTGGCTGATTTCAAAGAATAACTCATCTCTCCCTTGGAGCACCTCTTGCAAACTCTGGATATATTTCAAATCCCACTCCTCCTCCAGGAGCTCAACCTGTAACTTCAACTCTCGTATTTCTTTCAGCTACTCCTTTCCTTTTAGGGCTTGCTGCCAGCACTGTTCAGAAGCAGTAAGCTCCACCCAGCGCTTTTCCTTCACAAAAAACCAGCCTTGCCTCGCCTCTCCTCTCACGGTGTGCTCATGCATTTAGTGTTGCAGCATCCATTTTTTCCTGCAACCTCCATACCTGTGCCCTTCTCACAGACACTGTTCTTCTGAGGCCCTCTGGGTCCCTGCTGCACATTGATCAGCCGAAGGCATGTCTGGGTCCCTGCTATTAAGTGTTTCGCCTCCACCATGAGCTTCCACTCCCCTGTACCTCTCTGCCTTTACCTGGGCTCTCCAGCGCAGTCCCAGCATCCCTCACCATGCCCTGGTTTCAGTGCAGTGCTCTCCTGCTCACAGCCACCTCAGTCCTTACAGCTAGAGTGCAACCCGCACTTTTCCCAGTAGGAACTCCACAGCCTCTGTACTACCTGCGGTCATCTCCAGGGCTGGAGAGCTGACAAGCTTCTCCTTCAGCCCTGGCTCTCTGGTTTGGAGACACGAGCCAGCAAACCCCTCTTACTTCTCTCCTGCCTTCAGCCTCTCCCTGCTGCCCTCTGGGACTCCTCAGGTCCCCTGTTCTCTGGCAGCTGTCCCCTGCCCTTCCGAATTGAACCAGTCTGCTCTGACTCACTAGGACTCTCCTGTTTCTTCTATGCTCTGAACAGTTGAGCCAGTCTTAAAAGCACAGTTCACATAAGGAGAAATGCTTCTTATATGTCCTTCTTGCCCTGAGGCAAAACATTCCCTCCTTTGAGCCGCATGCTGCATGATCCTCAAATGCCGCTTTACTGTTTTATACCTGTGCCCACCGATCTTTTCCCTCTGCGGGATCTCCAGGAGGTGCTGCTGCTGCTGTTCCTTGAGTATGGATAGTCACTTCTGTAGATCAAGCTGCACCTCCTCCTGCTGCTTTAGTCATCTGGCCACCTGCGGAAACTGGAGCAGGAACTCCTGCAGTTGCTGCCATTCTTCCATGCACCAACTTGGGAGGATGGATCTACCTTTAGCAAAGCAGGCTTCCACATACTTTAGCTCCATCAATTCCTGGTCACTCAAATTGGGTTGAGGGTATCAGTTGAAGGGTATGCGTGTGTTCATTTTGGATAAAATGTGGTTTGCAGGGTGCTTATGCATAGGGAAGCATGCTGTGGCTCACCACCCTAGGAACATTCTAGAGAAGGCCAAGGGGAGGGGGGGTGAGCTCAGCATGTGGAGTGGAGAACTATGAGCATGTGATGAACAAATCCATATATGGAAAGGTTAAATATGACTGGTTAGAGGTTTGTGTTATGTAACTTGTTATGTAACTTGTTATGTAAGTGCCATGTGCTATAAAATAACAATGGGAGGGTCTCCTTCCTGGAGGGACTCTGCCTGATTTTTGTACCAGGGGCTCTCCCTTTGTGCACATTGAATAAAGCCTTTTGAATCAAATTGAATTGAATCGCATCAAATTGAATTGCATCGCATCGAATCGAAGTCCCTTGATTCTGCCCAGCATCTAACTCATTGGGAACCACAAAATCCCAACCCAGTCAAATCTAAGTTTCAATTTCCCCTCAGTTCCAGGGACCAATTGCCTGCCCACATTCTCCACCATGTATAACTAGGCAGGGCTCCTCCCCAGCTCCCAAAGACACTGCCACACCCACAGTCTTTCGAGGCAGATTTACTACATCAATCTTAAACAGAACAAACAAAAATAAACAGTTTCAGTTCACCAATGTTTCCCTTCTACATCACATACTCTGACTCCATCCCCACCCAGGGAACTCTTGACAGTCCTGCTCCCATCTCTTCTGCCTTCTTCCCTGAGCACCACCCTCCAGTGCTTTTCTCCCTGAATTCCCCTTTTCAGAACAGGTCCTCTCAGGTTTTCATAGCCTACCCTCTCAGGTGACTCCGGCCATCCTGCAGCTTCCTAGCTCTGACTCACCAGACATCCCTTTTCCCTAGGCCCAGGTGCCCTCTTTTAAAGCCTAATCCTGTCCAGCTGATGTGGCACAGGTACACTGGCCCTGCTCCATCTTTGACAGGCCAGTTTAAGGTTGCCTGTGTAACCTTAATTCTGCCCACTTGTGCCTCCATCCTGCTCACTGAATGAGGATGAGGCAGGGGCTCTACAGAATAAAAATATCTGTATATGAGTATGTAATTAAGATATTGTACCATATTGCATATTCATCAGGGAGAGAATTCAGATTTCAGGGGCAACCTAAATACTGGCAATTCTTAAATTTTTGAGTGCTTGACTTTGCAATCTAAATAATGTTCTTTTAACATATTTTTAAATGTCATTTCCTAAGCTCTTTTTTAAAAAAGGTAAAAAACAAATTACATGCAACTGTACATGAAGAGGATGTGAACCCTGAACCTTTCACACTGTGGTACAGAGTTCAACCACCTGAACTACAGGACAAACTGCTTTAACTAGCCATAGGTGAAGGTTATCATACTGGATGGGAAAGGTGGGAAGGTAGGCTTTGGTGCCCAGTTGTTTGGTCTAGCCGACGAAGGGGGAGGAGGAGGAGGCCTGGGCACTGTTCTCTCTTCTCCCACCCCAGGATAGTCTTACTGAGGTCATGTGCTGGGTTCAGGGGCAGGTGGTTGGGCAGAATCCAGCTGGCTTTCTCTCACCCCTAACTACAGCTGCCTCAGCAACTTTCAGGCATTCCCAGTATAGCGTGTCCCCTACACTCCCAGACCAGGTTGAACTATTTCACATTAGATCATTTTATTGAAATTTGTCAAGGATCAAACCATGAGCACACAGCACACAAAAGCCCCTGGCTGCCAGGACCTCACACTCTGGAGTGCTAAACCTTTAAAAAACAACAGGGCAATGGAAAATACAGCCACGTGCTGCTGCTTTTGGTGGCAATTTGAGCCTGGCCCCAGAATGTTCAATGATACTGGCAAGCTGCCAATATTTTCCTGCGCAAAGCACACAACAGAAGGGAAATGGTAATTTTCATAGTGTATAATTCAGCCAAACTTGAATGGTATTTCAGAAGGACAAAGAAAAGGCACTTCTCTAAGGCTTAAAGATTAATCTGGGGAGTAAAAGGGGTAAAAGCCAAATTACAGGGGAACAAATGGAAGAAGGCCAAGAGAGTAAAATGAGTTTGGTAGCAAATAGAAGCAAGGGAGTAAATTAGAGGAGGGTTTTTTCCCATTTTAAGGAAAACAAAGGTGTGTTGCAAAGAGGATGGAAAGAAACCCAAATGGTAGAGATAGAGATTAGAAAGTGAATAAGTTACATATTTATGAGAAAATAAAGGTCTATTTTAATTGATTTTTTCCCCAGTGGAATTAGTAAAAACTTACTTTCTTGAAAATTAAGGAATATTTGGCAGTTATTGATTGTGCTGCCATAGACTGGCAAAGGTGCCAGATTTTACCTGTTGCTACTGACATTTAATATCCCAAGCATGTGCAGAAATATGAAAAGCTGACACTGTTAAGCACTTACAACAGTTGCAATCAAAGAAAATGACTCATTAAGTAAAAGAAAAAATTTTACACTTTGCTTCAGGAAACAGTATTTCCAGTTCAAAAGTCAAGTCATACTAATAAAGCATAATTCATCTTCACAAGTACTCATGAATTTTATAAATGTATTTTTTACTTTAAATGTCTGAATCCGCAGTCCCATGTTTCCACCACTGCGGTTAGTTAATATTTAAATTGATTCCAATTTTGAAAAACCTCTCTCTGTTTACTTTTAAAGTTACTCATATGTCAGGCTTTAAATTAAAATAGAATAGCTATTTTGTACAGCACTACAATTATAACCAGCATAAATGAAACTCAGCTGAAGACACAACAGCTGTTTAAATATGAACAATGTTATTTAAAGGCAGACATAATACTTATGGACATATTTCATAACACATGAAAAAACTGAGCTTTAATTCCAGTTACCAGGAGAATGGAATCATTAAGAATCACTAATGTGTATGTCTATTATTGCATATTTTAATCTAGAACTTGTACAGTGATTACTCCTGTGCTTGATGATACTACAGACCAAACTTATCCAATCTCCAACCACAGCCACAGTATTTGATGGAGTAACTAACTAGATAAAGGGAGATCTTCTGACTTAATTTATCTCGATTTTAGCTGAGTTTTTGATAAAGTATCTCACAAGAAGCCAGTATAAAAAGGTCAAAAATGCTGCTGTTCATACTGGTCTGGAGAAATGGAGTAACAAATGGCTCGCTTCAAATAAACCACCAAGCAGACATCAGCCGATAATGACTTTCAGCCACTACAGGCTTGGGCTGAATTTGAACTGTTAACATATACGCCATTTTTGTTTAAAGTTCATATTAATGATTTAGAAATGGATTTGAAATGAATAATGATAAAATTTTCAGATGAGACAAGTCTTGGAGGTGATTAGCAGGGGAGACATTGCCAGACTAAGAAGAGGATTTAAATAGGACAGGAATATGGGGCGAACATGAAATCATAACATTTAAGGTTAATAAGTGTTACGCACCTGGGGAAAGCAAATCAAAAAGCAATACAAGCCTATATCCTACGTTTCAGGTAACACTGTTGAAATCAGTATGTGATAATTTGAAGATAGAATACCAGTGTGTGACAACTGTTAAAGGAAAAGGCTAGTAAGGTCTTAGGATGCATAAGGAAAGGGATTAGTTATGAATCAAAAGAAATAATGGTTACATTAAACAAAATCCTCACATTGCAGGCTATATCCAGCCTCTCCAAATTTTTAATCTTTGAAATAACTGTACATATGATTTTAAGAGTTGAAATCTCTACAGTTGTGAACTTAAGATTTCCTTACATAAAGCAGATAAAATTGACAATAATTTACCCTTTTGCAGATGGCAGAAATGGTGTTCCTGTCAATCTTTAGATAGGCAACTTGAAGAGATGATTAAACTTTACACAATTTTATTTACTCAGAAACGGGGTAATAGAGGATGACTATATATGAACTGGAATAATATAAGGAAGATATAATGGTGTATATTAAAGGAAAATCAGTGATAATCCAAGAGGAAGGAGGGTAGTCAACTGTGTACTCTCAACTTCACATGGGCCAGTGTCTGCAACAAAAGCAGATATATTTTTGATATAATATCACAAGGGAAACCTATCTTTTGACAAACTGAGTTCGCAGGAACTACCTATTACATGTGGGCTAGATTTCCCATGGCTCAAAACACTGCTTTCTCGGAAGAGACACCATTCCTGGAGGTACAGTATCTCTGACAGGTAAAGGTACAGACAAGGAAATCTTAAAATCTTCTTCTGTAACTCATACTCGTCACGCTAGCTTTTAGATTCTTCCTGTAGGAGAAGAGTGTAGTAGAGAAATTTGTACATGCTAGAGAGGACAAATTTTAGTTAGTTTCTGTTTGCTGTTTTCTCTGTGCTCTGTTAGTTCCCAATAAATACTACTTTTTTGTTTAATCTAAACTGAATTGGGTGTTGATAGTGAAGTAGTCACAGGCTTCCACCGAGGCAAAGAAAAGGTGACTGAATATAGAGTCCAGTACGGAAAGGCTGAAGTCTTCCCCCAGAGCAGGGCCAGTTAACACCGGAAAGCTAAATAACCCACAGATGCAAGGTACAAACATTACCTTGTATGCCACACTTGGAATGTCATGTCCAGTCCTGGACTCCAAGTTTAAGGACATTCATATTCTTGAAAGGATGCAAAGGAGAGCTGGAGGGCTTATCTGGGGATTAAAAAGTTATTTTATGATGAAAGCCTTCAAGAGCTCTGAAAATGTCCAACATTTAAAGGAAGAGTAAAAGGGGGCTTGATCATACATGTATTGGTATTCTTGAGAAAGAGCTGATCAGATTATAGAAAATAACTGAATTGGAAGCTGGAAAAAGGAGTAACATGACATATCTGAGAGAAGGGAGAAGATGCATTTCTATGCTGTCACAAGAGGTGACTGGAGAAGGAGCAAGTAGGAAAAAGAATGATCATAAGAGAATTGACACGTACTTACATCTTCAATAATATTACTGGGTCTGCCTGCTGCTAAGCAGGGTGTTCTTCCCAGTGGGTGCTGGATGGGCTAGGTGGATCAGTACTTATCTACACCCTTAACATACAATGTGCCGTTTTAATTGAAGTCAGTGGGACTATCTGATTGAACAGGATTTAGCCCGCAGTTTTATTTTCATTACAGTCCCAAGTATGAATTGGTAACACTCAAAATAATGTGGTATTTCAAAACGGTTGATCTTTTAATTGCTGAACATTTAAAAGGCTAAGCCATTGCTGGGAATCTATGGGTTAGAAGTGTTATGCCTGAGATATGTGCTATCAATTCATACTTGGGATTGTAATGAAAATATACTATGGACCAAACCTTCGGTGTCTCACTCATATGAGCTGTGGGTTCAATTTGACTTCAGTTTGTCCTCCCACACTTCAGCACAGCTATTCTCCTCACCAAATGGCTCTATTTCTCATGCCTCATTGAGTCCGATGACGATAACTGCAATGCCTATTTGCCACCTTTGACTCTGCCCTTGAGTTATTTCAGACTTCTCTAAAGAGAAGACTGACAAAATCTGGCATGAGTTTATTTCTCCCTCCTCCTGTGTTTTCTTTCTTTCTCTTAGCTGCTGACTGAAGTGTTTCACACTCTGCCTCCAACCTTTTTATGACCTTACCTTGACCCTGTTTTCTTTTGACTGTTGCACTCCCATGCTGCTACTGCTATCCCTCCCTCTTCCTTATCAACAATCTCACCTTCTCTTCTGATTTCTTCCCCTCAAAGTACAAGCATGCTACAATAGTCCACATTCTTAAAAAAAAAAAAAAAAAAGCAGACCTTACCTCTGTCTCTTTATCTACTATCTTATTCATCCCCTTCACCTTATAACTACTTTGTTTCCTGTGACACTGTCCTAGATGCTCTCCAGTCAGGACATTGTCCTCCCCCACTCCACTTAGATGCTCTCCAGTCTGGACATTGTCCTCCCCCACTCCACTGAAACTGTTTCCTCAAGGGTTCCAGTGATCTCTTCCCAACCAACTCACTCGTAGAGCCTCTATTCCTCATACTCCTTGACTGCTCTGCAGCCTTTGATATTATTCTCTACTCCCTGTTCCTTGATATGCTTTAGATTTTGTGGTCTTCTCTTTTCTTGGTTTTCACCTTTCCAACTACTCTACCAGCATCTGCTTTTGTAGTTCCTCCTTCCTCTTCCCCACAGCATTCAGTCCTTGGTCACTTCTCTTTAACTTTATCGCTGGGGGACCTCATGTAGGTTCAACTATCACATCTATGCCTATGACTCACATCTATTTCTCCCCAACTGAGCAGTCTCCTCTTTTATATCTAACTGTCTTTTCAATGTATCATCCTGGGTGACCTGCTACCAGCTCAAACTTAACGGAGCCAAAACTTGAAGTTTTTATTTTTCTTCCCAAATGCTTCCTTCTTTCTTCATTGCTGTGGACAAAGCCCTTATTTTCCCCATCACTCAGGCTCATAAAACTTGGTCACACTCTACCCTTTTTCCACACAACCAAGCTGCTACTAAGGGCTGGTCTCCACTATGGGGAGATCGACACTGCTGCAATCGATGCAGCAAGGATCGATTTAGCAGGTCTAGTGAAGACCTGCTAAATTGATGGCAGAGCGCTCTCTGATCGACCCTGGTACTCCAGCTCTCCAAGAAGAGTAAGGGAAGTCGACTGGAGAGTATTTCCCGTTGACTCAGCACCGTGAAGACGCTGGGGTAAATTGACCTAAGCTACGTCAACTCCAGCTATGTTATTCAGGTAGCTGGAGTAGCATAATTTAGGTCAACTTACCCCTGTAGTGAAGACAAGCCCTAAGTCCTATCACTTCTTCCTCCACAACACAGAAAAAACCTACCACCCCTAACCCTTCTTTCTCAACAGCCAAAACACTTGTGAGGGTTTGGTCATTTCCTGCCTTCATTATTTAACCTCCATCTCTCTGGCTTCCCTGTTACCACATTGCTACGCTGAAGTCCACCTACAATACAACAGCTAAAGTTATCTTCCTCACCCAAGCAGATCACATAATTATCCTCTTGAAATTCCTATCATATCAAATATAAATTATTCCTTCTCACCTTCACGTCCCTGCTCCAAGCTACTCCTCAGAGCTTGTTTGTTCCTCACCCTATCGGTGATGCCAGCTTCACCGCTCTGTTCATCTCCTTTTCTAACTCCTGGCTTTGTGACCTCTTCCAAGCTGCCCCCAAGGCAACCACAGTGCCACAGATGCCTCTACTCTTCTCTCCAATTCAAACCACTTCTAAACACTAATGCGTGAAGTCACAAACACTAATCCACATTGGTTAAATAGTCTCTTCACCTCAATATTGTATTAGAGGGGAAGGAAATACGTTTGCGAACTTAACAAGAACCAATAGGCCTTCTAGTGTATCTTCTTTTACATACATCTGTCTTTTTGTCTGAAAGACTTCGATCCAGAAATGTTTTTGTGTCTTGTACAGAGCTGTACATCTTTGGTGATATAAATATACATTAGGTGAATAGAATTTTATCTTATATAGATGAGTGTTCAGGTTGGGGAGTGTTCAGATTAGGTATAGGGACCTGACAAGCTTTCTATTAGACTACTACCTTGCATTTCACAACACCCACAACAAAAGCTGTCAGACACTAACACAGCGGTGTTGGTGCCTTCAAGCATCAACTTAAAAATTAACTGCCACCACCAAACTGAAAGGAGTAAAAAACCACACAGACACATACACAAATCTTGACATAGAAAAAACAGAACATCCCAAATCAGCTCCGCAAATAAGATGTTTATAGGTCAAATGAAGATCTAAAAATGTAAATAAAAGGAGAAAAATAAATGGGATTAGAAATGGGTTTCTGTATGAAGCACAGCTCTTAAGAACTCTTATCTGTTGGAGGAAAGAAATGAAAAAAAAAAAAAAAAAACTATTATATATAAAAAAAAAAAAAAAAAAAAAAAAAAAGCCACCTAGTACATCTAAAAGTGAAAGTGATGTAAAATGTCCTAATATAAACTTTAGGGAATCTGTTGATATTTTTGCATCAGTTAACTCTTCTAGCACTACATCTACAAGAAACCTTGTCATGCATTTTAAGAGTCTGCTATTGCTGTTCTTATTCCATTCTATCTACAAATAGCTGTGTCATAAACATTAAAATGGACAGTGTCCCAGCACTATGTTAAAAAATGTCCCAACTGTAATAGAATTTCTTTAACAAGTCATAATTCTGTAGAAGTGTAAGGCAATATTGATTACTGCCTGCTGCCACACCCACCCATGCAGCACTGAAAGTATTACTGCTCCGTCTACTCAATCAGTGCACCACTAACTCAAACTCTATAGCACACAAAAGTGGATGTTAAAAGAAATTGGGTTTTTATTTTATAGAGGTCTTAATTAACTGCTACTCTTTTTTACCCTTAAATATACGGCTTTCTAATGAGCTGAGAGTAAAGTGAATGACTCTTTTACAGCTCGACTGCCAGGAGTCATGCCATTTCAGATAAATCGACACGGAAAGTGTAAAAAGTAGCTTTAACATTTACAAGATCGGAATGCTAGAAGTACTGCCAACATTTAGCAAGAAGTTCTCCCTGCAGATTTGTTTCAGAGAAGCCAAACCAAGAGAAAATTAGGCCCTTACATTTCCAGTGCAAAGTATTCTGATCTTTGAGGGCCTTCTAAAAGTCATTTTTGTGCTAACAGAGGACTTCCTGAAAAGGAGACTCTGGGTGATGTTGACATTTTGTAGATGCACTCGTTCTCAACATAGGTCCCTATTTAACAAAGCTCCTATGCATGTACTTAAGCACCTTTAACCTTTGTCAATGAGACAGCAGTTATTTAAATGTTAATGTTAATAAAGCGGGAAATATATATTGCCAGATTCTAGCTCTGATTGTTGGTGCCTTGTTCCAGTCCAGAACAGAGGAATCTCTGGGTGGTAAAGGGAATGTGTCAGAGGATGTGGCTGGAGCAGTGTTGTGCTCCAGTGATCTTCAGCCTCTGGGATGGCCTCTTGGAGACTGCTGCAGCCAGACACAAGTTAGAGCAGCAGTCAGGCTGCTCTAATATCCACTGGGTGCTAAATTAGGGACAGGAACTGAGAATAGAGGTCTGTAAAGTAAAGCCATCTGTGCCCTGACCACATTGTCCTGCACTGACTGTACAGGGGTTGGCAATCTTTCAGAAGTGGTGTGCCAAGTCTTCATTTAGTCACTCTAATTTAAGGTTTCACGTGCCAGTAATACATTTTAATGTTTTTAGAAGGTCTCTTTCTATAAGTTAATATATAACTAAACTATTGTTGTATGTAAAGTAAATAAGGTTTTTAAAATGTTTAAGAAGCTTAATTTAAAATTAAATTAAAATGCAGAGCCCCCCGGACCAGTGCCCAGGACCCGGGCAGTGTGAGTGCCACTGAAAATCAGCTCGCGTGCCGCCTTCGGCACGCGTGCCATAGGTTGCCTACCTCTGGACTAGAACTAGGTCAGACCCAAGGTACAAGGCCACAAGGTTTATGGGTCCAACCTTCCCCCACCTCAAAGAAAGATAGAACAACAAATCAACAAACCAAACAACCACCAAAGCAAAGGAAAAAAAAAAAAAGAACCCACTGAAAGATTTTGAAAAGACTAGTGATGTGGGGATGCCTCTATTTTTGGGTATCCAATTTGAGACAACTTAAAGGGTCCTGATTTTGAGGCCTCATCTAGGTATCTCCAGTTGGGCACCCAAAAATGAGCCACTCTGAATGAGTTGACACTTTTGAAAATCTTGGCCCAAGCTTTGATTTACAAAGCCTCCTGGACTTCAGCGTCTCACACACTGGACTGTTTTCTAAAATCATACTGAGTTCATAGCTAAGGCAGTTTCAATGAACAGATGTCTTAAGAGTCTGTCATAAATACATTAAAAGTGGAAAATAGTTTATTTACAGAGTCATAATTCAAATCTTGCCTGGTAGTATGCAGAATCAATCTGACTTCAAAAAGATTACAATGTTTTTACTAGAAGGCAGAAACAAGAACATAGAGTCTGATAATGTAAGGTGCTGAGCACCCTCAACTAGGTGAATTTGACCAATAATTAAGATTTACTGGTCCATAGCCTTGTAAAAGCAGACTTCCAGGGCACATCCTACATAACAGTAGTATAAAGATTCAATCTCTTTCAATCTGTTTCCTCTTTTCTAGGGAAACAAAATAAATGAATGAAATTAATTATAGTTTTATTGTACTATCCCTACTATAGTAATATCAAACCTCTATATAGCACTTTTCATCAGTAGATCTCAAAATGCTTTATAAAAGAGATCAGAATTGTTATCCCCATTTTACTGATGGGGGAAGCTGAGGCAGAGAAAGCCAAAGTGACTTGTCTAAGGTCACCCAACAGCCAGGCAAGGAATAGAACCCCAGGTCTCCTGAATCACCATCCAGTGCACTAGTTGCTAGGGGATTAAGCCTCAGAAGATAAGAAAGCTGTACATAATATTATAAAATGAAATGAACCTTTCTGTAATTAGTAGAAATGAAGCTATGCTCCCCCTGCAATATTTTTTTAATTAGCCATTCTCCCATCACACCAGTGTGAATCAGTAGTAACTTTATCAACGTCAAAGGTGTTACACTGGGGAGGGGGATCAGGCCTAGTATGTTCTGCTAAGAAATTATTCCCTTGTTACTATAGAATCTCACTACAGTGTAAGCACATGCCTCTCAAGTACATTTTCCCTCTTGCATTAAAATCAATTTTAGTTCATTGCCTGCAGCCAGAAATCAAAACTAAGCAAGGTCAGGGCCAGTCATCTTCTGGATCAGAGGTTGCTAACTTGATGTAACATATATGTAGCTAACTTATACTGAGATAGCTAACTTGGTACAAAACCTTAGCGAGGACAAGACATAGGTAGTTTTTACCTCAGTGTAGCTAATAGAGATCAACTACCCACTTGTGGTTGATCTCAGCAAGCTACATGAAAGGTAAACAGTACAGTGCCTTGTCTCCACTAGGATTATACATCAAGGCAGCTCTCTTCGGTTAGCTATCTTGGTATAAACACACACCTTTTCTTCAGTGAAGACACAGCCTTCCCTAGCATGTACTTCCCTAAGAGTACTCTGGCATGGTGTTAAAATGGCATCATGTTGTTGGAGGCACTTTCAGGTGAAGTGGAAGTCCTGGCAAATAAAATTTAGATCCTGATTGAATATGACTTTTAAAGAGCTTGCACAGTTTCTGCAAGAGAACGATGTGTCTAAAGCCACTTAACTAAAATTCCAAATGCTTAAAACATACTTCCTGTCCTAAATTGTGATGTTCCTGTGCAATGTTAAGAAACTACCATACTCTGTTCCACTCTAGAGGTTGCTGTATTCTGTGTAAATACACATATTACTGCAGGGGAAATTTTAGGCATAGGTGGACACTATATAATAATCTAAATTAGTGTCTTTACAAAAAGAGCCCTTACAAATAGTGCTTTTGGCTCATTAATGATCCTAAGTGATCAGAACCTCAGTTTTTTAATTAATCTGGTGGAGATTTTTAAAAAAAAGCACAAATGGCAGTTAGGTGCCCAACTCCCATTGCCTAAATGTCATTTGTACTTTTTGAAAATTTTCCCCCCATGTCTCCAACAATTCAGACCCACTTTACTGAGATATTGAAACTACACACACACACACACACACACACACACTTATTTATACCACATATACAGTCAATATAAGCATGGATTAAATTCCATTATTACTATAACCATAGAATAAACAGTAGAACCATGAAATAAACTTCTGTTATTCTGCACCTTTGAACTCACATACATTTTAATCACTATTGATACTTCGCATACGCTAACATGCCTTGCAGCTGAATATGATCAAAATTGCTTCTATTTCTTCTACATTTCCAACATATCAAATTCTAATATTTAAGAAGCTATTTAGAATCTTTCAAAATTTATTTCTCCTTCCCTCTTTCAGCCCACCCCCAAATATGGATCAGATGAAACCAGAGAAGCAAGTTACTCTGTTTCAAGATCAAGAACTGGAAATATTCATGTTCATACCTGTGACAGTTTATGGTCTGATAGTGTGACTTGCTTTGCCTACAAATACATTCTGTTCACTGGCAAGTTGAGATTCCAGGCTTACCAGTGAGAAACAACATAAATTTTGATTTATGGAAGTTTGTAAGCGCTCAGACCTTAAAATAATGAATTCATGATTTATAAAATAGTTACTGAAGTTCACTTTAAGAGGTTTTAAAAATGTAATAGCATTTCTTCCCTCTGTATATGGGAACTAAAGCAAACTGACTTTACAGTTAAGAGGATATGGAAAATAATACTTTTACATCTACCCAAAAAACTGAAACAACAAATTTTCTAATATAACTTCTCTAAAATATATGGTATAAACACAATATGTTGTGTGCTGAAGAATAAAAAGATTTTAATGCACACTCAGCTGGAATGACCTACATAACTCACTCATTAGTAAATTTGATCACTGCAAATTTATGGTTATAAAATCATGATACTGTACTGCCACATATTACCATGTGTGTGTGTGTGTGTGTGTGTGTGTGTGTGAGAGAGAGAGAGAGAGAGAGAGAGAGAGAGACCGACCATAATTCATTATTCACACAGGATTTTTTTTAAATCAGTTATTCCTTCCCTCAGCCTAACTAAGAATGGGCAAATGATATAGGAATTGTTAACAATTTAGTTGCAAAGACAATATGATCATTAAATGAATGTGGTTTTAAGTGACGCTATACTAGTTGCACAGCCAGAGTTAACACGGCATATAAATTGAATAAGCTGGAGGCAAGAGTTCAGGGCAACTCAATAAATATAACATCAGACCATTTATAGCATAGTCACCTAGGTACTGAAATGGATGGTCAAGAGCCAAACCATTTCAGAAGAACCAACCAGGAGAAGAGGAGATGATCAGAAAATATTTATATTTTCAAAGCATTTTTTTTAAAGTAGAAATCAAAAGCATTTGGTTGGGGACGATTAGATGCAGCATGTTGAAACTTTCATCTTGAAGCTAGAAATATATTGTTATTCTTTCTCCAAAAATCACAGCTATAAGACATAATAAGTTATTAATGAATGTAAATTATAAAGAATGAGTAGAAAGCGCGTGCCATGACGACTTTTAATTTACTATTCCCTCCATCCCCGGGGGTGGGGGGGGGTCACACTGACATACTTTATTCTGCTATTAAACTTACCTTTTCCATACAATTTCTCCTAAAGTTTGCATCTAGTGTTGAAAATCTTTATTGTAAAGTGATTTTAATTAGGCATTTTTGTAGCATTACAGATCCAGTATATACTAGACTTTGTTCAATAATGATTTAGAAACTCTTTGATGTGCCCTGTGGTCCTTGATTTTAAATATTTAAATTCTTTCATCATGCAAATAATTAAAGCAGAGGATGCACTTAAAGTAGAATTACAAAACCTTGAAATTACCTAAAGCAAACCTCTCAGTTAATCTAATCATTCGCTTAATCCATGCAAATTAAACATTCCCAGGCTTTCTGAATTGGAGGGAGAGACTGCCAAAAAATTAGCATTTACTACAATAAAGAAAAAGTGAAAGCTGAAAGAAACATCTAGATGAAGAACTGAGAGTCACAACAAAGAACCAAAAAAAATCTTTTGTTGCCTTAATCATAGAATCGTAGGACTGGAAGGGACCTCAAGAGGTCTAGTCCAGTCCCCTGCACTCATGGCAGGACTAAGTATTATCTAGACCATCTGGGACAGAGGTTTGGGTAACCTACTCTTAAAAATCTCCAGCGATAGAGATTCCACAGGCTCCCTAGGCAATTTATTCCAGTGCTTAACTACCCTGACAGTTAGGAAGTTTTTCCTAATGTCCAATCTAAATCTCCCTTGCTGCAATTTAAGCCCATTGCTTCTTGACCTACACTCAGAGGTTAATGGAGTACAATTTTTCTCCCTCCTCCTTGTAGCAACCTTTTATGTATTTGAAAACTGTTACCATGTCTTCTCTCAGTCTTTTCTTCTCCAGACAAACCCAAATTTTGCAATCTTCCCTCATGGGTCGTGTTTTCTAGAACTTCAATAATTTTTGTTCTCTTTCTCCAATTTGTCCACATCTTTCCTGAAATGTAGCACCCAGAACTGGACACAATACTCCAGTTGAGGCCTAATCAGTGCAGAGTAGAGCGGAACAATTACTTGTTGTGTCTGGGTTACAACTCTCCTGCTAATACATCCCAGAACGATGTTTGCTTTTTTGCAGCAGCAGCGTTACACCGTTGACTCATATTTAGCTTGACTCCTAGATCCCTTTCCGCAGTACTCCTTCCTAAACAGTCATTTCCCATTTTGTATGTGTGCAACTGATTGTGTCTTCCTAAGTGGAGTACTTTGCATTTGTCCGTATTGAATTTCATCCTATTTACTTCAGACCATTTCTTCAGTTTGTCCAGATCATTTTGAATTTTAATTCTATCCTCCAAAGCACTCACAACCCCTCCTCGCTTGGTATCTTCCGCAAACTTTATAAGTGTACTCTCTATGCCATTATCTAAATAATTGATGAAGATATTGAATAGAACTGGACTCAGACCAGTTAAGATGACTGGTCTGTAATTCTCCAGGTTGTCCTTATTTCCCTTTTTTTAAAAAAATAGATGGCCACTATATTTGCCCTTTTCCAGTCCTCTGGAATCTCTCCTGTCTTCCATGACCTTTAGAAGATAATTGATAATGGCTCAGATATTGCCTCAGTCACCTCCTTGAGTAATCTAGGATGTATTTCATCAGGCCCTGGTAACTTTAAGACATCTAAGTAATTTTTAACTTGTTCTTTACCTATTTTAGCGTCTGATCCTACCTCATTGTCACTGGCATTCACTATGTTAAATGTCCAATCACTTCTAATCTTTTCAATGAAAACTGAAACAAAAAAGTAATTTAGCACTTCTGTCATTTCCACATTTTCTGTTATTGT
The DNA here is from genome assembly GCF_002925995.2 of Terrapene triunguis. Classification (NCBI taxonomy): domain Eukaryota; kingdom Metazoa; phylum Chordata; order Testudines; family Emydidae; genus Terrapene; species Terrapene triunguis. Next base: position 65,554,054 of record NW_020664419.1, on the reverse strand, counting down.
TTTTCTCCTCTCCTGAGGAATGGGCCTACTCTGTCCTTCGTCTTCTTCTTGCTTCTAATGTATTTGTTGAATGTTGTCTTGTTACCCTTTATGTCTTTAGCTAGTTTGATCTCATTTTGTGCCTTGGCCTTTCTAATTTTGTCCCTACATACTTGTGTTATTTGTTTATATTCATCCTTTGTAATTTGACCTAGTTTCCACTTCTTGTAGGACTCTGAGTTCCATATAATTCAAAACATTTTTTACTCCTTTTGATTAATATTACAAAAATATTCTCCACTGAAGACAATGGCACACACTTCATACAGTCATTGAATTATTCTTCTCCATGGTTCTTTGTCACTTCCCTTACAGGAGATAGAATTTGGTTGTACAGAAAGCTGTGATTGGATGTAGAGGCACTGCTCAGTCTGGTAAGCAAGGGTTTAATCTCAGCTCAGATTCCTGCTCCACTTCAGATAGCCCATTCCTTCAACTCTTACTCCAACTGAATAGTACGGACTCATGCAAGCAAACCTATTAAAACAGAATCCACCTGTGACCTTCATTGTGCCAACTGGCAGAGGGCACAGAGGTAAATCAGTGTTACAGGAATCCTCTGGGTCTGGTGTCTATATCCTAGTGTCCCAAAGAATGTGACTTAAGACCTCTAATGAAAGCCTGCACCACACTGGTCATCATAATCATTGGTATGTTGGAAGTTACGTTGGAAATTATGTTAAAGGGAGCGTGCATTCCTTGAGACAAACTTCTCCAGACGGGAGGTGAGAGATGCTTATCTCCTTACTTAACCATTGTGTAGTGTGTATCTTATAACAGAAGTCTATTACCGTACCAAGTCAAATGCTAATGAAGAGCTTGGGGGATGGGGACTCCCAAAGAAAATTAACAGTGTGGGGTGACCCTGTCTTCAGGCAAAGATCGAAAGGTCTGGTATATCTCGGATGTAGATATCTTTTGGTCTGAGAAGGCAATTGCCAGCAGGCTTTATCTTATGAAAAAAAGATCTCAGCCATCCTGGGCAAAAATGCTGGGGAAAGGATTTGGGGTAAGCTATGCTGTAGTAGACAGGGGAATGTCTTGTGAGTTAAGTTTAGGCTCTAGAAAGCATGTTATGATTTTGTTTTATATGTAACCATTTATTTCCAATATTCTTATGTGCTATCATTTGAATCTCTGTTCTTTGATAATACATCTATTCTTGTTTTCACTTCAAATATATTTGAGTGCTATGTGTTAAGTGGAATGGTGATCCTGGGTTAAAACTAGTAAGCCAGTATGTACTATTCCTTTGGGAGTAGAGAATCTGAGAGTGTTCAGTGGAACAAGGGGTGGACACTACAAAGGGACACTTGAGCACTATTCTGTTTGAAACGTGCCATGAGATCTTTAACTACCACCTGCATACCTTTATATCCCTAGCCCATCCAGGATAATGCAAAACCTACCCAGACACAATGGGACTGATTCTTCATTGCCGTGTACCTTGACCAAGTGAAAATGACTATGCCAAGCAGGTATAAAATACTAGCAAATCCAAATGGGAGTGTTTCACTCTGTTTTTGCACAGGTGTGACCATGCAAGGTTTAAGGCAGTGGAGAGTCACACCTAGTATGACAAAGTGAACACACAGTATTAGTGAAAAGTGAAGCTCAGACACGTCAGTGGCTCTGTTTGCATGAGCACTGAAAGTTGAGATGCTGAACAAAGCTACAGAATATTAACCTTTAAGTCAAGAGAACTGGAAATTTCCTAAGAACAGATTTTCTAAGAATATTTTGAAACTTCAAACTTTCATTCTTAGCCAAAGCTAATAATCAAATGAGATTGCTAAATTTAAAAGTATTGGCAAAAAAAAAAATGCTTTTAACCCCCTAAATCTCAAAAAATTACTTAATGCAAGATTTGGTCAAGGAATCAGGTTGTGAGTTATTTTATCCAAACCTGTTCACTCATCACATCATATTATTCTTTGTATTTCATCATGTGTAAGCAGACTACCCATATTGAAAGATCAACATTTTTATAGATGTAATATTCCACATCTGAGCGATGTTTATACACAACTAATGGGCAGTACAGAGGAGAACTGCTACAGTATTGAATTCAGTGAGCACAAACAAATTAGTGCTAAATAAATAGGTCTTTGAGGTGGGGACTGTCTTTTCCATTATGTGTGTGTTTAGTGCCTAGCATAATCAGGCCTGAACCCCTATAGAGGCCTCTAGCACAAAACAAATAAGGAAATACAAGAACACCCTTTCAAAATGTGTCTTTAAATTTCTCAGCTTCTATGATTCATATACCTGACACACAACATTTCTTATTACAGTTATAAATCTTGCATAGTGAATTGTGTATCTGTTGGGGGAAAATGAGTTGCCTCCCACCTGTTGTCTCATGGAAACTCAGATCTCTGCCCATCACCTGTTTGGTATAGAATCACAGGGTTAGAAGGGACCTCAAGGGTCATCTAGTCTAATCCCATGCCCAGATGCAGGATTTGTTGGGTCTAAACCATCCAAGATATGGTCCAAGGTATGATTGCTTATTTAACACATTGGATGATAGCAACATTTTCCCTCAAAATCACCTCTTGCTAAAGTTAATGAACACTATGCTGTAACGTTAACTACCTTCAGGTTTATTTCTACCCCTCACCTATGAGTGAGTTCATTAGCTGCTGACAAGAACTAGTTGTTTAAGGGTTTTTAAGACTAGGACCTTATGGGGTAGATTCTGCCATTCTCTCATGTTGAATAGCATCTTAATCCATGATTATTCCAACTAAAACCAGTGGACTACTTGTGAAGTAAGGCGCTACTCACCATAGTCAAGGGTGGTAGAACCTTGCCCTAAATAATCTGTATTGTACTTAAAAACATAAGAACAGCCATACTGGGTCAGAACAAAGATCCATCTAGCCCAGTATCCTGTCTTTCAACAGTGGCCAATGCCAGGTGCTTCAAAGGGAATGAACAGAACAGGTAATCGAGTGATCTATCCCCTGTCGCCCATTCCTTGCTTCTGGCAAACAGAGGCTAGGGACACCATCCCTGTCCATCCTGGCTAATAGCCCTTGATGGACCTATCCTATAAGTATATCTAGTTCTTTTTTTAAACCTGTTATACTCTTGGCCGTCACAACCTCCTCTGGCAAAGAGTTCCATAGGTTGACTGTACGTTGTGTGAAGAAATACTTCCTTTTGCTTGTTTTAAACCTGCTGCCTAGTAATTTCATTGGGTGACCTCTAGTTTTTGTGTTATGAGAAGGAGTAAATAACACTTCCTTATTTACTTTCTCCACACCAGTCATGATTTTATAGACCTCTATCATATTCCCCCTTAGTCGTCGCTTTTCCAAGCTGAAAGGTCCCAGTGTTATTAATCTCTCCTCATATGGGAGCTATTCCATATCCCTAATAATTTTTGTTGCCCTTTTCTGAACCTTTTCCAATTCCAATATATCATTTTTGAGATGAAATGACGAGATCTGCAAGCAGTATTCAAGATGTGGGCATACCATGGATTTATATAGAGGCAATATGATATTTTCTGTCTTATTATCTATCATTTTCCTAATGATTCCCAACATGGTTAGCTTGCTTGACTGCCGCTGCACATTGAGTGGATGTTTTCAGAGAACTATCCACAATGACTCCAAGATCTCTTTCCATCATTTTATATGTACAGTTGGGATTATGTTTTCCAATGTGCTTTACTTTGCATTTACCAACATTGAATTTCATCTGCCCTTTTCTTGCCCAGTCACCCAGTTTTGTGAGGTCCCTTTGCAATTCTTCGCAGTCTGCTTTGGACTTAACTATTTTGAGTAGTTTTGCCACCTCGCTGTTTATCCCTTTTTCCAGATCATTTATGAATATGTTGAACAGTATTGGTCCCAGTACAGACCCCTGGGTCTGTAGTTATACAATATGAAGCTATAAGTTTGGTATAAAAAGGACATGTACTGCAAGGCACGGCCGTTTCTCAAGACCTGGCACAACACTAGAGCTTGGTAAAAAGTAAAAATAATTTTGGTAACTAGTACATATATGTCCACAATTCAAAGCCTTTGGATAGTTTAGGGTGGCTGAGTTTCTGCCCAAGAGTGGTTAGGATTGAAATAGCAGTTTTACCAGTATGAACTGAGCTCAAAATTGGCAGAATGGTGTGAGGAAACTCATATAGCAGTTAGCTACATGATTCCTGGCCTTAGCCTGTGCTAGTAGTCTCTCACTTTTATGAGATTAGACATTTTATGACAAAAAGTATACTCCAATATGCTGTATCTTGCTTTGTCCAATTTATTGGTTTTACAAGAAAATCCACGTAAAAAGTGAAAAGAAAAGCTATGATTTGTAACATAACAAGAGGCTGCAGCAAACATTTTACTTCCTATGTATTTAAGCACCACAAGGTAGCAGTTATTCAGTACATCAGTCTTTTCTTTCTCAACAGATAGGTTGTTATATTGTTTGATTCTTGGGTCAGTTTTGCATAAAATAGTTAAAGGTCTGCAATGATGCTACAGTATACAGGGATGAAGAATGCAATATTAGACTGCTTATTATGTTACTTTTGATTAATACAATCAGAGTCTGAAAGTGCAGCTAACATGATGTTTGACCTTTAGTATTGCTATCCATTACTTGGAGCATAGAAGTCCAAGATTCTTTTGTCTTTCTGCAGTGCAAGTTTGGGTCATGGTAGACAGTTACAGACTGCTGTTTTAAAGCCATATAAATCATGCAAAGAATGGAGGGAGACTTTGGCTGTGGTTTTGCTGGTGGGATTTATTAAGCTTTTGTTATATTTATGTTGCTGCCAGGGTACTGTTATCTGTCGGCACTTGCCACGATCTGTATTTTTAAGAGTTTGTGAAGGGTGGTCAGAGCTAGGCATGGGCACTCTTATGGAGCATATATTTGAATAACTATATAAATATCTCACACACACACACACACACACACACACACACACACAGCTCTGAACCTCAAGATTTCACAGTTCCTGCAGAGGATGTTCTGCAAGACACTGAACACTGAAGTTCTTTAAAATAAAAATAACCATCCCCTCCATCCCAAAAATACAGAAACTATTTTCCCACAGGATAAATGTAATTGTAAAGCTCTAGTACTATGTTTGTGTGTGTTCTCTCTCTCTCCACATACAGATAGACCCGCACACATCTATGTCATATACACAGTTTATGATAAGTATTATGATTCACAGAATGGACTAACTGGTTGGGGAGGTGAAATTTAGCACAAAGCTTGTCAATAGCTTCATTGTCACTTGTAATTATCTGAAATCATTAAAGAACACAACTCTTTAAACAGAGCAACAGTAGCAGCAGGATAATATATGGAAACCTCTGGCAGCGTGGCAGCTCCAGGGAATGAGCTCTCTGCTGCCTTCTATTGGTGAATGACAGGCTGAGCTAGAATGAGCAAGCCTTATTTGTATGTTTGTTACTCTCCCTCCCAGTGGGGGCATTTTGATTAAAATTCATAAAAATAGGGTTCTGATCCATGACTGGAGTTCCTAGATGCTACAATAATACAAATAAATAATAATATTCTTATTATGTGACAAAAGGGCAATACAACTGTACTTGATATGACCAGAGTGAAGATATGCCCTAACCAAAACTGCTGGGTAATGGAAATTAGAAAGACAGACTCCTACCTTGTAGGGAGGAGTGAATCCCTAGTAGCAAGGGCTCTACTCAACTGTCCTACATACAGTACTACTGAACTCCCTCCAAGTACAATGACAGAGCTGAATGACTATTGGCAAGGAGCTGGATCCAGCATCTACCAGCAACTCTAAGAGCTGTGATCACTATAGCTGAGTTAGGAGCTGGAAGACCTAGATCTGGAATTGTGACTAGAGGTGAGCGATGGCATGGAGACAGTGGTGCAGTGACAGTGATACAAAGGCAGTTAGGAGCGACAGCACATAAGACAGCTGTGCAGCTAGAGGTAACAGCACAGCACAGCGATGGCATCATGGCTACAGGCGGAGACTGTCTCTCTTCATGGAAGCCAGGCAGACCTTCTTCCCTCCTACAGGGGCTTGAGATGGACCTGCCCAAGTGCACTCCTGGGCTCTGGGACTTCATTAATCACTGACAACAAACCAGGACTGTTTGTCAATCCAAGGTTGAAACCAGCAGGCCAAGAGACCGAGGCAAAGAACTACTGCCCAAGGTGGGCATTTTACTTACAATTTGTACAAACATACTTTACATTTATTGTTTTTTGTTTCCCCAAATTAATGCTGTGGTCGTTTCCCCCTTAATAAAGTTATTTGCGTTATACACAGATTGTGTTTGCAAGAGAGGAAGCAGTGTTTGTTAAGGCTGGCCAGGGAAGGTATTTAGTTTCTCCCAGGTTTCTGGGTTGGGATTTGCGCCAGTGGCATTTGTAAATTTCAAGAGGAACCCCTAGATATTTTAACACAGCCCATTTTGCTGCTGACAGCCCATGGCAGAAGGGTTACATAATTTTAATCTATGTCTAATCCCAAGGCTAGCACTGATATTGCAGTGTTGCTATGTGATATTAGGTGTTCAAGGAAAGATGTGTTCAATCTAGCAGTCACCTCTTAACTGGCAGTTAGGGGTTGCTGGCCCTAGCCATGTAATTGATTAACACTAGCACTGTCCTGGCTGAACAGACACATGTTAAAATGAAGTCAGTGGATCAGCAGAAGTACAGTTAGTATCTAGGAGGAATTTCAAGGTGATGGGCAAGAACAAAGGAAAGGATGGGTATGAAAAAGCCTGAGTTAAAATGATAATTGTAGGGAGAGAGACATGTAGGAAAACATTGAAGGAAAAAGGAAAAACAGCCTCCCCTATGTCATCACCATCTGATCCTCCCTCTAAACTTAGTTCTATCGGCAAAACAGCAGTTTTCTCGGTGAAGCAGTCAAGCTCTCAAGCTATATAAATACCAAGTGACAGAAGAAAAAAGGAAGTCTAATTCTCCTGTCAATACATATTGAAAAGTCCCATTAGCATCAATGGGACTTGAACAGACGAATGCAAGGGGAGAGCAGACCCTAAATGAGTTAGGGCCCTATTCTTCCCTAAACGTGAGTGACATGACCACTAATGTCAACGGGAGTGTGTGAGCAGCCAGAGAACAGTGCCTTTCTGAACCCACTCTATAACTAAGTCTGCACATCGGGTAGAAAAAAAAAATCCTCACCCTCTTCTTGGAGTCTGGCTTTGCTAACAAAAAAAACTGAATTAAAATAAAGTTCAACTCCAGCCTTCTTCCCAGGATTGACTGCTCCAAGAGACTGCTATCCCAAGACTGCTTAGTTCCTCCACCCTAGATCCTCCATCTCTCTTGAGAGTTACTCCCACTTCTCTTACATCCAGTCACTTGCCATAGAAATTCAGAGTCAGTTTAACTCTTCCTCCCATAACATCAACATCTGTTCGGAGAGTGGAGTAGTTTAGGCCAACACTACCAACCCGTTACAAGTCTTTACTTTATGATGTTCTGCATAAGACAGAAATCAAAGCTAAAAATATCCATATATCCCCAGCAGAATTTCACAGATAAGATTGAGGCACTTTGCCAAGCAGCAGCTGCTAAATACAGCAAGAGTTGAAGCTTTTTCTTGGGCGTTTGCTGCAGAGGGTCAGAAGGGGCAAAAATTGCATCAAAAAGAATTCCTCCTGGTCATGCAGGCTGTAAAAGCCCTTTCTCCCCTGGTAATGGTAGTAGTATGTTCAACATGCTGCAAAAGCAATGGTAGGAAAGTAAAGTGGTAACATTACAAGTCAAGCACTTTGAATTGATCTTAGTGACATAATGTTGTGCATTACTGCATCTTTGCACTCACGTTAACTGGTCATCAGGGCATCGCTGGCCAAGTTACTAACTGAACAAAATGCTCCTGCAAGAGATCATATTATGGGTGGTGCGAGCACATAACATACATTAGTGGTGGACAAACCTCAAAGGATTTAGATAAGCACTTGAAATTATAGATGTTTATTCAAAATCTCTCTCAACTGTCCTAACCATAGGCTCCAGCATCACCCTCGCCAGTAAAGAATACCCTCTCACCTAACCAGCCTTCATCTAGCAGATCCACTTTAGCTGAGAGGAGTAGCTCAGCTGGTCCATGCTACAGTAACTCCTCACTTAAAGTCGTCCCGGTTAAAGTTTTCGTTATTACGTTGCTGATCAATTAGGGAACATGTTCATTTAAAGTTGTGCAATGCTCCCTTCTAACGTCGTTTGGCAGCTGCCTGCTTTGTCCACTGCTTGCAGGAAGAGCAGCCTGTTGCAGCTAGCTGGTGGGGGCTTGGAACCAGGGTGGACCGGTAGCCCCCCATCAATCAGTTCCCCGTTCCCCTAAGTTCCCTGTGCAGCAGCTGCCCAGCAGGCTAGCAATTGCAGCTGTTCCTCCCCCCACTGCCATGTGCTGCTCCTGCCCTCTGCCTTGGAGCTGCTCCCCGAGACTCCTGCTTGCTGTGCGGGTGGGAGGGGAGAAAGAGGGGGCTGACAGGGTGTCCCCCCCCGCTCCTGCACCCCGCTTGCCCCATCTTCCATAGAGCAGGGGGGACAAACAACAGGGCTCAGGACGGAGGGAGCTTGCTGGCAGCAGCTGCGGTCTCAGCAAGCTGATCTAATTAACAAGGCAGTGTACTTAAGAGTAGGGTCAGCGTACTTAAAGGTGAAATGCGCATCTCTCTCTCTCTCTCTCTCTCTCTCTCACACGGTGTGTGTCTCTGTCTGCGATGCTATCTCCCCTCCCTCCATTCTTGCTGCCTTGTAGAGTGTGAGAGTTAACCCTTGAGGGCTCAGCCAACTGCTAGTTCATCATTTAGCAGTAAGGCATTCCCTGGGAAATATCCCACCCTCTGACTCCTCCACCTCAACCAAACTTCACAATCATCATCACTGTGTACCAGTATTAAATTGTTTATTTAAAACTTATACTGTGTGTGTGTGTGTGTGTGTGTGTGTGTGTGTGTGTGTGTAAAATATAGTCTTTTGTCTGTTGAAAAAAATTTCCCTGGAACCTAACCTCCTCATTTACATTAATTCTTATGGGGAAATTCGATTCGCTTAACATCGTTTTGCTTAAAGTTGCATTTTTCAGGATCATAACTACAACATTAAGTGAGGAGTTACTGCATCTTGCTAGGAAGCAGGTTTCCTCTTTAGAGGACAGTGAGGTAGACAGCTTTCCCAAACCCCACCTGGATGCAATAGGTAGGCACCATGTGGAACTCAGTCCTATTGAACTATATTTCAAAATGGAAAGGCACTCTGGGACTTCCTGGAAAGCAGTGATGGATAGTAAAATTCCAGAGCACATTAGATAGCTCATTCCCTTCCTGCTAACCTTGGGATAGGGATTCATACTTGTTCTGGGGATTTTACAAACTCAGAGGAACATAATGGGTCACAAGTTATACAGAAGATTGGTGATACAGTATATTTGCATTTAAAAATACTGTATCCACGGCCCAGAAGGATTGGTGGGACTTGCGGACACCAAGCCCACTGAGAAGGAAGTAGACCTCTTTAGGAACAGGAGAAGCCCTCTCCTACCCCCAAAAGATCCACTGCAACAGGCAAGTAAATGAGGTTCAGAACTTTTTCAAACCTTCAAAGTGTTTGCTTCACATTTTGGTTTAGGGACAGGTGAAGGTTTGGACCAGTGCTTATTTTATTCAAACCAGTCTGTCCAACACTCTTACACTTCTCCATTCACTGCTTCCCCGATTTGTTTTTTGTCCTAGTAAGTTTTGGTTCTTAAAAGCGGTTAAGTATTTTTATTCCAGGGAACCAACATTAACCAAACCATAATAATTGAATGACCTAGTGGTGATGTCTAACACCAGACCCTCCAGTACTCAAGCAGTAAGTGAACTGTGATATAGGCAGGCTGAAGAAGAGGATGGAAGTGATGATTAACTCCCCTCCCCCCCGAAAACAAACAAAAACAAAACAAAACAAAACCCAACAACCCCTGGTTAAATACTGGCTACTTTGTGTTATTCATAATTAAAGAGAAAGAAACCTATTGGTTCATGATTGGAGTAGCTGAATCAAAGAAACCGAGCAGAGGAAAATGTCTGGGAATTTAAAATCATCTAGCCAGCTTCCTTATGCTGTTAAAGATAGAACACGTCTGAGTGGCCATATGGATGAGCCTGCATTCTTAACATAAAGCTGCATATACATCTCTCACTATTATTATGTGATTTTTCCATGCAGTACTTCATGCCAGACTTTAAAGCTAGGTAGTGTCCCGTGCTGCTTATAAATGGACAAAGTGCACATTTTAAAACATGGAGTATAGAAAGACCAGAATGTATCTTGCTTACAGCAGCAAACATGGAAAATGTATTAACACAGAAGGAGCCATTTTGTTGCTGGTGAAAAAGAGAAGCAGAATGAACAGCAGTGCAGAAATATACTGGAAAAAATGTGTGTAAGTCCCAGTGTGATGTACACAACTATTCACTTGTAAAGTATTTCCAAGCTTACCAAAGAAGTATCAAGCATCCCCCATGTACATAAATATGTACAATTTTGCTGCAGTTGAATGAAATTTCACATGCTGTGCTTCATTTATTACAAGTTTGTGCAAAAGAAAATTTGCCCATTATTTAGGTGTTTGTTATATTCTCCAGTACATGTGCATCTTAACTGATGTGGATGAGAGTTCTTCCATCAAATACAAATCATAACAGCAGCTGTCTTTTAGTAAATACTACAAAATGACCTGCACCTCTCCTGCCAAAACCAAGCATATATACTAAGGATGCCAACCTGCTGTCTTTCATCTGTTCTCCTGCCCCTGAAAGGTAGTCCTACGTTCTCTCCCTGTGTTATAACCTCAATGTACAAAGTACAATTTTACTTTATACTGTACTAAGATTTATAAAATAGAAAGGAATCCCATTTCATTGCAGCCATCTGTTTCTAAGAAAGAAAGAACTGGAATGATGTTAAGTGATGGAAGCTCTCTGTCCTGTCTCCACCTGCTCCTTTATTTTTTTTATTTTATTTTTTAGTGCTGTTCCAGTAGATTTTAAAACTTACTTACAAGAGCCAATATATCAGATGTACCCAACTGTCCCACCTCTTGGTGAGGCTCACATTATAAAGAAAGATTTCTTCCCACCCTCTGTCTCTTCACACACTGATCCCCCACCCTCCCGCTGGTCAGTGCATGTTACATGTCCCCTGCCACTATATACACAATCTAGAGAGAATATCTGAGTGTTACAGCTAATAATTTTGGAGTTTGGCTCTTAAACTCAAATTATACAGACTCATGTGTTTAACTCGGGAAGTTCCTGTTCAATCCCTGACATTGACAAGATGGAGGCCAGCATGGAAATGGAAGCTACATCGGTACAAATAACTTATTTTTTTGTTAGCAGGTAGTTCCAAAAAAGTGAAAAATAATGTTGGTTCCACCCAAACCCAAAATTTTTCAGAATTGTCAGCAAATCAAAAAAGTTGGAAATGTTTCATTTTGGGTGTAACAAAGTGTGATATTCTGCAGCGTACAATCTGGACTGTTCAGCAGCGGTGTCCCCTCAAATCTCCAAGCTGGGATGCATTTTACTCTGCTTTGCTGTGAGAACAACCACTCCTGGCCAGTACATGCAACATCATTCCCTGATGAATTACATGAATGCTCTGGCTAGCCACTCATTAATTATATATAGGACGACACCAGCAACTTCCCAGTCCCAGATAGTCCCCCAGAAATGTTCATCTTGTACTGCCCAGCAACCTCCTGAATAATACAAGCTCATAGAAAGTCTGACATTTCATTAATGGAAATTGATATGCACAGTCCTGTTATCTCAAGTGAAGGTTCCCAACACACACTGGTTTAGATAAAAATCAATAAATCTAGTTTATTAACTACAGAAAGACAGATTTTAAGTGACTACAAGTAATGAGGCATAAAAGTCAGAATTGGTCACAAAGAAAATAAAATATAAGAGGCAAACTAATATCTAACTTATCAAGCTAAGTGTACTTAAAAGCAAAAGGTTTTTCCTCACTATACGCTTACAGCAGTCTGGCTGGATTGCTTCAGCCAGGACCTCCCCACAGTTCAGTAATGCTTCCTTTGTCTTTAAGATGTTGATGTTGTGAGTAGAGATGGGGAAAGAGGTGATTTGGGTGCCTCTGTTTCTCATTCTTATACCCTTCTTCCCAATTTGAGGATTACCTCCAGCTGGGGCTCAGGCAATAGTCTGTTTACATGGAAAAACCCCAGTTGTGTCTTTGCCAATATGTAAAGTTCTTGCTCACACCCTTCTTCCTTCCAAAGAATGGCCATTAGCCAGGTGATAATTCAGGATAGTCCATTTGATTATGCCAATACCTGGCCAGGGCATCAGTGTGTCTTTTTGACTCTGAAGAACTGGTTTGGGTCTGCTTTTCTAACTTTGGAACATGTTACAGCAATGTAATACAAATGAATCTTATAAACTTTACATACAATGGTGCCACACATATTTTACCAGAACAATAATGTTCAGCAAATTATGAGTTTTCAAATGATACCTCAGACGGCATACTTCGTACAAAATTTATCATAGTTTTATAAAAAAGGTGAACATAATAATGTAGTCTGTCACACAAAGTGTTTTGGTTTGGGCATTACAAAAGCAAAAGAAATAAAGGGCTGGATTCACAAAAAAACAACATAGAGGCACTGATAGCCTGCGTGTATCCAACAGTCCATTGGTTAGGGCACTGTATAATCAAGAACATTTTGCTTTGCCCAAAATAGTTTCCTAAGTGACAGCTATAAAAATAGAATTAATATTCTTTAAGACTAAACTTTTGTGTAAATTGCAACTTAGAAAATACCAGCATTTCATATTTCTATAGACTATGTTTGATTTTCACCCCCAAAATGTCAACTAAACACCACCATACTGTATTTATTATTGTAATGGGGTTGCACTCACCTCTCACGAGTGCCCCCTGGCTGAGAGCATTTGCCTGCACTCTCTCTCGGCAGGTCTTCAGTGATTCAGCCCTCTGGCCAAGTCGCATACACTGTCCATCTGTGATAAAAGCAATGCAAACCCCTTTTGGGGTACAAGTCCAACAGGGGCCTCTCTCAGTGCCCTCTGTGAAGTCTCTCTCAGTTTTTCCCTGCTCTGGAATAACGCAGTGCTCCAGGGCTCCTTCCCTGGAGGCAGTGTCTTCACCCTCTCAGGGCCTTTCTGGCCCCAACTCTTCAGCTGGCCCACTACAGTTCAGGTCCCTTTTTGGAGTGCCTCAAAGTCCAGGCCACTTTCCCAGTGGCGGGGGGGGGGGGGGAGGAGATCTGGGCCTGCCCTCTACTCTGGGTCCCAGCCAAGGGACCCTATAGATAGCAGCCATTTACAATGTCCCTTTAAATAAACTGTGTTGCTGCTATAATTCCCTGGGCCACTTCCCCGTGGCTCCCACACACTCTTCACCCTTACCTCAGGACCTTGTCCTCATGGAGTCCCAGCAGCCAGCCTGGAACACCATCCACTCTCCTTCAGCTCTAGCAAGGAACTGAACTCACTCTGGCCCTGCAGCTCTTCTTATACTGACCCGCTGGGCCAGGGGTAGGCAACCTATGGCACTCGTGCCAAAGGTGGCACGCGAGCTGATTTCCAGTGGCACTCACACTGCCCGGGTCCTGGCCACCAGTCCAGGGGGCTCTGCATGTTAATTTAATTTTAAATGAAGCTTCTTAAACATTTTAAAAACCTTATTTACTTTACATACAACAATAGTTTAGTTATATATTATAGACTTATAGAAAGAGACCTTCTAAAAACGTTAAAATGTATTACTGGCACGCAAAACCTTAAATTAGAGTGAATAAATGAAGACTCGGCACACCACTTCTGAAAGGTTGCCGACCCCTGCACTGGGCCATGGTTGGCTGCTTCCCACACAGCCACTCTAGGCAGCTTGGAGGACCTCTCTACTGCCTTTCTCTGGGATGGGGTGTGGCAGGGCCACAAGAATATTTTATAAACACAAGTTGTGTTTTATATTGTATTTTCAATATACAGGTCTTCAATGTTTCCACTCATTTAAAAGGGAGCACAATATAACACTTGACCTGTGCCTACATTATCCATGCTTTCTGAATCTTATGACTTCCTTTACAGATGAATTCAAATTCACCCATATTTTCAATTCTGCTTCCATTTTGCCAACTGTTAATTACTTAGAGAATCTATCTTATTTCACTAACACAAGAATACAGGGTTCCTCTCTTCACAATTTTCTTTACCTTGACTGGCCACTCTGACTGGTTCATGTTACACTGAAAAACTAACAATGGCTTCTTTTCTCATCTCTGCTGTGTTTGGGCAACGAACCCAAACATCAAGTACACCAAAGAATCAAAAAACTGTAGCTAGCAAGCGAGATAAACATGATAATTAACATGTCAGAAAGCTATCAGGAATATGTAACAAAGAATCCCACAAGACCAATCACTCCTTGTTTGGATGATGATTTGTTTTGCTTTGTGGGCATATTTGCCATGCCAAACCTGTTCCTTGCAATCTCTGTTTCCTTGAGATATCTGAAAAACTAAGCTTCAACATGCATACTGTATTTTTCCAAATATTAGTGTGATAAAAAGCCTTGATCGCTGCCTCGCTAACTAGAGCATGTAGCTATTACTTTGTATTTTCCCTCTTTATTCCATTTTAAGAATCAAAGTAGATAAGCACTAACAGAAGCCACTGTTATCAATATCAAGGAGGCACACACACACACACACACACAAGATATTTGAACAAATTGAAATTCTACATGTCAGTAGCAGTCAGGCTACTGTTGAAAAGTGCTAGATAATTAAATCCAAGAAAGAACTGCAAATTTTGGACCTCTCATAATGATATGATGTGGTGTCAGGCACAGATAAGCAGTTGTACTTCCAAAAATACAAAGATTTCACATCATATCGTCTTTAAAAAAAAAAAAAAAAAAGATAGAAGAAAAGAAACCAATTGTTTGGACAAACTGTTCAAACCAGTTGGTCATGTTGTAAAAGTCAGTGAATTGCTTTGCTTGGTTCTCTGTCTTTCTCACAATGTCAGGAACAAACAGCAGTAGTAATGTTGATATCACTCTAACCCTATAGAGTTCCATAATATATAGGCATATATAATATAAATATCAGTTATTACATACTGTGGTTGCCATTAGAAAGTTGACCATGAATGTGGTGTTTGTGGCATTATTAACATAGAATTTGAATGATGACAGTTAAGAGGTGGTTATAAACACACACATACTATGTACATTGTGCATTCTTTATCTGTATCAGGCCAGCAAGGGTGAATGGATAGGAAGTATGGTCAGTAGGATGCACCATGGCAGAATTTAGCCTGCTTGCTTTTCTTTACTAGCACAAGATTCAAGCCACACTGGATACAAATAATTAAACAACAAAAATCAGTGGTTCTCCACTTCTACCATAAACACAGTTTTGCTGAAAATAAAATTATTTCCATAAAATAAACTTTGGGGCAGTTTCTGAGTTCATAGGAAGCATAAAGACAGAAGAACTTCCTTGAAATCAATGTTTTTACAGCAGTAAAAAAAAAAAAAAAAAAAACAACATCAGAACCAGGCTCAGTATTTATGAAACAGTAACACTATACATATTTAGGATTAGGGTTGACAATATTGGATAGGTATATTCCTGGAGGTTTCATCCCATGACCATAATCTTTAATTAAAGATAAATCTGTAATTCCTGGAGACCACAAGACAATCCTCGAGAGCTGGCAACCCTATTTTGGACCCAATCCTGCAGTCCTACATAGGCAAAACTCTGCTTTACGGGGAGTTTTAAATGTGAAAAATTTGACTGCAGGATTAAGCCCTAAGTAGAATTTCTTCATCATTTGGATAGGCTAATAATAGAAACTCAGCTCAGTTTTGTTCTTTATAATAACTTCAAATATGAAATGTGCATTTCATGTTTAACGTGATACACAGTGTTTGCTATATAGAGATCGTACACAAATGTCAGGAGTCATTCACTATTACACTTATTCCTTTCTGCGCAGAAAGGACTAAGTGTTGGCAAAGGCTCTTTCCCCTCTCAGGTCCATGACTCCAATACCATTTATAAAAACTAAGACTAGTTCAGATCCTTGTTAGCCTTAGGCCATAGCACTAAACTTCTGATCCTCTTTATAGACTCCATTCTGATTTGTTCAAATATAAATGTCTAGATGTCAAGATAAAAGAAGAGCCAGGCCCCCTGTGTCCGCAGAATATGAATTTTTACAGACAGTAAGGAAGAAAAGGCAACCAATGTTGAACCTTTAAAGGGGAAGAGTATAGTTGGGGCACAGAGAAATCTATCTCAGAGTCCTAGGAAAGAGATTGACTTCTTCCTAGTCCAGGAAGTCAAGTTCTGGATTACTATACACCTGGAAGAAAAATAAAATTCACCCCAAAATGTATATTAAACCAAATACTCTTCTCACACTCAGGTAACTCCACTGACTTAAAAAGGAGTTACTCCTAACTTACACTGCTGTAACTGAGAGGAGTATTTGCCTTTTTGTATAAGCCAGTCAGTCTACACGGTCTCCTAGTTTACACAAAACTATTTATTTTTTGCGCTCTTTGTTTTTGCTCATCAGCTAAGGTTTCTTCACCACAACAGAGAAACATCAAGATAAGAAAAAAAATTGCATGAGCTCATCATTAGTTGGAAACAAGAGGTAATGAAGATAACAGGCCTAATCCTAGTAATTTCTTTACTAAATTCCTAGAGGGGGAAGTTACACAGTGTATACTTCATTGCAAAGCTCTGAGACCACTGTGGCATAGTGAACCAAATTTGCCCTCCAGATGTCTGTTGAGTTGCAGCAGGGAAAAATTTGGCCTATCTTCCAGCCAATGCACAAACCAGAAAACAAAACAAAACAATTGAATTGCTGGGAAAATAGTGTGAATCAATATTTTAATTAATTATCTTAAGTACCTTCCATGCACAGGGAGTAAAGGGATGGGAAATGTAATTATTCAGATGTACCCACAATGGATTGCCATGGTTGGATGTCAAGTTGTTGGTTTTGATCAAGCTTTTAGTGAAGAGGGTCTATCTCATACTATGATGCAAGAGAGATAGGAATCGCAATAGTGGATCTGACTCAAGGTATCTGACAGGACCAAATACTTCAGAGGAAAATGCATGAAACCCTGCAGCAGTTAGATGTAGGATAATCTGCCCTCCGTGGGAGGCTCCTCTTAACATCTAGTAATTGGAGATTGGTTCATGCCCTGATCATGCAGTTTTCTCTCTCTCTTCTAAAACTTTCTCTTGGTATTTACTAAGATGACACTAGATATTCTTGTCATCCATATAAATGTCCAATGACTTTTGGAATTTTGCTATGTTCTTGGCCTCAATGATATTGTGCAACAATGAGTTGGACCTATCACCCTGTCAATTAGGGATCACAATGTGGTGACTGGGGCTGGTCAAACAATTTCCCTCAAAACTTTTTTTCCATAGAAAATTGGGTTTTCAACCCAATGAAAATATTTGCTGCAAACCTTGTCTTTCCTTAAAAGCTGTTCAGTTCCCCCTTGATGAAAACTGAAATCTTTTTGGTTTTCAAGTTTTTGAAAAAAATTGAAGTCTTCTGTAGAAACAAAGCCCATTTCCTGACCAGCTTCCCTGCTGACTTCCACTGGGAAGGTTCTTGGGAGACCAAGGACAGCAGGGAGCTCACAGGAAGGCCCCTACCCCAATTAGTTGGCTGGAGTGATTCTTCAAGCTTTTGAACTGGTTGTGCACAATTGTTTCTGTTTAAGACTAACAGAAACAGGAGGCTTGGGACCCAATGTAGAGAGTCCCATGTTGGTTGTTTTCTGGGGGGCTTTACACACTTTGTTAAAGGCCTATAATAAATATAGCACCCCACCAAGAGGAAAAAACTTTTTGGATCAGCATTTCTATTTTCTCTCTGATATGGGAGAATAAAGCCTGTGCTTAGCTACGCTACCTGCTTTAAATTCTAGTTTTTCCTGCAAAATCCTCTTGGTACTTCTTGTTCACTGTTGATATCTGGGGGGGAAAAAAACAAAAAAAACAGAAGTCTCATTGCAACTGATGGTATTGGTGATGCCACAGAATGAAGAATTTTGTGTTACTTCCAAGTTAATTAGGGAATGCCAAGGGGTTTTCATAGAGGGATTTTTATTTATCACTGGGTAACCAGAGGAGGATTAAGAAAAGAAAGGAGTACTGATTATGAGAGCAGGAGGGAGATGGGAAAAAGGAAACACGGACAGACGTTCATATTTTCATAGGTGTTATTACACTTTATGACCTGTGTTCTTTGAGACAAATCTGCAAATTCTAACAGCTTTGAAGAACACTTGCAATGAACAAGTTTCAAGTGAGAGTTCATCAGTTGGACTATCCCTTACTTCAGAAAATAGTTGGTGCTGATATAGAAACACTTTATAATGCCTTACTTTCAGTGTCCAGAGAATTTGGTAAGTCTATTGGCAAGGAAAAAGGGTTCTGAAAAGAGGAAAAAATACTTGGGATTAGTTAGGATGACCTGTCATTTTTCTCAACCCACTTAAAGAACACTCAGGAAGCAACACTTTGGCATAATATATACTCCATGCTAACTGCATAAAAACATGTAGATATTTATATATGTTTATAAGATTAAAAAGTGCATTATATTGAAGATAAAATGTCTGTGAGCTAAATCCTCCATTTGTTCCACTGGCCAACTACATGGACTATAATGGAGTTTTGCCTGGAATCCCTGTACTCTATTAGAGTCACCAGAGTTTTGCAGCATGAGAACTGAATAAGGTTTCCAGATTTTGTTCTTGTGTTTCTGAATCAATGGGCTACAGAATACTGTTAAAAAGAAAGCAAAAGAGTTGCCAAACAGGAACATATTCAGCTCTGATATAAGCAGGCATGACTTCACTGAATTCAAGAGGCCATATTCTCAAGACTGTTTAGCTTTGGGCTCCCTGATTTTAGGGCCAAAAGCACCAAATTCACAAAAGCCTGTGGGCAGCTCTAACTTGTAGCAATTGCTACTAGTCCCAAAGGGGCCATTCCAATAACTGGGGAATCACTGGGGCATAGTGGCCCACTGGCTATCCCGCCTTCTCCTGCGTATTCCACCTATGACAGGGGCAGAGCCGGTGGGCTGAAGTAGACCTGCTTTGACAGCTCTATGCCATTTGGGGATTCCTCTTAAAGTATGAGAATCCCCAGGGGCTCTGATAAGGTGGTTTTACATCTCTGGTGAGTCACTCTGCATTTCTGGAGAGGCCAAGGTAATTGTAATAGGGAAGAGTTTGGCCCAAAGGTTGAGTTTATCCAAAGTCACTTGATACAAAATGTTAAAATCTGTAATTTGAAAGATACACACTCTGATCATGCAATAGGATCCCAGTGAAGTCCAGTGGATTTTGTGCCAGCATAATTGTCCATCTGCATGGATCCCATTGTGTAATTGAGATCTTAGTAGATAATTCCCTTTAATCAAAATTTTACTGATAACTTGTAACACATTGCACGATTATCAATATTGGAAGATGCTATTAAAAAAGCAATGCCAGAATGCTCAGCTAAGTAAGAATGGGATGGTGATTGCTACCTGGCAGACATTTAGAGTTCATTGCTAAAGTGCTTGAAGTGGATTTGTGCAGCCCATTCAGTCCCAACATGCCCTTTATAGATTTTTCTGAAATATGCCTAGACATAGTTTTGTTCCATTTGTGCTTTCCACTTTATATTTACTTTACAGGAAACTTTATTCTATTCCATGTTCTTAGTTACGTATCTTATTGTCAATCACAGGTATTCGTGGGTAAGCTGTTTAGTAGCAATCCAGGTTCAAACACAATCAGATGTGAGTGCAAGT
Source organism: Terrapene triunguis (assembly GCF_002925995.2). Lineage (NCBI taxonomy): Eukaryota > Metazoa > Chordata > Testudines > Emydidae > Terrapene > Terrapene triunguis. The sequence goes on along the minus strand of NW_020664419.1, from coordinate 65,534,099 downwards.
CCTGGAAGCCACAGTTCAAATAGGAACTTCAGCTCTCAGATCCCCAAAAGTTTGCCAGTTCTCATTTCAATTAGAATGAGTTATCTACGAGAACAGATTTAAACATTGGTGACTTATTTAACTCCCAGACACATTCATGAGAAGTAGTTCATATTCCCAGAAGAAGCTACACATGACTGAGACACATATGATTGCACACAGAGATGGAAATTAATATTTATCATCCTAATGAACACACTCCTACTGCAATCAAGATTCATTTTCAACAGTATCTGTGGGAAAAAGTGTTGGGGGAGTAAGAAGATAATTTTTTTTTCCAATCTCCATCTCTCCTCCCCTCTCTTACAAATTGCAAAAAGTTGTATTGAATTTTTTGTACTAAAAATAAAACAGGCTGTTGGCAAAACAAGAAACATAGCTAAGGTCACAGATGGACTGAAAGACTTAGCTTCACTGGGACCCCCCTCTACAAATAGAAAAATAATATTAAGCTTTTGTAAGTGTATTATTTTCATAGGGGACAGAGCAGGACATATTGCTTTTCATTCACATTTAGCCTTTCACTTGTTTTGTGAACTTTTATTGGGTACTCTCCTGGCATTTCCTCAGCTTTGTAGGTTTTTGTCTGTCTTTTGACCTGTGAATTATCTCAAATTCTAGAAGCTCTCCCTCACATCCCTCCAAAACACACAGACACATACACATACACACACACGCAGCATGAAGCTCTATTGAAATGAAGTCCTTGCAATGTAAGCAAGAAAAAAGTGATATGAATAATGTGTGACATACATCAAAAGTCTTGAAAATAACTTCAGACTATGAAAATACCTTTCAACGGTCAGAAGGAATGGTGCATACTACGGTATTTTAATCGAAAGTTGTATCAAGCTTGTAACAATATAGGGAATCTAATGTTTCTCTTGTGCTATGACTTCCTAGGGGACAATGTCACCCGAGTGTCTCTAGATCTCTGGGCTGTAATAGGCAGAAGTACCTGTGTATAGTGTACTAAGAATAAACTACACTTGGATACATAAAGCCAATTATTTCAGTTCATATTATTTCAAACATTTACTAATTCAAGAGGCATTGAAACAAAGCTAAAAGAATTAGTAGTGAATGTCACTACTGAAAGCATCTGTTTTCAGATAAAGAAGTCAGAAGTAATGAATGCAGTTTTAATAGTAAGTTAACTTCTGATTAAATTTAAAATGTTACCCCAGCAAAGAAGTACATAGAGAAATTTTAACCTCAAAACATCCCTATTCAAAGGCATTCAGCATGTGAATTGTAGGATACAAAAGAGCATGAACTGGCATTTATTTACCATTATCTAAGGACATAAGTTTTCATTTAAAAAAAGTATTTTTTAAACTAGTAATCACTTGAATCTTTATTTCCTCTATGGTAATTCAATTAATTAAACATAATTCTGAGTGTCTGGACATAATTAACTTTTATGAATATAATCAATATTAATAATATAAAGTGTCAGGATTGTGGAATTCATTTATGGTTTCTAAAATCTGAATATTCAGAAAACATGGGACTGAATAAAAAGATCATTATTCATAATTCAATTACAACTAACTTCAAAACACTCTCTTACATTCAGTACAAGAACTCAAAATGACAGACTGAGGGAGCAATTTGATTGGCTAATGAAGATTCTGAGCTGTGTAATAATTGAATTGGATGAAACTCATTAGCTAAAACAATAAAGCAGACATTTTATAAACACAACTACACTGTTCATAACAATGTAATGTATACAGTTTCCATGGATTGAGACATACATATGTAAAACAATGATACATCCTGCTGTACCCATCAATACTGTATATTCAACATAGGTTAAACCAAAGATAGATAACCTTGCCTAGAAGTGATATGTACAGTGGTGCACAAAAGCTCAAAAGCAGATGCCACAGCATATTTTTTTTATGATGCAAGACTGCTCAAGATCATCTATGGATAATGAACCATGACAACTTTGAATTTGATGAAGCATAAGTTGATAGTGAAAGAAGGCAAAGGAATGCAAGAAATATTTGAACAGTCAGCAAATGCATACAGATTGTTTTTTGCTTATCCTTGCAATCTGAAATAACAACATAAGAGCCATAAAAATACGCCTCCACTAATTTGACATACCCTTGAAATCAGAAAAAGCCATTTTTAGAAAAAAATAATAATTTTCTCTATAGAAAAGTATCTTGCACTAAAACATTCCACAAGCTATACAAAATCCACAAGGATACCAAACATTTGTTGGTGTTTTTAAAATACCTTATATGATCGGCATCAATGCAGTTTTCTGCTCACAGGGAAATCTCGAGTGAAGTATGTACCAGTCAGGTTCTAAATTCTTCACTGCTCAAGCTCCCCTTTCTTTTTCACTTTAAAAAGAGAAAGTGAGAGAGATACCATTTAAACACTGTCTGGCACCTCTCTACTTGCATTTGCTATTATCTCTTTGCCCACAACAAACTTCTGTTTAGAAAACACATTAATTATTCGTGGTTTGTTCTATCCCCTTCATTTCTTGATTGTGAGAGGTTGAGTGGCAACAAAGGATAATCAATCATAAGATCTACAAAAATGAACCTTGGATAAAGAAATTTCTTCCTTCTTTATGTTGATACTCTTTATCATTGACACATGGGGTTTTATTTATTTACTTTATTAATGTGACAATATTTTTTGTTTTCTGCACTTTTTAAAACTGAGGCAAACGTGGTGAATTTGCCATTCTAGTGCTGTCACACCAATGAGATACTTGTATGCCAGCTGATAAACATGTGAGAGAATGATTCCATAGTTTTAACTTCTTGATCATTCATTCATCTTTCTGCCTGTTTGAGATTAAAGGCCATAATACATAACCAAAAGTATGTGAATGTTTATCACTCTCACCACAATGCTTTGCTGATATGGACTTTAGAAAAGTCAATGGAAACTTGTGGCAACTGAAGACAGAAATCCCAGGTGTCCTTACTTTAGTCAGTGTTGAGTAAACTCTTTACTGTAAAATGTGAGGATAGAAGAATTCGCTCTGCAGGAATAACACTTTGTTTTGGGCCACAGCCCACAGGTCTTACTCAGTTAATATACCTAATGGATTCAGTTGATTACCATGGGAGTTTTGGCTGGGTAAAGATTATGGGGACTGATCTATAGTCTACTGAAATAAATCAAAAGACTCCAATTGATTTTAATAGGCTTTGGATCAGTCTTTATAGAATTTGGCCCCCTGAGCAGGTGGCTTTTCCAATCTGCTCTATAAACACAGTTCACACAATATGGAAAGTCTTCCTTTGGTTTAGCTTTATCAACAAAGAAAACAACCACAACAACATAATGTTATGCTGGAAGGTGTTAATGACTGAGAGCAGGCAGGTCTTTTGAGCTGTAGGCAATCATAGACCTCATTAAAGCTTATAGGCATGTGAGCCACCCTTCATTCATCCAAATGGAAGGAGCAGTTAAGCTCATTTATGGAATAAGATACCTGAAAAACCAGACTCCTCCTCCCCCCACCCTCCAACACTGTGCCACAGGAGAAGACCTGGGCAAGAACTAACTCAGGGAGAATGAGAGGGTTCTCCCTGGGACTGACTGTGAACACAAGGGCTGGGAGGTTGTTTGGTTGCAGCTGTGGTTTTCTGTGTGGGGTGTGGGTGACAAAGGCAGAAAAGAAGGCATGAGTGAGGGTGGAAAGGCAGGCTTGGAAATGATAAGCAAGAAAACTCCCTGCTGTTGCTAATTCCAATTGGGGTCAGGAAAACAGGACTTTATTCATCATCAATTTCTCCTCCTAATGAAACAACGCAGCAAGGCCCTGAATATTGGCTAACCCACTTGGACAAAGATGCAGCAGTAACAAAGATCAGTTCAAATTTTTTCCACAGTCTTGGCTACTCCTAAATTTCCACCCACACCTTACATCCGACCTCAGGTGGGGTAAATGAGTCACCTCACCTAGTGATTTAGTAGAACCAATTTTCCCCCAGATCAATACCTATTGAAGATGGTGGGGTGTTTCAGACAAACGGGTCCCTTGATACAAGTCCACATTAGGGTGCTGCATCCAAAGAGCTAAATAGCCTTTGCTGCATATTATTAACATTAGAGTTGTGACTATAGGCCCCTCTGCTAGTGCTGTACAAACACATAATAAGAGATAGTCGCTGAACTGAAATTTAAATAGACAAGGCAGTCAAAGGACAGGAGAAATGATGTGTCCTACTCAGTTTTCAGATGGAGAACTGAGGCACAGAAAAGTAAGTGACTTTTTCACATTATTGTGAAGTTCAGGCTTTTTCCATATTTGCAAGGTCTTGGAAACAATTGTAGCAGAAGACATAAAATGCACTCTCTTAAAAATCACTGAAAGCATAGTATTACGTTTAAAATTGCAGAAAAAACAGGAGATTGTGCTTAGAGATATTGCTAAATATTTTCTAAATTTTTTCTATAGCTTTAGACTATTTTCTTCAACTCCTCTTTAGATGCTTGAAAATATCCTCTTTTCTTCTGTACCAGCATAAATTTCAAAAGAACAGTTTAGTATTAAAAAAAAAAAAAAAAGGGATAAAATGACAAAACAGAATTATGTATAAATCCAGGATTCTTCAAAATTCCCCATGATGCATGTGAATCTTCAAAGAATATCCTCGGTTGGGAAATAATTACTTTCAAATCTAGCTTTTCCAGAGCCACTTAAGCAGAGGCATCCTTAATTCTGCCATTTCCTAACTTTTGAGTACTTGACTTTGTAACTTTAATCGTGTTTTAACATTATTTTGTGTGCAATTTCTGAGATTCAAAGAAGAAAACTAAAAAAATAAATAAATAGAAAACTCCATCATGAGGCATCAGACTGACACCCACATCGGTTATCAACAGGTTTGGAACCTTTAAATCTACTGCCCAGACCTCTGCCACTTGAGGTAATGATAACTGATAGCAGTAGTAGCTTATTATGAGGACCAACACTAGAGGGGGATGAGACACACACTTTGCCCGTGAGTTTCACAGATATTTCCTAGAATGGTGAGATTCAGAGGTCTTGGGTTTCATTCTAGGCTTTGGAGGGGAATGTGCTCTAGTGGCCACAGATTATGCATGTTCCCATCCCCACTCGCCAAGCTTGATCCCTTCTGCCCTGTTCCTTCCACCGTCCCAGTCCTGTCTCTTCCCCACACAAAGTTCCTTGGCCAGTCCTATTTTCCTTGCTCACCAAGTCCCTGTCTCCAGATGTCTCACACCAGTCCAGTTTCCTTACCCAGCTATCTCTCGTTTCCTTCTTCAAGTCCCAATCTCTACCCTCCCCCTGATGCTCAGGCCCAGATCCACAAATGGATTTAAGTGCCTGAATCCCAGATTTTAGGGTGGGAGAAAGAGGCCTCCTTTATAGCCTTTAGCCCAGCACCATAACTACTGGTTTAAAGTTTATAAGGGAGGTCACCTCCTCCTCCCCACCCCCTGGATGTTATGTAAAGTTAGACAGATGCCTAAGCCATTCTCACAGGAAACACCTTAGACACTTGACTCCAGGTGAGGGGTTCCCAGTTATGGATCCCAAGACCAGATAAGTACCTCCCTCCACCACAGACTTAGGCACTTCACTCCATGAGAGGGTTGGAGCTTAGGATACACTCCTCTCACCAGCATCTCCCACTGGCTGACATAGCCAGCTCTCCACCTAGCACGCTGGTGTTTATGGATCCCGTTCATTGCATAGGGACCTAGGCACCTAACCTCCAGTTTGTGGATTCCAGTGATTTTCTAGGCACTTACAAGATAAACACTGTGGATCCAGGCCCCAGTCTCACCTCCTCCCTACACATAGTACTAATCTCTTTGCCCAGCCAGTCTCAGCCCTCCCCTGCTCCTCATCTGGTTTGTCTCTCCCCACTTCCCTCCCCACCCTGATGCCCAGTCTCCTTCCCCAGGGTCCTCATCCAATCTCCAGTCCCCACCACACCCCCTCCATGGAACAAGAACCCAGTCTCTTTGCCCAGACAGTCCCATTTCTTCTTCTGAACCACAGCTCCTTGTCAGATCTCTCTTCCGCCCAGCCCTGTCTTCCCCATCATCTGCCGCTCTCCTTGTCCAAACCATCACAGTCTTCCCCCTCCAACTCCCAGTTTCTCCCCTCCTCTCCCACTTTCCCCGCCCCAAGCTCCTTGTCCCAACTTACTTCTTTGCTTCTCCCCCACCCCCAAGTCTCACTTTTCTCTCTTCTGCATTCAAATTAGACACCTCCCTCTTCCCACTACCCGGGTGCCAACAAGTTGTGGTGGAGGCACTGAACACAGAAGAGACAGACTCCCTGCTCTCACCTCTAGTGCCCTGTCCTACTCCAGCCCAGATCATGTGGCAACAGCCATTACAGGGAAAGCCTTCGTAGCCCTGGGCTGGAGCACGCTCAGTTGCTCTGTGGGGATGGAGCATGCAGTCCTGTTGTGTGTAGGATCTCTGAGGGGATATATCATGCTCAGTTGCTCCGTGGGGTCAATGCTAGGAGCCGTGAGAGACTCGAGCATGCTTCCTTGGACAAAATCTTCAGAGATTTTAGCTATTAAGCTCTAGCAAGTCTCTACTGAGCATGCGCACACTGCAATTTTTCCAATATATCTTGGCCAAATTTGGGTGGATTTTTACAGGGATGTCAAAGAACACCACTCTTGACACAAAGGCCACCCCTCTTCCAAATTTCAAGTCCCTGCTAATTTTCCCTAATCTCATTCTTGGAAACAAGTGCACCATTTTGTCTGAAATAAAATAATAATAATAATTAATAAATGTTGACCTGAATTTGATAGGTTAGTTGTTATGGCTCGCCACTGATTGCATCCAACTAGAAGATGTATAGGTTCTTGTCCAATTCAGACTACAGGGTTCAAGAACTCAGAGAGTTCTATATCGGGAGAGGACTCTCGGGGTGCTTGGCAAAAACACTTACACTGAGGACAACACCAAACCGATAAAAACTTTATTGAGATTAACAAAAGAATAACAAATGCTATGAAACTTATAACTGCAAAATAGTAAAAGAATTCCAAAACCTCTGATTGTAACATTCTTATTATAAGCCCTGGTCTACACCGGGTAGGGATGGGGGATTGATCTAAGTTATGCAACTTCAGCTATGTGAATAACGTAGCTGAAGTCGACGTACTTTGATCTACTTACCACGGTGTCTTCACTGCGGTAAGTTGACTGCTGCTGCTCCCCCGTCGACTCCGCCTGCACCTCTCGCCGAGCTGGAGAACAGGAGTCGACAGGAGAGCACTCTGAGATCGATTTATAGCATCTAGACTAGACGCGATAAATCGACCCCCGCTGGATCAATCACTGCCCGCCGATCCAGCAGGTAGTGTGACATACCCTAAGTTCCTTAACTTAACATACTCACACCCTTCCTTGAAGACCTGGTAATAGGAGGTGAAGTTCTGGCGATGGTTCTGACTTCCCCCAATAGTTAGAAATGTTGAGTAGTAATACTATACTGCACAAGCTGAGCTGATAGCGTGATAGAAGATAGAATGATAGGTAGATAAAAAGGTAGTCTATAGAATATAGGAGAACTAAAGAAAGAGCTAAAGACTAGAAGAATCATTCAAAGAAGGCTAAAAGAGCGAGTTCCAAGACACTTCCTTACAAGGTATTTTATAGGATCCTGACACTATGTAATTCAGGCCCAACCTACTATACCCGAATTTTATTTCCATACCCTAAGAAATTTATGGGTACCCTTATCCTATAGGTTAGTGGATTATGACACTTACTCTCTATATATTAATAAGGATTATCTCACGCCAAAAACTGCCAATCTAGGCTCTCTTGGCGACTTTCAAGTTGTGGTGTACCCTGCAGTTACCAACTGGTTGTAGACGCCGGATAACCCTGTTTAGTGATGTGTATAGTTCTTCCCTTTGGTTCCCCAAAGTTCAGGGACCATTCTTATCTGTGCCAAAGGTTACCAGCTTTTATGCTGACATACTCTTAACTGATTATACTTTTTGCTATATAGCAGATCTTACCGGATTTTACAGGCCGATAGGCTTCTTGCATTTCAGCAAAACTTATGTATAATTATGAGGAAACACATATCATATGCCTCAACACATCCTAAATTCACAGGAATTAATACTGATAAAATACAAGAATGAAATGGATTAATTCAGAAAGAGAAACATATTATTTGATACGGCTGGCTGGATTAGTAGGATATAATAGCTAGCAAAATAATTCTATGGGCTACATAAATAATAAATTCAGCCTAAGGCAGACATCCAGAATGGAAAATTTCATCCCAACGGTTAAACTTGGTGAAGTTATAAGCAACTGAAAACAGGGTCTTATAATGGAAAGTGGTGGGCAAACCTTAGGTGGTGAGTACTATTTGTTTAAGAGTCTTCCTTGTGTGAAAACTCTATTTACAGCAATATTTTGATACCAACAGGAGTTAGTTTTTGGGAATCAGGAAGAAATAGATAACTTAGTCAACAATGTACATTTTAGATTATTAATAGAAGTGATAGTGAAACATGATCCATGTTTTAACAAGTATTTGTAAGTATAAAGAGCTGTTTTAGATCGCCAAGAACAAGTCCCTTGGGTTACAAAATGAACGCCTCACTTATTGGACGAACAATGCATAATACTCTGCATAATGAAATAAAGAAGCCTAAATATATGCAAACTTGGCTATTGAGACAAAATGCAGCAGGAAAATCAAGCAGATGTTTTTGGTATCCTACTACATTATGAAACACAGCAGTGTTAGCAGATTTTAAATGCTTTGTTCTCATAATACTTCTCACTCTCAGTTCTCTGTTATTTGCATGATGCATATAGAACACCTGAATATAATCCTTAAATTTCTATACAATACTGCATCCATCAGCACTTTGATGGGCTATGTAGCAAACTGTCAGTTTTTGCCGAATACCAACGGTTCTTTATGGAAAAAGTTCTGACATATCTTTTGTATAAATACAAATCACACGCAGAAATCTTTTCCATTTGCATTTTGTATCCAAATTTTCAGATTCATTAATACCTGTTCAAGCTAGTGGCTTAGGCAGCCCATTTAAAAAAAAAAATGAACTAGCCTTTCTTCATTGAGATCCTGGTCCTCAGACAGCCTCCTAGCACAATTAGTGTCTTTTTTCAAGGGCGGGGAAGAAGGAGAGAGAAGTCATCATGAATGGGCAGGAAAAGGCTCTCTTATCTAGAAAGGTCTGTGATCAACTGGTACAGGATAGTAATAGCAGCACTGGAAGATGTAGGTAAAATCAAACATTAAGTCTAAACTTTGTCTAGAAAATAATTCAGTCCAAACAATCAAACAAAAAACGTTGACCTGCCATTTCCACAGTTTGAAACAAAATGTTTGTTACCAGTTGATTACAGTAAACTTCATTATCCAGACCCAAGAAGGGCAGTTCAGTGCTTACTCCCTCTTAAAAGGATACAGAGGTCAGTGCATTCCCTTGTTTTGCTTGCATATGAAGACTGCAGTGTTTATTTAAATCTGAAGATGTTTGAGAATTTTTTAAAGACCATCATAGTTTCAGTTGCATTGTAAAGACTAGAATAAATAGGTGTGTGTTAGCCCAAGTAACTTCCCAACATCTCTAACACAGTCAATGTAACTTGAGAAAGAGATTTTACAAAAGTTGAAATTTTTCTGCAAGAGGAAAATATTCTCTGTAGACTTCCAAAAAAGAGGTCTGGTGAACCACACAATGAGCTCATGCTGACATGATGTAATGATAGTCCAACTAACATGTCTGAATGCTTACAAAAATATGTTTATGCTACTGTAGTGTCCACAGGAAAATTTGGTGAAACAGAGTAGTTGGTATCTGCCAACTGGTGCCGAGATACTTAATGAGACATTCCTAGTTTGTTCAACAACTGGACTGGCTGAAAAACAAGAATTCTATTTGGCCGAAAAAAATTCCACAAAAAGCTTCAGTTTTGATGAATCTACATTTTCCAACAAAGAATGTTTAATTGAAAAAAAAAATCCAGACTGGTTTCATTCAACAACTAGTGATTGAACTCGTGTATCCTATATATTTCCTCAGTAGACACAAAAAACCAAACTCCTATGGGCCAAAGCAGGGGTGCTGGAACAATTTTTAAAGTGCAAGAGCTAAGAGCCATTACAAACAATGCAGAGCACATACCTTCTCCAAGAAGGTTGCCGTTTAAGACCAAAAAAATCTAACAAAGAATGGGGATAAATACTGGGATGATAAGAGAATGGGAAGACAAGGGCTACAGTAATGGATTATGCAGCTACTGAAGTTAGTAAATTAATCTATCTTGAAGGTTACAAAGCTTTGAGGGTTTTAGGTGGCTTTTTTTATTTCTAAAACATACACACAAGGGAAAAATTGGGTCTCACCAAAGACTGTTTTGAACAGACTTGAAGGAGGAAAGGATGGAAGCTTGACGGGTATGGTCAGGAAGGGGGAATCCAGGCACAGGGAGTCTGTAGAATAGGTAAGCATGGAAGGAGACAAGGGAGAGGTTTAGTTGAACAACTTGAGTAGAGCAAAGGGGATAAAATAGAAAGGGAAGAGAGACTAGTACCAAGAGGTAGTAATGAGAAATTTTGTAGGTGCTTGAAAGCAAGTACAAAGAGCATGAAGTTGATCAGGAATGCTAGGAGAAGGCAGCAAAGGTATATAATCAGGGCTTTGGAGCGGAGCCCGGAGCTGGAGCACGGAGCAGCTCCAGAGCAGTGGAGCTGCAGGTTTTTGCCTGGAGCTGGAGCGGAGCCGGAGCCAGAGCACAGCTCCAAAGCCCTGTATATAATAGAGGGGTTAGACTGGTTTAGAGCAGAGAACAAGGTAAACCAGTTTTGCAGCTGCATTTTGGATTGATTGGTTGGTTCATTGGAGTAAAGTAAGGATCAGGGAGATTGGAGCAGAGGAAGTTACTGTAGCTAAGGTAAAAAAAGGATCAAGACCTGGACAAAGGGCTTGGGGGTTGGACTCAGGATGAAAGGACAGATTTCTGGTGAAGCTGTTATGGGAAAAACAAAAATAAACAATGACAGTTTTAATGTTGAAGGAGAAGGGAGAGTGATCAAAAATGGAAATGAAGTTGTGAGCCAAAATGACAGAGAGCATCCTGGAACTGCAAGTGGTGATGGAGAATGTAGGGACAGAGTATTTTGGAGGGGAGAGGAAGGGTGTAAGCAGCAGGTGTGTCTTCATTGCACACCTGGAATCTGAGAGGAATTTTCTTGCTCAGAATAAGAATTCTTTCTCTGTATCACCCTCTATTGTGGGTGTGTGCAGTTAACACAATCTAGCCCAGTGCAAGGAGCTTATGAATTGACCCAATATTCACACCTCCTTTAAACTTTTCAATCCTTTCTCAAATCAGATTTTAATACTATACGATGTGTTGCACTGTTCCTTTTTTAGTTTAAGATGTTAGAGCCATAAAAATACAGAATAGTTTCAGGAAGCATCATTAATCTACAAGTAAAATTCAAATATTATTATAATTCTAAAATATACTAAATCATCTCAACTTTTATCTGACTGCCTACTGTACGTTTATCTCCTGCATCATAATAGCATTTATTTTAGTCTGAGGCAGGTTAAAACTTATCTCTGTTCAGCAATGGGGACAAGAAGCTCTAAGAAGTCTGGCATCTGTTCCTATACAGTAAGATCTTTCAGTCAGCCTTGACCTAAATGCATGAGGTGACACATGCAGCTATTTGGATCACATTATATTTTGTTATGATTCAGTTACACTACAATCTTTAAGCTACACCACACTAAATTGGGGAAAATATAAAAAGTTTATTACATGATTCTCCTGTCTAAATGAAAATCACAAAACATATAAATAATAAGGGCTTCGTTGGTATATAACAGATCCTCCTTGCCCTTCTATTTGATACTTTGGATAACTGCCCAGGTTTCAACAAAATCCGGCTTATGTCACCGTACGCTTTTTCCATAGCTTTCGTACACAGCTTGTACAATAATAGCTAGGATATTAACAAACATTTAGATGCTACAAAACTTGATATGCACTCTATAGCCAAACGTTGAGTCTCCACATTAATTTTTTTGCAATTAACTCTACTAACAATGTTAATGGGCTGTTGTGTAGCATTAATAGAGACCACGTTCACAATGGACCCCACAAATAATGCAGTGGGGAAACATTTGTCAGTATTGTCATTTCTGCCCTAGAACTGCACAGTGAGAAATTATATTCTCTCGATGTAAAAACTATCATGGGAAGATTTCTAGTATAGTCTTTGTATTCCAGAGACTAAGTGTTTTGCAATATTTTGTATTGAAACAAATGGCCAATCCTGTATTTTTATAAAATTTGAAGGCTTAGTAGAGTACTGTACATATGAAAAATCCCATCCAGAGTGGCAAGGCTTGAGCTTATACCACATTTTATATCTGAACAAAGGCAGATATGTAAATTGATGCCTGATCAATCAAGGGATTAGGCAAGGCTGTGCAAGCATGGGGAGAAGAATGCATTCTGAATTTTGCCCCAATCATGAATCATGAACTGAAATTAAGGGAGAAACGTGCACATTCATTTGTGCCAAATTATTTTTTATGGCTTTAACTTGGGATGCTTCCTTTCCATTACTTGGCAAAAATTATTGCAGGATACCATAGTGCCAATACCAGGTGTACTGAGTCCCCCTGCCAAAATATAAGACCAGAAAGAACTGCCTAAGCACATATAGTCCTATTCAGGAGATGAAATAACTCTGGACCAGCCAAGTAATTTTGCAACAACCATCTTGGGATTACATTCTGCAGGATATTTTCTCCAACCCACTCTCTTTTCCTGCAACTAAGGATGTAGCAGATAAGGGATGAGAGACAATAAATAATGTTTTATATACAGATGTTGTATCTGTTTATATAGAGACAACTTTAGCACAGATCCTGCCAGCTTGGTGGCATGGCTAACTCTTAGTAAAGCCAGTGCTGCCCATGAATGACTGTCATGCAATAGGACTGTTCCTGTTCTGCTTAGCAGCCACTACAGAGTATGTGTTATTCATATAAATTGTATTCGGTATTGTTTATAAGAACGTCTATAAAAATAATGACCTGCAAGTTCTCTTGCCAACATCTGTGTGTTACCTTTCAGCATTACCCAGCTGATGCTCACACGTTGTTCTAGGCCACTTGTCTTTTCTGTGACTCATGTTCTCTGCTCAATAGAATACTTGTACAATACCTTGTGTGTTAAGGCCATGGAAGAGAATCATCCTTGTTTCCAAGAAAATATTTACCTTCTTCTTAACTTCCAGTATATCTACCAGGACTACATGTAAAGGAGTCTGTGCAAAATTCTTAACTCACTTGAATGCTATTACTTTAACTGATTACTTTTCAGGATGTACACATAACAGAGTTTGGCCCTCTTTCTCTATTTCCTTCTCAAGAGTCATAGGACAATAAAGTGTATATAGTTTTTTTAGAAAAGTGTCAGTGTTGAGCAAGCGAGATTATAAAATTGTGTCAGCATGGGTTCCCCAAATTATATAGCTTTTCAATATTGTCACAGATTATAACACTTCTAGAAAATCTGCTAGTGTCCCTTCTGCATTTCCCATCAAATTCTGAAGAGACCTGTTGGCTATAACAGACACACAAACTATTTGTCAGCAATTAACCAGAATCAGATGGAATCCCCTAATTGGGATCTCTCCTACCCCTTAGAATATTTTTGGTTTTAAACTATAATTCAAGTTATTAACTTTGATTTTCTTCTATAGCTAGGTTAGAATATACAGACAGCTTCTTGCTTAGATGTCCCACAAGCTTTATCCCTATGCACAAATGCTGGAATATACAGTAATAAATAAATAAATCCGTAGGTCACTACACAATAAGCACATGAATTTTACACCATTTCTTTATAATGCAGCAGGTCCTGTCCGTAAGTCTACATTCTGACCTTCCTTGACAACCCAATTCCATACTGATCAACTCATTTACTTGCTGCTAAAGCACAATATCTCAAGCTTAAACTATGAGTGTGACCTTCAATTTATGAAAGACTTCAAAAAACATGATCAATCTGCTGGTATAAGACCCTTGTGCAGATGGGGAAAAAAAAACTTGTTTTTTAATGCTACAAGGGAAAAAAACCTGCACACATAAAACTAACAAGCTGTCAGAAAAAGGGCAATTTTTTTGAGGTTCTCTCTTCTTGATTTGTGTAAGTGCTCATTTAGAAAATATTAAAGTCAACTGATGTGATCAGCTGACAGCCTATAACCCCAACATAAGAGTTTAGTGCTCTTTACTGATGTCCAACTGATACAGAATATCACTCTGTATCTAAAGACCTCTGTGTGACTTTTTTAAGCTGATAAAACAATACTTTTTTCAGAGCTTTGACTATTGATCTTGCAAGTTACCAAGGTATCACACTGAGCACTATACACTGTACCCTCTGTTGGACAGAATTTAAGACAACAACTCATTAACTAGTAAGGAGGGAGATGATGTGTCTCTCTCCCCCTACCCCGTCAGCCATGATGAACTAAAATAAACATTATTTACACACACCTCTTTCATTTTTAAATGGTTGTTTCTTAGCAACAGCATTTAGAGGAGAGGTTGCTATTTGCTCCAACAAATGTCTATGATAATTTTTTTTAAAAAACAACACTTCTAGTCATGACAACTCAAAATCATACAATAAAAATAAATCCCAAAGGCTATGAACTTATCACGTGCATCCAGGCAGAGCTTTCTCATAGCTAAGGATCAGATAAAGATTTTAATTAGCTCCCTTGAAAATTAGTGTTCACACTAAAAGGAAAAAAAAAAGTTCACTACCATTTCATTTTCACATGATGTAGTCATCTATTGTTGTGTTATAGCTTAGTTGCAAACAGTAGACTGTTTACTATAATGTGAGTTGTTTCCTTTTAAACTAGATGTATGAGATTCTGTTGCCTAAAAGACAACAATTCAGCTAGGTCAATATAATTTTTACATTTTCATTTGTTTTCTTATTATTTTGGGTGGGTGGGTGGGGGAAAACGAGGTGATGGAGAAGATCTGCCTCTATAGGGGAACATCAAAGATCACATCCCCAAGAGCAAAATTAACCCCCAAAAGATACAGTGGAAGAAAATATTTGAGATATTTGAAACTAATTTTTGCAAATACAACAAAGTACACTGTAGGGTACAATCCTGCCTTGGCAGAGGGAATACTACACAACCTACTGAGTCTTTTCTATCAATACCTTCCTTCTATTAATATATATTAGATATACGGTATACCCACACAACATCCATTTTATCATACTAGAACATCCAGTATAATGATGGAAATACCATTTTCAGTTACTTTTATTTACCCTGGAAGCCATGGCTCTCTTATACCATGAAAGAATTCTTGTACAGCACTTAATGGGGAAGGAAAATAGCACATGTCGCCTCTGAGTGGGTGGCAATGGCATGCAATTTTATACATCTAATTATACACTTCACCTTAACTAGACATTTTGAAAGATGAAATGATCTAATTGCAAATTAATGCTTTTATTTTTCCAAGGCCTCAAAATGAAATGTGCAGAAAATAACCAGATACAAATGCTTATAGTTCGTGAGTAGCACTAGTAAGCTCTTACTTATAACATGTCCCTAACTGACTAGCAAAGCAGTAGGATACAGCACCACCAATAGGAGCCAACTTCCCCTCTTTCCCCTGGGTGCTCGACCCCGCCTCTGACCACAGCCCTGCCCCCACTCCACCCCTTTCATGAGGCCCCACCCCTGCCCTGCCCCTTCCCACTCATGCCCCGCCCCATTCCAACCCCTTCCCCAAAGTCCCCGCCCCAACTCCACCCCCTCCCTGCCCCATTCCAACTCCTTCCCCAAATCCCCGCCCCAGCCCCCCCTCTTCCCTGCCTCCTCCTCTGAGCGCACCACGTTTCCAATCCTCCCCTTCCCTCCCGGAGTGTGCCAACAGCGGCAGCCGCAGAGCACCCCAGAGTCGGCGCCTATGGCACCACCTGGATCCATTAGCTCCTCACAGTATCACTCACAAAAAAACCTGCCTCACAGTAAAAAAGGAGAGATTACTTACCTTACAGTAACTTGAGTTTTTAGATTTTTTGTCCTTATGGATGCTCCACCATAGGATGAGCACACACCAGTGCATTCTCAACCGGAGAATGAAAAGCAGTGCTGCAGGGCCACACCTGTGCAGAGCAACACCTCATGACTCCAAATTAGGGCATATAAGTAGGCATGGACCCACCACCACTCAGTTCCTTCTCAAAAGTAAAGCAAAGCCTCCACACCCAAAGGGAAGGAGGGGAGGAGGTGGAGAACCCGTAGTGACAAAACACTTCAAAGAACTCAAGTACCTTTTCCTTCTTCTTCAAGTAAATGTCCCTATGGGTGCTCCACCATAGGAGATTTTCAAGCAGTAACTCAATGAGGAGGTCGGTGCTAAGGAGGGAAGTCCAAGATGGTTCAGAGGACTGTTGCCAAAGTTATCCCTGGAAGCAGGTAGGATGCTTGGCCAAAGGTATGAATGGAAGACCAAATTGCAGGCCTATACACTTCTCTTATATGAATGTACTTGAGTAGAGCCATAGATGTGGACTGAGCTCTAGAGGAATGTGCTGTCACCCTATGAGGGGCTTCCATCCCAGTGGATTCATAGCAGATTAAGATGCAACCCAAAACCCACTTTGACAGTCTTTGAATGGAAATAGGTTGACACTTCATCCTCTCTGCAAGTAATACAAATAGCTTAGGAGAAGCCTGGAAGGTCTTAATCTTGTCAAGATAGAAGGCGAGAGCCCTTCTGACATCTAGTGTACGTAGGCTGGTCTTCTCTCTGGAAGCATGAGGTTTTGGGTAGAACACTGGCAGGTGTATCTCTTAATTAATGTGGTATTCTGAAGAGATCTTTGGGGAGAAGCAAGGATGGGGATGCAGTGAAACCTGTATTTATTAACACAAGTTCAAATGGAGGTTTCCTCAGGGAATTGAGAACTAAACTGAGTTCCCACTGAAAAGCCAGGTTCTGTATGGAGGGCGGGGGAGAAACAAGTTGTATAAGCCCTTGAGGAATCTAGCTGTTGTAAGGTGGGCAAACACTGTGAAGCCTTCAATTTGTGAGTGGAAGGCTGTTATAGTGGCCAAACGTACCCTCACTCAGCTCATTGACAGACCTTGCATTTTTAAATCCAAGAGGTTGCCCAGGATTTTGGAGAGTGGAACATCTGAGATTTGGGAAGAGTGACAGGAACACCAGGAACTGTTTCCACTTTTGAAGGTAAGTTTTGCAAGGTCTAGGCTTTCTGCTAGATAGGAGAACTGACTGGACCTCATAAAAAGAGATGAGTTCCATGCCTGAGAATCATTTAAGAACAATGTTCTTAGGTTCAAGGAGAAGTGCTTGGGATGGATCTGGGCCCCCGAGTTCTGTAACAAGAGATCCTTCCTGAGAGATATTTAAAGAAGCATTGCCACAGAGAGGTAAAGGAAGTTCAAGTACTACATTTGTCTTGGGGGGTATGGTGCTATGAGGATAACCTTTGCTCTTTCTTGGTATGGTTTGAGTAATTTCTTGAGGATTAGAGGTAGAGGTCTGTAAACATACAGTAGGGTAAGGGGCCACAGTGTTATGAGGACATCTCCCTATGAGTTGCAGCTGTATCTTCCCTGGGAGCAGAAAATATGGTATTTTGCATTGTTCAGGTTGACAAACGAGGTCCGCTCCTTGGGAGCCTCATGTCTGGCAGATGCTGTGGAAGACAGAATCACTGATCTCCCATTTGTGGTCCTGAAGGAAGTGTCTGCTCAGGGAGTCTGCCATTGTATTCTGGAGGCCTGGAAGATAGATTGTTGAGATTTCTATCTGATGGGAAATGCACCAGTTACACAATTTGTGCACAAGATCTTGCTCTTCCCTGTTGGTTGATATAATACATTGCAGCTCTGTTGTCAAGCATTACCCTGATGGTGTGAAGGAAGTGTTGGCAAGCACAACAAACTGTGTTCAGCTCTAGAATGTTCACCTGGAGCATTACCTCTTCTATGGACCACTTGCCCTGGGCGCCATAGAGGTGAGCCCCTCACATCCCAGAAGAGAAGCATCTGTTGTGAGGATCCTTGAGGGTGAGGGATGTGAAAATGGGGTTCCCATGCAGACCTTCATTGGGTCTTTCCTCCACCTGAGAAAGTCCAGAACTTTCTGAGGTTCTGTGTTGCGTTTGGAGAGACCGTGTCTGTTTGGGTTGCACATCAACCTTAGCCACATTGAAGGCACTTGAGGTGCAGTCTTGCATGAAAGATGATGAACGTGGAGGCTGACATGTGCCTACGAGTTGTAGACAGGTGCTTGCCGTTGTTTGTGGGCTGTGTTGTATTGTCGAGACTAAACTGGACAGAGTGGCGAATCTTTCTGTGAGGAGATTAGACTCTGTAATTGCCAGAGCCTGAGTGGCTAAAATGAAGTCTAATCTTTGGATTGGGGTCAATGTAGACTTCTTTTGATTGATGCAAACGCCTAGAGACTGAAATAGGGCTAGAGTCCTGGATGTTGCTCACCGAGTGGACCTGTAGAGCTGATTGACCCCTCGGGAGCCAATCATCCAGGTAAGGGAATATTGCTATTCTCCTCTGACATAGATGGGCCACCAGTGTTGTGAGAAATTTGTAAAGACTGTGTGGGCTGCAAAGTGCCCAAAGGAAAGGACTTGGTACTGGTAGTGTTCTGAGCCTTAGTTGATGGAGATCAGTTTTCCTCAATCTAGGGCAGGGGCGGGCAAACTTTTTGGCCTGAGGGCTGCATCGGGTTTCGGAAATTGTATGGAGGGCCGGTTAGGGGAGGCGGTCATGGTCCGGCTCCCACCCCCTATCTGCCCCTCCCCCCCGGGACTCCTGTCCCATCCAAACCCCCCTGTTCCCTGATGGCCCCTCCCGGGACTGCTGCCCCATCCACCCTCCCCACCCGCTCCCTGTCCCCTGACTGCCCCTGGAACCACCGCCCCTGACTGCCTGACTGCCCCCCCACCGCCCCATCCAACCCCTCCTCTCATTCCTGATGGGCCCCCCGGGACCCCTGCCCCATCCAACCATCCCTTCTCCTTGTCCCCTGATTGCCCCTGGAATCCCTGCCCCCCGCCACCCTATCCAACCCCCTCTCCTTCCTGACTGCCTCACGGGAACCCCTGACCCATCCAACCACCCTTCTCCCTGTCCCCTGACTGCCTCCAAAACCCCTGCCCCCCGCCACCCCATCCAACCCCTCCTCTCATTCTTGACTTTCCCCCCGGGACCCCTGCCCCCATTCAACCCCCCTGTTCCCTGCCCTCTGACCGCCCCGACCCCTATCCACACCCTCGCCCACTCCCCTGAACTCCCCTGCCCAACCCCCCCGCTCCCTGTCCCCTTACCACGCTGCCTGGAGCACCAGTGGCTGGCGGCGCTACAGCTGCAGCGCCCAGCTGGAACCAGCCACATCGTCGCCAGCGCGCAGCACAGAGCACCGCATCAGGCCGTGGCTCTGCAGCTGCGCTGCCCCAGAAGCTCCCAGCCCCGCCGCCCAGAGCATTGCGCTGGCGGCGGAGCAAGCTGAGGCTGCGGGGGAGGGGGAACTGCAGGAGAGGGGCCGGGGGCTAACCTCCCTAGCTGGGAGCTCAGGGGCCTGGCAGGATGTGGCCCATGGGCCATAGTTTGCCCACCTCTGATCTAGGGGTTCTGCTGCTCCTGGGTGTCTCCTGATGCCAAGGAGGTAGGTACCTGAGGGTGATTGTGCAGTACCTAATGGCAATCCTGTGGTACTGAAGGTTGGTCAGTCATTGCCACTGAATGATACAGTACCAGTGGGTATTGGGGTCTCTCTTGTCGAAACCCTACAAAATTGTTTACTGAGCTGATCCCAGGGATTGTGATAACCACTGGCTCTAGGACATCAGGTAGGGCCTGAAGGAGCTTCTTTAGAATACTGGCTCAGTGGGGTGTGGTGGTAAGGTATCACCATGCATGGATACAGAAGTATACACACAAAAGCAATAGGTCACTGCTAGTGCCAGATGATATTTGGATTTTAATAAAAATTCATTTAATTAAAATATTTGCTGTTTTTTGACCACCTTACAGAGTGGTCAATTTTTTTTTTTTTTTTTTTTTAAATATGACACTGATAAAAATTCTTAATTAAAATTTTACTTCTTTTTTTCTCCAGCCAGCTCTAGTCACTACCAGTGTCCCTTGGGGGATCCATTTTTGACTCTCCAACTCTATCTTTACACACAATCCCTAACTTTGCCACTCTATCTAAGCTTAAACTACTGTCATGGACTCCCAGAGGACCTCTCCCACTCCACCTAGTCTCTCATCTCTAGCCTCAACCACTAATTCAATGTCAATGTAAAAAATACTCATCTCTCTCAAGTCCTGTACCCATCACTACCAATGGCAATTTCACCTTCTCCTGTCTCTCAGCCTCACAATTATATTGACATTTTTGATGCCTCACAGAGAAACTACCAGAAAATCCTGCTTCCCCACCCTTTCTACAGCTGCTTCAACGATGTCTTTTCATCTCTATTCCAGCTGCCAAAAGTCTTGTGCCGCTCTTGATCAGTTCATACTTTGACTTCTACAATTTCCCTCTGACCGCCCTGACATTCCCCATACTCCATGCAATCCAAACAAAAAGCAGCTATGAAAGCTCCTTATTTTGCTTTACTCTGACCATCAGGGAACTACTCTGGAGAAGCAGGTAAAATGTGACTAACAGTTTGGAATTTAAATGCATTGCTGATACTGGGATCACAGAGACTGCACCTAAATAACAGCCCATATTGGCAAAGGCACAATTTTCAATAGAATTCGATACTGCAGCATGTATAAGAGGCAGGGAAAACATCAGGAAAAGAATAAATGTTACATTTCTGGTTTGCCTAAATTTCTAGTATTTCTTCGAGCCCACAAAAGAATAGTCTAAGAATATTCCAATGTCACCAAGAAATTATTGGTGGCAAAGCTTGATTTTCTGTATAGCTATTGCAGAGCATTCATAGACACAGAAGGATGAGTCACTGCAATGCTGACAGTCTATACTGAATCTGAAACAAATTGGAGCTGTAATTTACAGTACAATAGCATTCATGGCAGTGGCACATGCAGTCCAGGCTGTTTAAATATTCTGTGAATAGCTTAGAAAGACAACTGACAATGAACAAGGACTGGATGATGAATCATCAGGTAGTTTAAGTAAAATTTTGCCTGATTAAATGCTTTGTTTTTAAGCCACCTGCACTGTGCTGTCTGATGTACCAGGACAGATCAAATTGTTCTCAGTCTTTCTAAAAACCAGACAAGCTTACAAATGATAAGTTTTATTATATTATGAAATTGATGCCAAACCAAAGTGCTGTGTATTGTGTGATTCCAATTATCTATCTGCTGGCCAGGGATTTAATATCAGCTATTGTTAAAGATGCAACTAATCCAGATTTATCAAGCTTCTAATGTCTTTGTGTCACATGGATGTAATTTTATTTTTTGTCTTCCTGTCTTCAGAATGCATTTTTCTGCATCTTTTTTGTTGTTTTCTCTGCCTACTGGTAACCAGAGTCATTGGGCCCAATTCTGAACTCACTCTGGTTTTAACTAGTGTAACTCAATTGGCTTCTATAGGAGTTACCCCTAATTTACATCAATGTATGATTAATATGAGGTCCTGTCTAGAGTAGGGGCCAGATTTACAAAGGTAGTTAGACTCCTACTGTGATTAACAAATGTTCCTAAGCGAGTTAAGTCCCTTTGATAGTCAATGGGAGTTAGGAACCTAATGGGATTTACAAAATCTTCTAAGCAGGTTACATGTCTATCTCCCATTTACTTTCAATGGGAGTTAGGTATTTAACTCACCTAGGCATCTGGTGGGATTTACAAATGCACCTATCCACATCTTTAGGCATCTAAAAACCTTTAAATCTGACCCTAGGTCAACTAGCAGAGAGACTTCTCCCATGATTTAGTTACCAGAGCATAATGTTCAAAGCAGCAGAACAAACCTTAAACTGGAAGATACCTGACCTGCAGGCAGTGGCTAAAGGGAATCAAACTCTAATGTGGCTGAGTGAAGTAGATAACCCAACCCCAGTCTCCATCTCTAATTTCTGTGATTGCATGATTCTCCACCATCCAGCCCAAGAAGAAGGTTACGTTTTGCTCAGCTTGATGTTTCTTTCACATGCCATATTTAACATTTTCACACAGAGCCAACATTTTAAATAAAATGTCCAGTTTTGAGAGAGTATTTTAGCAGTCGTTATTACATTATTACTCAATTTATTTAATTGCTAATGCTAATCTGATCATATCGCTTGCTAATAACCTGGTTTGCAGGTACAATCAATAAGTCAGATGTCTAAATACTATTTATGCATACAATTAATTGTGCTTGCAATTTAATACCACCGTTTATTATGAACACAAAAATGTACCTGCAAAATATGACAGACCTTGTTTTAGGGTCATTACAAAGTTGGTTATCTTCACCCATTTCTTGTGTGGGTGAAAGACAATATAGAACAAATTTAAGTGTATGATCCTCATTAGGAGAGCACTCAGTTGTTCAACAAGCCGTAGCAGCTGCTGGCTTCCTTGTAGTCAAGTTCCACAATGCTCCTATTAAGAAATGACTTACAGTGGTGTTTAGAAAAGAAAACTTGCTAATAATATGGCTTTCTGCAGATGGGCAATTCAGAGTTTTTCCAATCACAGATGTGCATCCAGAACACTTATTTGGTCATGTTGGAAAACTATATCAAAATGAATATACTAATGCATTTTACTGAACAGGGCTTTATGTGTAGCATGATGGATCCATGGTAATTCCAAAGAGCATCCGGTTCCTTCTTTAATCTATTCAAAATAAGAAAAGTTGTTTTATCATTCTTTAAGGTGTCATGGTGTTTGTATGTCCAAGTGTTATAATGAATGTTTTTTTTCCTTAGAATTCTTATTTATTCCTATTGCAGCAGCACCTAGATATCCCAATTAGTAACGCACTGTGATAGGAGTTGTGCAGATATAAGATTATATTTATCTAATTACAATATTGTTGTTAAGGTGAAAGCACGATATAGCAAGTAAGTTTCATAAACTGTCATGGGTAACAAGAACTATTATTTGTACTGAAAATTAGACTCACATCTATGATAGCTCATATTGACCAGTGACAGATCAGGCACAAGATCTCACAGAAACTGAAATTTATTTCCATTCAGATTATTATTATTCATCAATATGCTTATTACGATAGATCCTCAGGACCAAACACGGGTGGAGCCCCATTGTGCTAGACACTGTACAAACTTGTAGTTAATATATTACAACTGATACTTTATTAAGAAAGAAATGTTTAAAAAATCAAAATGTAATTGATATCTGGCAAAAAGTTATTTACAGCAATGCACTGATTTATTTAATTGAAGGTTTGGGGATTTAAAAAAAAAAAAAAGAGACATTACCAATGTTACTAAAAACAGCAAAACGTGTTGAGGTCCTTTAAGAAACTGCTTATTTCTTGAGTTGCACTACTCATCCTTACTTCATTTTTTTAACATTTTAACTAACAGGGTTGTCAGCCAGAAATAGTCATGTGAAGGCTACAAATACAATTTTGGCAGTTTAACAGAATAATTTAAATATTTTAATTAACATTTAAGTTTGTATTTTGTACTCTAAAAACACCAATACTGAACCAAAGCAAGTATTTTTTTTATTTAAATACCTTTTAGATATTAAGAATAGTTACAAGGGAACTAACTATGTCAACACTAAAAATCAAGACTGTATGCAGAGCTATAGAGCAAATGATATATCTGAACTACCTCTCTCAAAGCGTATTTTAAATACACACATTCTAGCATTACAAATGTATGAACATTCTAGAAGAAATATACTTTTTTTGTTTTAGTCCTATTTCAGCTAGTCTCTTGTGGAGAGTTCAGATGTCAGGTATGAAGATCATATAAATGCTTTATGCTTTGTAAGATCACAAATGATTAATTACAGCCTACATTAGTATTCGAGAAGAAACTCAGAAGTAAGACCCTATAAGGCCTCTGGACAGCAATTCATTTCAGGTGAAATACTGGAATGATTTTATAGAATATGATTAAATAAAGAGATCAGCTCCCACAACCACCATCATTCTAGCACAGAAAAATAGAGCAGTAACATTTTAACCCATTCACAGTGCTCTATTAGTCTAGAGCATATTGTTAGGTACATGAAATCTGGAAAGATTGATCCTTTCTTTCATGTAGATTTGCATATGAGATATATGGGAAATGTATATTTAACTCACCCAAAATAAGTATTAATCAACAAGGTCACTCAGGGTCTCCACCTGGAGTGGCTAAAGAAGGAGACAAGCCAGAGTGGGGTTAGAGCTGGGGAGTGGCTACTTCATAGCGCATGCTACATTGAAAAGAAAGCTGAAAGTCTGTATTAAATTGTAGTGGACTTGATATTGGTTGGACAGGCATCGCACCTACAGAAGGGACAGCAACGTGCAGCCACAGAAGCATCTGGCCACATGTAAAATTGGCTCCTTTCCAATAAACAGAACTATGACTAGAGACTACGTGAACATTCACTTTCAGTGCCAAACTCAGTATTACACAAGATAATGGCCAGTAATTAAAAATGTTGTATGCAAGCATAGTTGTAGCTACGTTGGTCCCAGGATGTTAGAGACACAAGGTGGCTGAGGTAATAGCTTGTATTGAACCAACTTTTGTTGAAACAAGCTTTCAAGCCACACAGAGCTGATCTTCGGGTCTGGGAAAGGTACTCTGAGTGACACAGCTAAATCCAAGGTGGAACATGTGGTTTAGCATAAATGGTCAACACATATTCTAAGGGACCATTCAAAGTCGAGTGGCCTGTTAACACCTCTACAGTCATAAGACAAAAAGAGGGGGTTAGTGGGTTATAGATTGTTGTAATAAGCCATAAATCCAGTGTCTCTGTTCAGTCCATGATTTTTAGTGTCCAGCAGAATTATGAATTTAAGCTCCCAGGCTTGTCTTTCAAAGGCATTGTGCAAATTTCCTTTGAGGATGAAGACTGATAGGTCAGCCATAGAGTGATTGGTTTGTGAAAAGTGTTCACTCACAGATGATAGGATGCTTTTATCTTTTATCAATCATTTCCCTGTGTGAGTTCATTAGAGAGCATAGTGATTGTCTGGCTTCACCCACATAGTTGTTATGCGGGCATTCAGTGCACTGGATGAGGTACACCACAGATTGTGATAGGCATGTAGAGGACCCATGGATCTTGAAAGGTGTGGTGTGTTGTTCATTGTAGCAGTGGAGATATGTCTGCAGGTTGTGCATCTGTTGTTCTGGCAGGGTCTGGTGCCACTTTGAGTTGGTATGTCCTGGTGTATGAGAGTTTGCTTCTGATGGTGAGCTTGGAGAGGTTGGGGGGTTGTTTGAAGGCCAAATAAAAAGATTTTTTTCAGGATGAGGTCCCCTGGATCAGACCATGCTGGGCTTCTGCCCGGTTCCTGCTGCTTCCATCTCCTCCCTCTCCACCCTTTCCCCTTCCTACTCTCTCTCGTTAACAGCACTGCATCAGACTCTTCTGTCATCTACTGTGCACCTACCTCCTCCCCATCAGACTTTCTCTCCTATTTCAACTTCTATCTCTCTCTTTCTCATCCTGTCCTCACAAGCTTCCCTGATGATTACCCATTCAACTCCTTAGCTGCACATTTTTCATTTGACCTGCAGCTCTAGTTCAACTCTCCCATTCATCAAAAGCACCACCCACTTGACGTGGTCTTCATCAAGCACTGCTCTCTCTTTAATCTCGGTTGCTGAGTTCTCTCTCTCCCATCTCTCTCTACCACCCTCATTTGGTGTCTTTCAGCATTACCTATCAGACCCTCCCCATCCCAGGCCCTGTTACTTGGCCATTCTGTGACTTCCAGTCCATCCAGCACTGGTGGCTTCTCATCTATTCTCAGCCTTCTCCTCCGTGCCCTGTGTTCCCTCTTTTCCATTTATATGGTTGTCGATTCTCTCCAGGCTTCTTTCTCTTCCACCCTTAACTCTTTTACCCCCTTTCCTATATCAAAGTCCACCCTGTCAACAACCACTCTGGCTCATCCTTTACACCCATTTCCCCCACTCATGCTTTCACACTGGTGAGTGTCTCTGGTGGAAATCCCATGACCAAGCCAACTTCCTCTATTACAAATTCATTCTCTCCTCTTTAAGTTCTGCCATCTTCCTTGCTAAACAACTCTTTCTCCACCTTACCTGAATTCCATGCCCACAATCGTTTTCACCACCTTTGACTCACTCCTCAAATCTTCCTTTCTTCCTGCTTCCACTTCTTTCTCTCCACAGACGATCTCACCAATTTCTTCCTCTGTCTCCCCCGCCCAATATTATCATGCATTAATCTCTTCCATATATATTAACAAAAACAAAACCACACACACATCCTTGATCCCACTGCCCATCTCCCTTCCATCTCTAAACTCACTGAGCACACAGTCTACAGTCCCCTTCTCTAGTGCATCAGATATAAGCTGCTTGTATTCATTTTCAAGGCCCTTCATGGCCTATCCCCTCTCTCCCTCCCATTTCTCATTTGCTATCTGGAGGCTGACTCTTGCCTCTGATCAGACCATGATGTTAGCTCCATCACTCACTTGGTAAATGTTCAGACAAGCACCTTTATGCTTTCTTCCATGCTGCCCCTCATGTGTTGGAGGAGCTCCCCATAAACGTCCACAAAACTCACTCATTATCCCCCAAATACCTCCTCAAAATTATGCCTACAAAAAAATTGACAACAGTTAGACTGCTCATGTGCTGCTGACCAATATTGTCTCATGGTTCCCTTGTACTCCCCCATTTGCCTCTATCCATCTGTTGTCTCTTTTCTTATGATTAGGCTGTAAAGTCTCTCGAATAAGGACTATCTTTTGTTCAGTATTGGTACAGTGCATAGCACAATGGAGTCCTGCTCCAAAACTAGGGCTCCTGGGTGCTATGATAATGCAAATAAAATGATGCTAATGTCTTTAGACTGAAAATGTTTCATAAAGCAAGTCATCGTGTTGTACTTTGACAATACAGAATGTAATTCAAGAAAAATATTATTATTGACAGTCTTCTTAATGAGAGAATTTATTGTCTTGCCTGCAGTTTGTTCATAACTATTCCTTATACTGTATTAATCATTTAAATATTATGCTACTGAGGTAGGTGGTGTTTTCATAAAATATTAGTCCTCTAAATCACTTACAATTCCTTTAGTATAAACTCCACGATGCTGACATTTGTAAGTCGCAATACAGCTAAAAAAAAAACTAGTCTATAGAGAGTGTTTTCATCCCTTTCACCTAAATCAGCTATCACCATGATTTATTAGAGAACATATTTGCATGCAAGACTTGAATTACCATAAGCCTTTCAATTAGGAACATGAATCAGGTTCAACACCTTTTGTTGTTATCCTTGTGAAACTCCTGTTGCACGAGGTATTTTTTCCACACCAATGGAAGGCCTTCACCCAAAGAAGATAATGCTATGAAAGGTTTCTCATGTCACTGCATAAGCCATTTTTGCCATAAGGCAAGTACAATTAAACATCACTTGCTATTTTTCATTGAGAATTAAACTGAAGTTTGACAGGCATGGAGTCATGCTGGCTGACTCCTTACTGTGGGATAGAGGCCACTAAAATTTGGAAAACAAAAATGTGTAGTTCATAACTGCTAATATAGGGACCAAATCTGTTGTCTTTATATGGCATGCTGCTAACTAAATTAATGGCCCCACTCACATGAGTAAACCCTACTCGGTATAAAGGCTGCAGAACTGGGATTTTAATTTAGATGAAAAAGTGGAAAAAATATCACTAAACAAATTGAATTACATAATACAGTAATTATCTAGCCTGTAAAATGCATCCATTTTAGGATTAGAACCAAGGTTCTCAAACTGTAGCACTGTCACTTGGCTAGGCAATTGGTGTGCTGTGACTGAAGCTGGGCAAAGAACTGGTGTTGGGGTTTGGTGATAGTTCAAAAAAAAAAAAAATCATTTTGGACTAAATGGAATCTGAATTTTTTGCTGAACCGAAAAAGTCCATTTTGGACTGTGTTAAATGTTACATTCAATCCAAAACAGGTTGTTTCCGAGTATTTTAAGGGGATAGATTCACAAAATGGCTGGAGGAGAAGGTGGCAGTGCCCCCTTATAACCTTTAGCCCAGTAGTTAGGATATTCACCTAGGATGGGGGAGACCCAGGTTTGAATACCTGCTCTGGAACAGGAATTTGAAGTCAGGTTCCTGCCCTAACTCCAGGCTATTCAGGGATGGCTCACTCACTCTCTCTCCTGTTGAAGCTGTTCCACGGTATATAAATAATTAGTGTTAATTGGAGGGGGAAGACTAGAACCTGGATCTTCTACATCCCAAGTGTGTGCACTAATCACTGGGTTAAAGGTTAGATGGGTTGTGGGGAGGGAAAGGAGGCAGTACTACCACCTCCACTTCCTCCTCTTTTGCAAATGGCTCCTCAGTCCCCCTTTTTTTTTGCTGAAGCTATTTGGCAAATTTGTGTCAAATGCATGAATAGCTTTGGTTCAACCAAAACTGCATTTTTGGGAGAATTAGCTATTTGCCTGAAAAGTTTCACCCACTTCTAGCTGCAACCTCCATTTATTACACTTAACTTGGTCTTCTCCTTGCTCCATTGCATCCACCTACTGACTCTTGTCTTACATTTGGATTGTAAGCTCTTTGAGGGACTATCTTTTGTGTGTGTGTGTACGTACAGCACCTGACACAATATTCCCCAACTGGGACCTTTTGGTCCAACAACTTGAGCTACATCAATTACATTATTCCACCAAGTACAAGGAATGGGTCTGAGTCTCAAAGTTATTACCTCAGTCCAGTATTCTAAAGCATATAATGTTCAGAATTGTGGAATTGATTAGGCCATTACAGAGATATATGTACAAGAAATTTGTCTCATTTTTACCTAAAAAAAAAATCTGACAAACTTCACTATCTTGGATTAAGATAAGCATTCAAGAATGAGAGGAAAGGAACACCCATCTAGCTATATACCTCGTATTAGTATGCCCATCAAATATAGAGGCACAGCTCCCTAGCCACAGCTGAGGAGAAAACAACGCTGTTCAAGACGAAGTGCAAAGATGGAGTGCTGAGCCTGGTGTTTGGCAGACCAATCCCCCAGTGCAATTTTGAGCAGTCTAAACTTTACTGTAAGTTATGCCAGCTGCCAAACAGAGTCAGGAATCAGCAGTGTGTAGTGAAACCGGGGCTACATTTCATGTAAAATAAAGACACATACCCCTCCCAGAAGACATTATTCAAATGGGACTTGGGCAAAAGAAACCCAACAATCTTCGATACTCTTGTTTTTCCTCTCCTGGATATGCAGCAGCAATTAACGAACATTACTCTCCAGAGTTAGGCACAATGTTGTTAGCATCATCAGTACTGTTCTCTCACATGCCAGGGAACAAACAAAATGAAGCCATGCTGATTTCTATACAAGTTAAAACAAACAATGGGGTAGGAGGAAATCCACATGATAAATAAATAAATGACTAAGAAAAAGTCTTAACAGAAACCCCTGTGAGCTTCCTGGGATATGAAACTTCAGAAGACACTGCTCTGCATTAATACATTAATGTACAGAAGAGATCTAACAGTGAATTATTTACATGGGTATTGATAATAGATAATGCAAAGGAAATTTTCTCAGTATTGGATTCTATCAGCAATTAAACTAGTTTTTTTTTTTTTAGAGACATGCAGCTAAATTACACAGTGCCCCAGCATTTGGCAGGTAAGAGAAAATTTAATTCACTTCTAATGCACCACATTACAGTGTGCTTGCATTATTCATCAGCATGCAAAATATTTTGTCTGCTCTTTCCAAAGGTCAAAAAATTACATTTCACTAACAGCCATGTTGTGGGTGAATGAATGAGGTCAAGAACGTTGGCATAAGGTTCCAAAATGTTTCTCCATAGCTAAGCAAAAAAGCCATACTAAACTCAGATTAAATCCCAGAGCTTCTATATGGTATTTCCTTTTAACCTCTACCAACATGGCTAGACCCACTTCTCATTTTCCTCCCACAGCCATACATCTGTAACCTTTCTCTATTAACCCTATTACTGCAGACTTCTGTGAGCATCCAACCTCTTCATCATCCAGCCTCGACATCACAGGTGTCCTCTTTGATAATTCTCTCACCTTTTCTCCTCACAGCTAGTAAATCCTATCACTACTGTATTTATAACATTCAAAATTCAGCCTCTCTCTCTATGCCATGTATATCATAGGTATGATAGTTCGCTTTCATCTTCCTCATGTCATATTCCATGTCTTGAACCCAGGCCTGGGAGTCCTCAGACAGCTAATAGGATTATAGCCTCAGCCAAGGCTCCACCCCCAGAAGCCCTGATTGGAGGATCACCCGACTCCAACAATTGGGCCAACCATGGTATTTAAGCCAAAAGGAAACACAGGAAGCTGTCTGACCAGTGAGGTGATTTCCTGTTGTGGCTACATTGGACCCAGCTTGTGCCTGTCTCCTGTACCCAACCCTATTCCTGTTCCACTCCTGCCTCTGCTCCTGCTCAGTGCTTGGATCCTTGCCTCTCCTCCAGTTCCTGCCCTTATACCTTGCCTTCAATCACCCGTCCTGGCTCTGATCCTGGCCTCTAACTTCTGACTCTGATTCTGGCTTGACCCTTGGTTCTGGCATTTGGTATCTGACCTCAGCTCTGACCATCAGCTTTGATTAATGGTTCCAACTCTGGCTTGGCCCCTGGCTCTGGTAATTGGCAGTTGACTCTGGTGCTGACCCTTAGTTTCATTCCCCAACCTAGACACCTACTCTGCCTTCTACATCTGATTCTTGTCATAACTACAAGGCAAGACCGCCTGCCTCTCTGACTTTGTCCTCTCCTATCTCTTTGCTTCAGTCTATACAAAATTCAATGGTGAAGATCATACTCTTGTCCTGATACTCAGACCATATTGTCTCTCTTTTAAAATACCTTCAACAGTTTCCCCTTTCTTCTATAAAAAGCTTGAGCTTCACCTCCAGAACAAATTCATATTTCTGATCCTGCTGTCTGTGCTTTGCTCAAGCCTCCTTTCTTGATAGTCCAAATACTGTTTCTCGGTACACAACTAGCAGCCTACTGGCTATTTAGACAGCTTATAAAATGCTAGCTTAAGAATTCTGCTACGATGCTCAGACATTTAACAAAAGAGTATAAAAATACATTTAGAAATATGGGAGTGCCATAAAATCAGAGCATCGCAATAAAACTTAAATTGTTAAACTCACTAAGAGTAAGAATGACATTACAAAATAGGACTTCCTAGCCTTTAGACCAGATCCTCACCAATGGCCAAGGAACACACAGGATTGGTCAGCAATAGAGCTGGGTGAAATTTTCTGTTGAAAATTTTTTTTTGGGGGGGGGAGGGAGAATATGCAGATTTGGCAACATGGAAATATTTGACTGTTCATGTTGATTTCACTGAATTGCTTTGGTCCAAAAATCCTAAAAAAATTCTGAAAAAGGTCAAAAAGTTTTGATTCAAAATGACTATTTCAAGATTTCCTTTAATTTAATTTTTAAAAAATTTGAAATCCTTGAAGTCAAACTGACATGTTTTGTTTCTGCTCAAGCTAAACATTGTTTGATCTGAAATGATATATTTTTTTAATTTTTCAAGCAAACCAAAAACTCTTTTTATTTGCCCAGCTCTACTCAGGAAATGATTTGTGCAAAAGTAGCGCTCCCACATCCCTAAGCAGGCCTGGCTGTGTTCCCACCCCAATCCTGCTTTAAGTTTCAAGAAATGACACTGCAACCTTAATTCTCCAGGGCATAAGGAAGCCTGTAAAACTGCAATAGGGATGAGGCATAGGAGGCATGAGCCTGTAAAACTGCAATAGGGATGAGGCATCACCATGTTGATGAGGTGATCCTACCATGGCTATACTAATTTCAGGATTGCTTTATGCCAATGGTCCTGTGTTGCAAAGGCCCTGGGACCGTATATTTTGATCTGAAATTGGCATATGGTAGAAGTAAGGAATTTTCAACTTCTATACACAATAAGAAATCCCCCTCATTACCTAGAGGAAGGTGAAATATATGTTTAGTTAAAGGCTTTTCTATGGCTCATCGACATAGTATACAAGACCCTCGGCTGTATATTAATGCAGTACTAGAAACAGAAAATGGATCTCCAAAGTCCCACTTCTGTGCCTTATCCAGTAGACCATCCTTCCTCTCTCAGTATACATACACTTTTGTTTAATATATTGTAACAACATACTTGGAGGCCAATGGTTGATACAACACTGGTATGCTATTTTTTTTAAACTTATATGAACATAGTACAAAATGTGCTTAGTTGAATGAATACAAGAAACCTGGATGGTTATGGTACGTATCTGCTGAGCTCTTTCAATTAACCATAGCTTCACATGATAGATATGCCTGTGCATTCAGTTCTGACCTCTTTAGAAATAAATGTCTTTGGATTACTATTTTATAAAGGAACAAGCTAATTTAACTAGACACATGACTTTAGGGATTTTGAATTATTCTAGACAGTTACAAAGGGATATTTAGAGAGCATTGCCCTTGTCATCTGTTGAAATAAGAATGACTAAGGATACGAGGGATGACAAGTTAGTTGCCTCTTCAGTATAGTTACTCCTTTCCCTAGAGCTAAGCACAGGATTCTCTCTGATGCTGAGTGAACAGGCAGGGTCTGCTTAGACTGGGAAAAGCCCACTTTTGGGGATGGTTGAGATCTAATTTCCAAGAAATGGTTACTATGGAGTAATGTAGAGCTGGTGACTGAGTTACTTATCTGGATGTTGTCAGATAGAATTTATCCTGTGGTCTGCCATTGTGGGGTGGTTTTGTACTTTATTCTTAGGCTTAGAAGGATTAGATTTTAATCAGTGAATGTCAATTCCATCATACAAACACACAAACTGACAAAATATTTCCATCAATAATAATCAAAGTTTATACATAGGCAAAGTAAGGAAAATGCTGCTTGAAAACTTAGAGTTTGATTTAAGGCTATTTACTCTGCATATTTTGACACGTGATGTTGATCCTTGGTGTTTTAACAGTTATAAAGCTTGAACTTTTTGAATCTCAAAATCTGTCATCAAAATAATTATTGTCTGACCCCCCCCCATAATTTTCTGCAACTGTAAAAAATTTAAATAGATAAAAATAAAAATATGCTCAAAATTAAACATTGATATTGTCTCTCAAAATGTTATATAAAATAAAAATTGAATTCTGTCCACCCTGTTTATTCTGGAGGTTTTTCAGTGTCCCATTGGTGGTGATCGGCTCATGATACTGAGTCTTCCTAACACCTGACTCACAACAGCAGACACTGTTCCAAAAATTAGTTTGTGAAGTTCCATACTATTAGAATGACTATAAAGAGAAATGCAATCATTCAGTTCTCAGTTTCAAACCATAGATTTAATTGCCTATTAAAATGACAGCTCCTTTAATAACAACAACAACCCATAATAAAAATCACCTATATCAGAACAAACAGTTACAAAAAGGCAGATGGTAGGAAAGACAAATGCATCATTCCATAAGGAATAGACATAACACCACTTCATTTCTATCCCAGCTTACTGCATGTGATACAAGTAATAAAAACAGATTTCTTATACACTTCAACAGAAGAGAGAGAAAAGGAGAAGTACATCCCTGATTGAATTTTGCTGACAATTTTATGACCAGCCACTCATATGTATGGCCCTTCCTCTTACGTCTCACTACAACATATGGCTACTCAACATTACTTCTCTAGATTATTAATAAGATAGCTCTTTTCTGGTAAGTCTTCACTCCACTGAAGTTATTCTGGATTTACTTGGAATTTGGCTCAGTGACTCTACTTCCTTCAATTTAATCTTTCCTGAACAATTTTTGTTCATCTTCTTTTACACCCCAAAAGCTCACAGAAATGTTTCAATTTACCTTGCTTACAGATTACGTAGGTGCATACAGAGTTGCCTGGAATGCGTCAGTCAGGGTTAAATTGTGTGCACTATACCTCAGGAAGACACAATGCTGGAGTACCAGCTGGCCTGCAGTTGCTATGCCACCTTCAAAGTAAAGTAAGTACTGCAAGCACTTCCCACTACATTTGACCAGCTTCACCTACACACCCCAAGGCATGGTCTTTTCCAGGTGCATCCATGCCCCCTTTACACAAGCTCGTGTCAGAGGTGCTGCCAAGTTCTTGCACTGCCAGAGAGCAAGAACTACTATCATGTCCAGCTCCTGCCCCCATCCCCTTTTTCCTTTCTGCACCTGCCTAGGCAAAATCTGGCTTTTAATGTCTGTAAACTCATTTGAGAGCATAGTTAAAAAATGCTGTATAGGTACAAAGTATTATTTATATTATGCAATCTCTACTGTTAATTCAGTTTTATTCTGTTTGCTGCAAAAGTTACATAAGAACTCTACCTTCAATGCAATTCATACCCTACCACTAGCCACCTCAAACATTTGGTTTGCCAGTCCAATCAATGACTTTGATCCCAGATCTCTAGAAATATAGGACTATAAAAAGCCATGTCTGCTTTGATAACTGAACCCCAAATTTACATTTAAATGAGATATAGATATTCTTTGAAAAATATCTCTCATGTTACTTTAAAACTATTAACATGTTCAGTTTTGCAGTTTATTTTATGTAGCCCTTGAATATTAGCTTTGATCAGTTCTCTGAGGTTCCATTTTAAAAGCATACTATTTCAGCTGCAGAATGTATACTTGTTTAATGCTGGAATTTCATCAAGATCTCAGTTAAAATAAACAAAATAAAAAAGAGTTGGACAAATATGACCTTTTAAACAATGTATTGCTCAGTGATTTCTCCTACAATCCTTAGATCAACAGTACTTGGCAACACTACTGATGAAATGCATTTTTACTTTTGGTGCTACTTAAGTGCTCTCTCTTTTATTCCTGGCAATTTCTAATCTGTTAATTGGTTTTGTCCTCATTAGGGTCTGCAAAAAACAGCCTATATAGTGAGCAACACAAAGACAGCAGCTGTTTGTTTAATGTTGTCATACACAGCTTCACTGCCTGGACAGACTAGATCTATGTCTCTGGACCAATCTGTCATTTTATTCTGATTTTTTCGGGGAGGGGGGAGATTGTGAGAAACTAGCTTGTTTCTTAAATGCATGTATTTGAACAGGAATTACCTCAGGCGATAGGTCAGCAAAAAGCTAAAATGCAATGGAGCCCCTACAATACTAATGAAACACTCCAGAAGCAAATCTGTTACACTGCCACTAATTCAAACTTTATGGTAGGTTTTCTTATCAGTAAAACCACATTTCCCAATTTCTCTTTTCACTACCTGCTTTATCCATATTAAGCCCAGAGGAACAAGCAAGCTTTCAGACATGGCTTACTGAGTACTGGCATGATTAGTACTTACTCCCTGATGGATGTCTGAAGTGAGGTGTTCCGTCAACGTAAGCAGTCTGTCCTGTTTTCATAGTGTGCCCTGGCTTTTGAAGAGGAATTTTCTATAAGATGGGGGTGAAGATGAATATAAATATAAATCCATCTTCTGCGCTTGTTGTAGCACATTCACCGGTTTCATGTAGAATTTCAAAGAGTTCCTCCTTTGCCTGTTGACAGTTAAATGAAGTCTCCAGCCATCTAAGAAGAGTGACTGGTGGGAAATATAGCAGAGTTTTAATAATTACCATAATTTCTGATGGCAGAGGTAGCTGGAAAACATATTTTGTTATCATAAGCTGATCCAGGCTTTGCATTTTGGGGTGGGCCTGCAAAACCTTTTTTTACATCCACTGCACTCCACTCCAAATGTAACTGAAAACAGTATGTGCAGGCAAGGCCAGGATTAGGGCATTTAGAAGTCAGGAGTCAGTGAGATCCTCAATTAACAACAAATGTAACTAATTCAATGTATATACAGAGGGAGAAAGCATGGAGCCCAGCTGGTGTGCGTGGTGCCATGCATGGTTGCCAACAATTAAAAGTGTTTCAAGGAAAAAATTCTAATTAGCTCAGGTGCCTGTAGTCTATTAAGCCTCAGTATGCATACAGGTGAGCTTTATTATACAATCATCATAACATTGCTGTGACAGAGGCACATATTCCCATTTTACGGGCAGGGAGATTAAGGTAGGAAGGTTAAACAACATGATTAAGGCCCCAGACTATATATTGGAGCTAGATTAGAAGATAGGAATCCTCTGCTGTCAATTCTATGCTGTGTCCATTAAACCAGGCTGTACCACCTGCTGTTTCTCCATCCTCCTTTGTGGCCAGATTACAGTCTTTAGGTAGCTACATGGGGAACAAATATTAAATAATGGGCTCTTCAATCTAACAGAAAAAGGTATAACATGATCCAATGGCTGGGACAAATTCAGACTGGAAAGAAGGTGTACATTTTTAATGGTGAGAGTAATTAACCATTGGAACAATTTACCAAGAGTTGTGGAGTCTCTATCACTGACAGTTTTTAAATCAAGATCAACTTTTCTCAAAGATATTATTTTGGAGAAATTCTATGGCCTCTGTTATACAGGAAGTGAGACTAGATGATCACAATGGTCCCTTCTGGCCTTGGAATCTATAAAAGACACCTACCTTCTTGTTTTGTGCTGAGCAGCATTTTTTTCTCAATTTCTAATCAGCCAGTTGTTTAAGGGAGTTGTGAAAGTGCACAAAGAAAGCAGCTGTACCCCTGATGTTGCAGTAATATATGCAGCCTGCTCTTCCAGGAATTAACCAAGAGTGCTGAACAGTACAGCCAGCACTCCTAATGCTCCTCCACTCCCTAGTCTAAATGAATCACTTCTAAGGGTATGCCAACACTGCAGTTAAAAGCCCACAGCTGGCCTGTGCCAGCTGACTCAGCTTGCCAGGCTCAGACTAAGGGGCTGTTTAATTGCAGTGTAGATGTTCAGGCTCTGTGACCCTCCCTCCCTCCCCCCACCATGGGGTCCCAGAGCCCAGGCTTCAGTGTGAGCCTGAATGTCTACACTGCAATTAAACAACCCCTTATCCTGAACCCCTTAGCCCAAGTCAGCTGGCATGGGCCAGCCATGGGTGTTTAATTGAAGTGTAGACATACCCTTAGATAGCCTTCATCTAATGGGGTGGGGAACACGAGTCCCAACAGCATTTTTAAAATATGTTAATTCGATGTTTTAAAATCAAATTAAGGCAAAAATTGTTTCTTTTTTTTCCACCATGGGAAAGTCAAGTAAATTGTTCCTAAAATATTACTTTAATCATAGAAAGAGTCAAATGCACAGAGCACATCACAGCACATCTTGAAAACAATCTGTTACTATGCATCTGAGGTTAGAGGTTGGGCAAAAGTGTACCAATAAATTTGATACTACACTATGAAGCACATCTAGTAGAAGATTAATGAGATGAAAATTAGTATCTAGAGGTAAAATAATCAACAAAACAAAAATGCTGTTTTCTAAAACACAGAAGTCACATATCCATGAAATTTAAAGCAAACAGATTAATTAAAATCAATGTGAAATAACCATCAGATTCACAGAAGCAGGAAAATTCAAAGTGGAAAGTCGAGGCTGATATTCTCTTTAATTATTCCCAACATGTCTTTGTATATTAGTTTTAGACCATTCCATGAAGTCACGTCCATGCACTACAGGAGTTCTGAAATGGTAGAGTGTCCACCCTGAGATTGTCTTAAATCTGATTTTCTTACTACTGTATACTAAATTTTGTAAGGATGAGGCAGCAAAGATCAGATTTAAAAGAGAATGTTCAACACACACAGCTTTGTAATATATCCCAAAGGGGGGCAGGAAGGGAACTGACACAATTCTCCCTTTCTGTGTCATATCAGTCTAGAGTAAGACAGGTCTCCAAAACTATCCAATAAACAGTCAAAATAAATAATTATTGTCTATTACATAGTTCTAGTAGCACTCACAATATATTGGGGGCTTGCCAAAAAAAGATAGTGGCATAATCCCTGTCCTAAGGAGATCACAGTCCAAAGTTCCAATCCCACAATTAACTCTGTTTTTGGGAGGAGCTCCACTGACAGGGAAGATGCAGGGGATCTGCCCACATGGAGTAACTTGCAGAATCTGGGTCCAAAACATCAGATGCCTTGTGATTATATATCTATTTTTCAATGTATTAAAAAAGGATCCATTGCAAAATGTCTCCAAGTACCTGTACAACAATTTCATATAAACCAACAAATCCCAAATGTGATTTTTTTTAAAACAAACTGCGACAATCAGGGTGCAGACACCCCAAGAGGAGACTAGGGGGTCTGAGCCCCAAAGAATAAGCAATTGAATCAAATGGTTGTATACAATGTTATTGTGTATCAAAATAGGTCAAGGTCTTTTATGAAAGCTTGTAATGTTCTGAACTTGGTCCCTATGAGCTATGTATACAGGTTATAGTTATGAATGTATTATATATGTAGCAAATTCTAATTGTAACTGTGATGCAACTTATCACCTGACAACAGAGCAGTAAAGCAGGCAGGGGCTGCCTCCACAATCAGAGAAGACTAGTTCCAAGCACCTGGCATTGTGCAACTCAGGAAAAAGACAAATTAGGCCATTAGGGTTAATTGAAAAACACTGAGAAATCCCAGCTACAAGTTCCCTATCCTAAGTGACCATGAGTCACCATACCAGGAAAAAAAGAAAAAGAAAAGGGAAAAAAGGCCTTTTAAAAAGGGAGCTTGAAACTGAAGTCTTGATCCAGAACTGAGGGACAGTCAGTCTCAAAGGCAGTGGAGTTGTGGGGGCTGTCTGGGAACACTAGATCGCCCCTTAGGGCTGGGACATGCTGGGAAACTGTTCAAAGGCAATAGATAACTTGTATAAGAAAAGGACATTTATCTAATATAGACACGTAAAGACTGAAGTTGTGTCTTGATGTTTATTTCTGTGTGACTTGTATGGGTTTGGTTTTCCTTATTATTTCATCTTTGAATCTGTGATTTTTCGATTAAACCAACGTTTTGTTTATTTTTACCCCAAGCAGGTCTCTGGTGTGCAAACTGTGTGGCATGTGGGTGCCAAAGTGAACTGATAACTGGGGGAGGTTTTCACACCTTCAGGTGTGATGAACCAGCGGGGAAAAGTCCAAGTGTCTTGTAGTTAAGAATTCGGGGTAGATGGATTTGGGGAGATTCAGGACCAGCAGGGCTATTAGTGTCATCCTGCAAGGAGGAAATAAGCTGGTGAGAACCATGGTGAAAACTTCATGCTTGTGCACTGGCTATTGGTGCCAGGGCTCTGAGTCATAGTAGCATAGTATTAAAGCACCCGAAGTTACAAGGTAGGTGCTGACAACCACTTACTGGTCCAGATGATCCCCAAAACATCAGAGAAACCACCATAAACAAAACAAAAAAACACTTACGCACCAGAAAGAGAATATCAGTACAGATAGCCACTCTCTTGTTAAGGGAATAATTTCCCCTCAGTGGTGTAAGAGCTAACGTGACAGAGTAGCTGAAAGTACATATTTTGTCAAAGAGGAACCAATTTCTGTGCAACCATTTTGTTTTTCTGCTTCAACACTTCCACACAGTTTTCAAATAAATGCTAGAATTTTACATTAGTTATGATAGCAAAAAAAGAACATTGCTATACAGTACTTTTT
This sequence comes from Terrapene triunguis, assembly GCF_002925995.2. Taxonomy (NCBI): domain Eukaryota; kingdom Metazoa; phylum Chordata; order Testudines; family Emydidae; genus Terrapene; species Terrapene triunguis. Next base: position 65,494,229 of record NW_020664419.1, on the reverse strand, counting down.
ATATTGATGCATCTGTATAACAGGAAGTAGTCATCAGTATTGCCACTCTGAAAACCAACCAAGATACCTAATTACCATTACCTAATTATGACTTAGTTACAGTATACATCATTATGCAAAACAATGATAGTAGAAACAAGAATAGATGATAAAACTTTCTAATTAGTATCATTAAAGTCTGTTTTATTTCCATAGTACCTGAAGTTTGTATGTTATCACTACATACCAGAAAATTATTAAAGTGATGATTTCTAGAAATAAACCTGTTCTTATTTTTTTCCAGGTTTAGTTTTCCTGACTGCATTAGACACCTCAAATATACATAAATTATGAGATTCTAAATTAAGGACATATACAAGGAGAAGACTGTAAATATGAAGTCCATGTACTTATTCAACAAGTACATTTGACATGTCTAACTAGAGCACAATACAAGTCCATTGTGAGATTTGAAGCTGGGTGCATTTTGACTTTTTATTTAATGGAGTAATCCTGTCTCCTGATCTGTGTAATTAAGGATAATGGCAAATGTAGTGAATTATAAATTGAGCTAACCGATGACACTATGAAAATGTAGACTTGACATTGTTAAAAGGAATACTTTGTACCCAACAAATCCATCCAATAAACTGGTGTAATTATGTACCTACAGATATCACAAATTATAACAATTACGTAAATTGCTAGTATGTATAGTTACATGTAACAAACCTGTACTTAAATATCTATTTATAGAGTAATTACTTGGTGAGAACACTGTAATGTAATTGGAAATACTTAATAAGAAGTGGTCAAATGTCACTGATGTTAATCTTATCTTGTATTCTTATCTAATGTTGTTGAGCGAGGTATGGGGCCCAATTCTTCACTCAGGTATACCAGTTCAGCGCTAACTTTCCCTGATATAATGGAGAGGAGAACCTGGCCTGTAATGTAGGTGTTATAATATCACCTTTAGCCAAGAGAAATGGGGTTCAGAGCATATGAAAATTCAGAGGGGTTCAAACATTTTGGGTGGGTGTACAAATAAAGTGGAGGCACTGGTGACAATGTAATCTTACAGTAATTTCCAAGAGGGGGTTTAGTATATGTCATCCCCTCTAGAATAAGGTCAAAGCCGGGGTGAAAAAGCCTAGATGTATTCAGAAAGTGTGGCCAGTTCCAGTTCCTTGTCTTGAGGTTAGTGAGCTTCTATAACATCAGTTCCTGGCACAGTCGGTGGTGCTGAGCCGTAGTTTGGGCTTGCTGTCATTTTTGCTTCATCATCCATTTCAATCTCTTTTCCATTTTTCCTTTGTATACCTTTCTTGCAGAGGATTTAAAAAAAAAAAAAAAAAAAAAAAAAAAAAAAAACCCCCTCATAAAAAACACAAAAATTAAACAAAAACAAACCCCAAACTGCTCTTAGAACCACTGTTCACACTCATTCCCTAGACTTGATTAACAATGACAACAATAAGATAATAAACATTGGCTCAAACATTCTCTCTAGATCTCAGTGATCCTAGGAGTATCCCCTCAGGACTGCTCAGTCCACATCTTAGAGCCTGTTTCCTCTAAGAGGGCCACACACTCACATGTCCTTTTTATACCAGTAGGTTAATAACTCACCTGACTCTGAATCAGTAGAGCCCTATTAAATCTTCTCTCTAAGCAGGAGCAACACATGCTAACAACAGGAGAGGCAAGTGTTCCAGGCAAACACAGCTAGCTTATTACAGTACCCATGCAAAGTGGGTCAAGTAATTATGATCCTTGAGGAGTTGCAGCAGAATCATTCTACCTTCACATTTCCTATTCCATCCAAGTGAAATAATCACAAAAATTAAATGAAATATTTAAAAGTGCTTTAAACATGTAGGCACTTTCATGATTATTTAATGTGGGAAGTGCCTGGGTTAGGAGGCATGACTTTGAATCTGATGGAATTCATACAGTAAGTTATTAACCATTGATTATTTTTGGTTACTCTGACCTAATCCAAAATATGAACAGAGAGAGAAATTTGTTTTTGTAAAGAGGATTTTACAAATTGAATAGAATGCAATAATAATAATAATTAATAATAAATCTAACCCACAAAATACTGTCAACCAACGTTATTCAAGTTTGAAGGTACCATGGACAACTTTAAAATCTGGGAGAAAAGCTGAGGACCTCAATCATTTTATACAATACTATGAATACAAACACACTTTTATACTGTTCTGCGTAAGAAACAAAGGCAGCATAACAAATTTTGTTATATTGGTGTTGCAAATTAGCCACCTTTAACCTAGCAGAAACCATTTGGCAGAGTGGTTTGGTTTTCCATTAACTTCATTAACTTCCAACTCCAAGTTATGACTGAATATTTAGCATTCATCTCCAATTTTGTTGCAATTTTTTTAGTTGCCTTTTCTCTCCTCCAACCTTTAATCTGCAGTGCACATTCTGTACAAGGGGATGGTCGGGGTATCCCCACCACCCCCAGACATTTCTCATTTCTCTCCCTCATAGTGAACTGGAGATCAGTGGATTGATGCTGGACTAGCTCTCCATAGATTTATGAGGAGTTAAAGCTCATCTGCCTAAGAGTAGTGGGAGTCAGTCAAGTACTCATCTTCACTCTCTTTCCTCTAATTTCACTGCCATCCTTAGCTTCCATAGTCCTGTCATTTATCCCAGTCTTATCCTTGGCTATTGACAACATATCCTCTCCCTTCCCTTCTTTTATCCATGATCTCATCTATGCTGACCAATCCCTGGTTGCATCTGAAAACATTCTCCATCATCTCTCCCTTCAGAAAATTACCCTGTCTCACTAATCTCTCAAGAACATTGTCACACTATGTTGTTATGTCCTATCCCTTTAACCAACTTGCCGCTATAAAAATCTGCACTATTGTGTGCATAACAAGTTCCCTTCGGTATGTACATCTTCAAGTGTATAGGTTAGCATTTAAAAACACAGTAGGGATAGAGTTGCCAGGCATCTGGTTTTCGACTGGAATGCCCAGGTGAAAAGGGACCCTTGGTGGCTCTGGTCGGCACTGCCAACCGGGCCGTTCAAAGTCTGGTTGGCGGTGCAGGGGGGCCCAGGGCTAAGGCAGGCTCCCTACCTGTCCTAACTCCACATGGCTCCTGGAAGCAGCCACCAGGTCCCTGCAGCCCCTAGACACATGGGCGACCAGGGAAGCTCCGGGCACTGCCCCCACCCCAAGGGCTGGCTCCACAGCTCCCATTGGCTGGGAACCGCAACCAGTGGGAGCTGCGAGGACAGTGTCTGCAGGCATGAGGGCAGCGTGCGGAGCCTTCCTGGCCGCCCATGTGTTTAGGGGCTGTAGGGACCCGGCAGCCACTTCCTGGGATCCGTGGTAAACTCCGCAAGTCATGTTTTTCCCTGAATTGGTTCATTATTTTCCAGAGTTTGTCAATTTATTTATACAAACAAATGACAGTCTATAGACAATATGCAAATTCTATATATACTTATTATGATCATTCAGTTTGTAATTGGCCACCTAAATTACATGGTAATGTTCCTGTTTCTTTATCGGCTAACAGAGCTTTATACATTGGAGTCACGACTCAGGGACCCGAAGAGCAGTGCTTCGAGAATTATTAGGCCATTTCAAATATTTTCTTGTCTTCTTTTGCTCTTATAGCCATTTTATTTGGCTGCTTATGTGGACTTTAGATTTTAAAAATACCTGGGTATTTTCCTGACAGACGAAGAAAAATAAATGCAATGACCCTCTAGCAGACTTTACATTCAACTTCCCCTTGTCACACTGACACCAGGCAATTTTCATTGCTGTTGCTTTGCTCCCAAGTATATTTATCTATTGAGGCTTTTTATAAGGTTGCCCTTTCGCTGTGGTATCTGAATGGTCCCCTTTACTGCCTGACATTAGCTACTGGTTCCTGGTTCCCTAGATCTTCTTAATGAAGGTAGAGGGAATATGTGATTGTCTTTCTCCCACTCATTCTGTGACATTCCACCAGTCCCCATTCACACATCAATATCATTAATTCACTTCTCAATCGACTCAGTTCACACTTGCCTCCCAGCCTTTTCTCTATCAAGTGAGATAAATTCACTTTTTTCTTTCACTCCAAGAGTGCATTAATCTGGTAGCAGAACTGTCCATGGGTCAAGAGTAGAGGTAGTTCCACAGAGCAGATGTCCATGGGCGACCAAGGGAATTAACAGAAAATACAGTATAACGTTCTCTGGTGTTCCTGCTCCAACACATAATATTAAAGTTAACTTGGGTCAATTCATATTTAAGCAAGCAGCTGCTATCACAATCATAATTAAAGTATTAAATATGTACTTGTTGGTCCATCAGTAAATTAAAACAAATAAACAGCAAGAGGAGTTTCTGATAAAGATAAAGGAACACTGATTGTTTTATTCGGGTGCAGAGAATGCCAGAAAACACTGGTGGTGTATTAGGAAGAGCAAAGCTAAAAGATTACATATTTAATCAAACCTTGATGTGTCAAACACAAACCAGAGGTGGGAGAGAATTGGGGTGTGACAAGACCTTGCACTAGTAATACAGCTGATCTTATTAACCTACTGATTAATGAAGACCTGTGAGGAAGGAACTTAGAAATATGTCTAAGTTCCCCTGTTTCACCATTCATATTGGTCAGATAACTGTAAAACCACATTCAAATATGTTTTTGTTTTTGAAAAATTAAAAGCAAATCTTCCTGTTGCTAGAAATAGTTTTTTGCATCTATCATGTTGGTGCAGGTCAGGATGCTTAAGGAGGCCCGAGGGAATGTGTTCTGGAGCACACATTTCTTCTGCTCACCAAAGGACCAGAATGTGGTTGTATCTACCTTTCCCATGCTGCATACTGCATGCTGCAACAGTGGGGTTAATGGCCTCTTCCACTCGTCCTGTAGAACATCAGTGTGCATGTTAGCCAAGCATAGAGCTAGAGCGCCAGAAAAAGTCTAACCTGCTCTACTACTAAATAGATGCACAGTGGGATGAAGAAGACAAGCGGCTCATTGACCTTCTATCTCTTTCCCACCCACCTTCTCTTCCACCACCCACCCCACAAAGTGCCCTGCAAAAACAAGGACACAATTTTGCCCCAGATATACCAGATTCTTACTGGAAAAAGTTATCCACTTGCTCATTTTTTTTCCCCTAAGAACCTGGCAGGTTCTCAAATTAATCATTTCAACTAAACACCATTAACCACCAATTGTTTGCATCACAGGACTTTGTATTCATGAAGAATCTAGAGAACTAAATCCCCGACAGAGGGTGCCTCAGAGGTTTCCCTGTCTGAAATGTCTAAATCCCAAGATATTAGAATCATTTTGCATCATTACACACTCGCTGTCGCTGAAAGACTACTCAGAGGCTGGATAAGTTAAAGCTGCTTTTTCTGCAGTTCTCAGTCAGGTGAATTTGTTTCCTCAGTTGCTCCATAATGGTGATGTGATAAGTGATCTTTACTTAGCACTGTGAAAAACAGTGGGAATCAGCAAGTCAAGCTTTCGTTTTCTGGATCCTGGTGGCACCTTTTATTCTGACTACAGGACTGGAATAATAGGGAGCTAATGTGTCACCTAACAAACTACAGAGCTTTTTAGTAGTAGTAGATGTTTTTAGCAGCACTGGGGAGGAAGGCCATAGTGTTTATTAGTAAGTCATTGGCTCCACAGAGGAGTTTTCCCTGGAGAAGAAAGAAAGAAAAACAAGGATGTGAGGGGGGTGGGGGAGAGAGAGAGAGATTTGGCAGTAGCATGTCAAAGCAGGCAGCTTTAATATGTTGCTGTTATAAAGAAGCTGGCATCAACCTTGCATACAGGTGTATCATGCATGTATTTCTAAGGACAATATGCAGGAGATACCGGTGTAGGGACCAAAAATTATTGAAGAAGGCACAAATAGAAGTTGCACTGGAGGTGCTTCACAAATACACTGAAGTAAAACCTTAAAAGATGTGAAAAGGCAGAGTTTCAAACGAATGACATTCCTTAGGAGAAACAAACTACAAAAGACGCAATTAGAAGCCCCAATTTGAACGAATACTATCAAACATATAGTAATGAAAGTAATTAAAAAGCATTTTGATTGCTTCATAATGGGCAGGGCTCATCAGGCTCACTAGTAATCAAAATGCAATTCTGCTGGTTCTAAATGCAACTGTAAAGAAAAGTAAGGAAGCTAAAGAAAACTGAGTATGTTGCTGAATGAAAACTGCAAATTTTGGTAAAATCCACCCAGGTGTACAGGGCTCACACAGGCCTTCAATACAGTAGAGATGTGAAAGGAGCAGCAGGTCCCCACACCTTCTAGATACCATAGAGGTTATTCCATGCTGTTCCAAAGAGGCCAGTATTATTGGGCAGAATCGGGGTAGACTCATGCTTATATAGTTTTAATCTCCTAAATAGTCCCAAGCATCCATAGGCTGCAGTAGTGATCATAGAGAGACTATGCTGCAGCCACTAGCCCTGTCAACAGGTTGGTACGTATGTTTCAATAATCCATCCCCTACCCATTAAAGGCCTGATCCAGCTCCCACTGAGGTCATTGGGAATTTTGCCATTGACTTAAATGGAAGCAAATTTGGACACTTGAACCCCCTGCATAATTCTTGGTGACATGCGACATGTGCGTCGAGGGGGTTAATTTAACAGTACATGAGTAAGATATTAAAAAATAAACGCTCGCTTGTTAACGGTGGGGGTGTAGACAGGAAAAACTAAATAGAAGAAAGCAGCGGCCTGCCATTTTCATTGTCATTTAGAAGTGTACTGGGTCTGACTTACCACTGATTTCGATGGCATTTTCACTGATTTCTAGGGCATTTTATTGGTGTAACACTGGAATAACAGTGGTAAATTAAGCCTGAATATTTTTTAGAAATGACTACACTATAAATTCTATATAGGATGCAGGAATGCAAGGTTTGGCTCATATGCTCTAATATCTCTTATCATAATAAATAACACCTAGCTCTTATATAGTGCTTTTCATCAGGCGGTCAGTATCACTATCTCCATTTTAACGATGGGGAAAACCATAGCACAGAGAGGTGAAGTGACTTGTCCAAGGTCACCCAGTAAGGCAGTGACAGATCTGGGAATAGAACCCACATCTCTTAAATCTCAATCCTGTGCTCTGTCTACTAGATGACATAACTGGAAGTGCACAACATTGTCAGTTTTTGTTTTTTAATTTGAAATCTAATCCTACGCCAAACATATATGAAACATGCATGTTACATCACCTTCTCGCACCCAAGAAGTGCAAAACAGCAATGGAAATGAGCTACTTGGCATGTTGCTGCTATTATAACCTGGGTTTTAAAAAGTGAATGTATATTCTTATTTGAAAAATAATTTATAGACGCATCTGTGGAAAGAGGAATTCTTCAGCATTTAGTTACCGTTCATTGTCTCATCTGATTAGTCTTATTGTAACAAAGAAAAAGGAAAATAAACCATGGGTGGGGAAAGTATCCACTGCAACAAATACGGTTCTGATTACTTAAAAAAAACCAGAGTTATGTATTCAGCGTATTGCCATGCATGTTTTGTGAAATTCAAACAAACATCTTTTAAAATTGTTAGGGCAAGGGATGGAAGTAAACTTAAAGTTAGTAAAATAAATAGATTTAGTTATTTACAACAAAATTCTTAGTTTAAGTGCAACATTAATATTCGCTTTTTAAAAGCTTCCTTGATTTACCACTTACTGCATATCCCTCATCCCACAGGGACAGCTACAGGATTTAAGAGCACTTCAGCTATGGGCAAAACTCCACTTTTTATTCAAAAGGATATGTCAAGAGATATTTGTTTCTCCCATTCCAGAGTTTTAAATAGTAAACTCATAATTTGCTAAGCAGCTCCAATTACACTTGGAATAAGAGGAAAAATAAAATGTGTTTTGTTTTTTCCTGCTCTTTGCCTTTATCTTTGACTAGCCTCACAAAAGGTGAAATCCTGACCCATCCCACCACTGTGGAAAGTTCAAAAGACAAAGAGACTTATAATGGTCCTGCAAGAAACAAGATCACGTGGTGAGAGGAGGCAGGTGGAAGAGCAGACATGTAGCAGAACTCCATAAAGGTACACAGGAGAATCTGTAGGTAGATTGAGCTTACAGTAGGGATATGGCTGGCCAGCCAGTCTGTGAACAGTGAGGCCTTTCTACCTGCAAGATCAGCTGTGAAGGTGTTCTGCATCCTTCCCCCACCTGTGCAAAATCCATTTACTCAGAGTTTGCACTGGAGCTAAGAATTTCACCTTAGGGAAATAAAATAGTGAAGCGGATGATCCTCTGCATTAAACATGAAATGTAATAACATTAGTGGTAAGTATCTTGCTAGCTGGAAAAAAATCCCCCATCTTTCTTCACATTTTAAAAAAAAATAAAGCTTGCTTTTTTTAAATGGATCTGCCAGCCATAGAGCTCCATAGCAGCTATCATCAGTGACAGCTGCTTTTAACCAGTAGCCTTAATTTAAGGGAAATGAAGTTTCAGGATTTTAGTAATTTCATCACTCACTCTTCCATTTTCTCCCTGTGTTCTATAATGTCAAACTCCCCAACTCATCAACTTTTGTATTTAATATTTCCTTCTTATTGAGTTGTCTATCACTTAGTTTTGTGTTTGTTTATATGGATGCACCAACATCACCCGAATGCACCTTCTTTTCCTTTAAAATCACATTGACAAAGAATTACCACATACTGAGTTTATCTGAGTTTACCATAGTTCTCACTTATACTTACTACAGGAGGTATCTGTGGTGACAGTGTGGAGACTATAAACAGTAGTGGCCAACTCTGTAATGGTGCCTTTTGTAAAAGATTGCCAGGTGCATCTTAGTAAAGCATACAGGTAGCAAACAAGAATTTTGCCAAGTGTTCTGAAAAAGGAGTTCTGGGAGAGTTCTGAAATATTCCTTTCATGAGAATATTCTTATTAAGAATTTAGTCATTAAACTTTAGGTCCATTTAGATTTTAAAAATCTAAACAAGTCTGTTTTGTAAATACCTTAGACTTCTCACTATGACATACTGTTTTTGTTATATTGTGTTCCATTTGAATTCAAGCTAGACTCAACTGCATCCTACATAATAACTATCCCAGAATAAAAAGGACTTTTTTTTTTAATTCAGACATGAAATGTAGAAACGATAGAAGCAGGCAACGTCTCTAGTATAGCATTTTGGCTCTATTAGTCAAAGTGTTGTATTCCTTAAGTATATGTTAGAGGATAGATGTGCACATAAAAATACCATATGTCAGTTTCAAAGCTATAATTTACATAGTTATTTAAACTTATGCAAATGAGGACATTAAAGTTGAGATACATACCAATAAAAAGAAATTATAAGTTAAAACTGCCACATCATCTTCAACTCCCTGCAAGTGACTAGGTATAGCAGAACATATGGTTTGTAAGTTCTCCCACTGTTCTTAGAACTCCTGATAGAGCACCATATGTGCTATAATGCCCAGACACAACAGGACAAGTTAACAACACATGGTAGCCTTACCTCCCCACTTAACTCTAAAAAACCTCACGCTAATTGTAAATATTAGATACCAAGCATTAGCCTTTTCTCCATATAGTTGATCCTGTTCTTATTTACAATGTACAATGGAGTCAAAAATGGTTTTAGCTTTCAATTCATCGTATTACAAAATCTGAATAGTTTATAATTAGGGCCCTACAAAATTCACAGTTCATTTTCGTCAATTTCATGGTCATAGGATTTTAAAAATAATAAATTTCATTATTTCAGCTATTTAAATCTGAAATTTCACAGTGTTGTAATTCTAGGGACCCTGACCCAAAAAGGAGTTGTGGGGGTAGGGTCACAAGGTTATTGAAGGGGGGGTCGCAGTACTGCTACCATACTTTTGTTCTGGCGGCAGCATTGCCTTCAGAGCTGGGCAGCTGGAGAATAGCAGCTGCTGGCCGGGAGCCCAGTTCTGAAGGCAGAGCCATTGACTGCAGCAGCACAGAAGTAAGGATGACATGGTAAGGTAAGGTAAAGATGCCACCTTCAGAGCTGGGTGCCTGGTCAACTGCCACTGCTCTCTGTCCATCCAGCTCTGAAGGCAGCGCAGAAGTAAGTGTAGCAATACCATGACCCCCCTAAAATAACCTTGCAACCCCTCCTTCAACTCTCTTTTGGGTTAGGACCCCCAATTTGAGAAACATTGGTCTCGCGCCCCGCCCCCCCAAATCTGTATAGTATACGGGTGGGTTTTTCATGACCATGAATTTGGTAGGGCCCTAGTTATAATAGGGAAGTGTTGCTTAGTTCTGGGGATAAAAGACTTGGAGGCAACATTCCTAGAATTTTCTACTCTGAACTCTGCCACAGACTCACTGCATGGCCTGGCATAAGTCACAGAGACATCTCAGCTTCAAGTGTATATGCCTATACTTACTTCAGTGTGACCCCTCGCAAACACAGCACTTAGCACAGATAGTTAGTTCTCCTCACAGGATTGGCATCTTAATCAATTTGCCATAGTTTTCCCATATGTCAAATAAGGTAAATAATGTTTAACCAACTCAAAGGAGTGTTCTGATGTTTAATAATGGTTGTAAAGTACTTTGAGATCCTCAGATAAAAGTTGACTGTGGAATCCAAAGAACTAGAGCTGGGAAAAAACATGAATGATTTGAAAATAAAACAAACTTCTTATACTGTGGTTTTGTTTTGCAAAATAGGAGTGGTTCAAATGTTTGTCCAATTTTAGACAAACCTCTGAGTTTGGGAGTAGCAGCATGGTTAGGGTATTCCAGTCTGCAGCAAACCTTTGAGTGACTTTGGGTTTTCAAGTTCTTACCAGTCCAGGTTTTATTTTGTTAAATGTAAAAAATGGTGGTGTGGATCTAGATGCCATTTTATAGTTATTATAGCAATAATATACATGTATATAGCAACCACCATTCTGGAATGTCAGAATGCTTTAACAAAAGCTATTACAGGTAAACCTAGATTTTACAAAGTCTCAGGGGACAGCCACTTTTTGTAAAGTCAGAGGAAAATACAAAAATCCATTATTAGGTTAGGAACGCCCAGGTATTTTTGAATAAATGTCATAAAATTTGGATTTATTTTATCTATACTATTATCCAGAAGGAGGGAAAAGGCTCAAAGAAGTTAAGTGACTTGCTTGAGGTCAAAAAGTGAGACTGTAGCAGAGACAGCATTAGGACACAATTCTCTTGAGTTCCTCTGATCTGCTCTAACCACTGTAATAACTTGTTCCTCAAAGGTTAGGGGGAATTTGTATAACTGGTTAAGAACATAAACATAAGAATGGCCATACTGGGTCAGACCAAGGTCCATCTAGCCCAGTATCCTGACTTCCGACAGTGGCCAATGCCAGGTGCCCCAGAGGGGATGAACAGAACAAATAATCACCAAGTGATCCATCCCCTGTTGCCCATTCCCAGCTTCTGGCAAGCAGTGGCTAGGGATACCATCCCTGCCCATCCTGGCCAATAGACATTGATGGACCTATCCTCCATGAATTTATCTAGTTCTTTTTTGAACCCTGTTATGGTCTTGGAGCTTCACAACATCCTCTGGCAAGGAGTTCCACAGGTTGACTGTGCATTGTGTGAAAAAAATACTTCCTTTTGTTTCTTTTAAACCTGCTGCCTATTAATTTCATTTGGTGGCCCCTAGTTCTTGTGTTATGAGGAGTAAATAATACTTCCTTATTTACTTTTTCCACACCAGTCATGATTTTATAGATCTCTATCATATCCCCCCTTAGCCATCTCTTTTCCAAGCTGAAAAGTCCCAGTCTTATTAATCTCTCCTCATATGGCAGCCGTTCCATGCTCCTAATAATTTTTGTTGCCCTTTTCTGAACTCTTTCCAATTCAAATATATGTTTTTTGAGATGGGGCTACTACATTTGCATGCAGTATTCAAGATGTGGGCATACCATTGATTTATATAGAGGCAATATGATATTTTCTGTCTTATTATCTATCCCTTTCTTAATGATTCCCAACATTCTGTTCACTTTTTTGACTGCCACTGCACATTGAGTGGATGTTTTCAGAGAACTATCCACAATGACTCCAAGATCTCTTTCTTGAGTGGTAGCAACCAATTTAGATCCCATGATTTTAGATGTATAGTTGGGATTGTATTTCCCAATGTGCATTACTTTGCATTTATCAACACTGAATTTCATCTGCCATTTTGTTGCCCAGTCACCCAGTTTTGAGAGATCCTTTTGTAGCTCTTCACAGTCTGCCTGGGACTTAGCTATCCTGAGCAATTTTGTATCATCTGCAAATGTTGCCACCTCACTGTTTACCCATTTTTCCAGATCATTTATGAATATGTTGAATAGGACTGGTCCCAGTACAGACCCCTGGAGGACACCACTGTTTACCTCTCTCCATTCTGAAAACTGGCCATTTATTCCTACCCTTTGTTTCCTATCTTTTAACCAGCTACCAATCCATGAGAGGACCTTCTCTCTTATCCCATGACACCTTACTTTGCTTAAGAGCTTTTGATGAGGGACCTTGTGGAAGGCTTTCTGAAAATCTAAAGTACACTATATCCACTGGATCCCCTTTGTCCACATGCTTGTTGACCCCCTTAAAGAATTCTAGTAGATTGGTGAGGCATGATTTCCCTTTACAAAAACCATGTTGACTCTTCCCCAACAAATTATGTTCCCCTATGTGTCTGACAATTTTGTTCTATAGTTTCAACCAGTTTGCCCAGTACCGAAGTCAGACTTATCGGCCTGTAATTGCCAGGATCACCTCTGGAGCCCTTTTTAAAAATTGGCATCACATTAGCTATCCTCCAGTCATTTGGTACAGAAGCTGATTTAAATGATAGGTTTCAGACTACAATTAGTAGTTCTGCAATTTCACATTTGAGTTCCTTCAGAACTCTTGGGTGAATACTATCTGGTCCTGGTGACTTATTACTGTTTAGTTTATCAATTTGTTCCAAAGCCTCCTCTAATGACACCTCAATCTGGGACAGTTCCTCAGATTTGTCACCTAAAAAGAATGGCTCAGGTTTGGGTTAGCTTTTAGCCTATCCCTTAATAAAATTGTTCACCTGTCTGTTACTGAAATTGTCTACTAGGTACTCTCAATAGCTAGTTTTCAAAACCTCATTACCTCAAATATTTACAAGAATTGTTAGTTCATATACCAATTGTACTTGGATATCTATGAACTAATTGCATTCCAAATGCTGTTTGTCAAAGTTGAACAGTGTTTGCTATTTTGTCTGTAACTTGAGAAAAAATCTGAAACTAGATCTAAATTATTTTCTATCTGTAGAACTTTAAGAAAGCTAAAAAAATGAGAACATTTGTAAAACTGAAAATAAACTGGAATAGCTGAGATAGAAATGGCAATTTATAAATGAAAAGTCGATGTAACCTTTACCACCTGTGTTCTTATTTTATAAGACATTTAAGAACAGCCAGCTGCATGCTTTGAGGACCATCATCGTATATTACACTGTACAAATGCTCACAGGTACACATGAATGACAACTGCACACATTGTAACCAACCTTCTGTTCACTTTGCATGGTCAAACATTTTTGGCACTGTTGCCTTTCTAGAAGTAACCTTGCTATGCATCATGTTAAGGTCAGTTAAGAAGCTCAGTGTATGCTAAACAAATCCAAGACTACCATTATTTTAAGCTGATGGGACCTTAGGGATGCCAGAGTTTCATTTGTCATTTTTTTGTGGAACTGTCTAAGAAGATAACTGGGACCTTGCATACAGTCAGCTTTTTCATTTTACTTCCTCGTTAGATGTTGTTCTTAACTGACACTTCTTGGTATACAAAATGCAATTATACTAATATCCTGAATATGTAACTACTACAGGGATTCTTCCCCAAGGTTGCACTATTGCTGATCTCCAAAACAGGCAGGGTTCAATGCACATAATATAGAGTTGATGCAGATTAATCTTGTACACCTCAGAAGATTTTACATGATTGCACTGAACATCTCAAGATAGGCTCCAGATGCCAGAGTGAGCCATTACCCCAATTCAAATAATGGTTCACAGATGCAGTAACTCATCAGAATTCAGAAAACATCTCTCACTAGATCTTACAAAAGGATTGAAGTTAATTCTTTTACTACTATACCTTGTTCCAGTAGCAGCCTGTCTGAACTGAATATTTCCAGTATATATGGCATCTTGATTACATTTGATGGTGGCCTAAAATGGCCCAATTAGTAACTGGAGAGTATTTCAATGTTAATGTAAATTTAGAGTGGATTAGATTAGAATAATGTATATCATGTCCAGACTATAAATCTCTTTGAGGGTATAGAATAAATTCACTATATTCCACTACTTAAATCTACTAAATACTAGGGAAAACTAGACTGCTAGAAAAAGCACCTAGAAAACTCTGGTACCCAAATTTTTCAGCACGTCAACAGTCAGCATAAAGAGAGCGATAACTGTAGATACGTTTTAAGTGTAATATCTGATGCTATTTAAAGAACATTTAGTGAATTCTTTAAACTCCAAGCTACATCCTTGTAAAGACTAAGGAAGACTGAACTATTGGAGTCTTTGGAAAGAATTGGTGACAGGATTGTTTTTAAATAGATGCAACAATTTTTAGCAAAAGAACAACATTTTCTCTCCCTGCCAACTAGTCACCAAGTTCTCTCTTCTTGTTACCTAGCAGTGGCAGCTGGTCCCCAAAATAAGAGCTGTGGCTGCAGGAACCACCTCCTACAGGTTGCCTTTCAAAATGAAGATCTGGGTCACTGGTGAGGGTTGTCACAGGGAAGGGTGCTGGTGGGGGATGGAGTAGGCTGGTGGGAAAGTGGAACCACAGAGAGCCCCTGAAAAACTGGCACACATTACAGCAAAGGGCAGGTAGGAACAACAGTGTTTATCCTTCTGTGACCCTTTTACCATTCTGTCCCTCCCCTCTTGTCAAATTTAGTCACTCAGAAGAAAGAATTATAATTTGTTGGGAAGTGAAAGTTTTCCCTTCTCCCTCAGCTGTGTGACTTTTTAGCTGAGCAATACTTAAATGTCAATACAAATGTGTTCTCCTGCAAGAAAAAAAAAGCATTATTATTAGAAATTACATCTGCTATTACATTTCATAGTCAGATGAAATATCTGATCAAGATATAGTTTGTACAACCACTCCTTGAGGCTCCAGCTCTGACAATATGCATCATTAATCAATTTCACCCGCTATATTGATAATTAGCCGTGGTTACGAGGTCTGAATTTCTAATCTGGATCTGAACTTCCTCAAAATTCAGAAGTGTTCGAATCTTGGGTTTTGGTTTGGACTCATTTCTGTTATTAAATGTTGTACAATTTGACATGTCCATTAAAGGCCTAATCCAACACCCACTGAAATCAATGGGAGTTGTCACTGTTATGGGACTGCTTCCTGTGCTGTCCCCTTTCTGACTCTCTGAGTGCAGCCCCTAGGTTGTAGGCCTCATGCCTGTCTTGAGCTGGAATTTTGCATTTCTCCCACTGTTAGATGGGATCTGGGCACAACCACTGTGCCAACCCATTATTACCCTGCAGGACTGACTGGACACCTGCATCTTTGGCCAGTGATGCAGCCAACAGCCTTCTTAAAAATAAAAGTGTTTTTTATTTATTAGTAAGAACAAAGCTTTAGAGAAAAAAGGATTTTAAAACAACGAACAATCTGCATGCATGTCTATTCTGCCTAAAGTCCTACCATTCTATGATGGCCACCTAGGTAGGCCTGGGTTCTCTAGACACCCTCAGTGGGTTCTTGTGTCTGCATCTCGTTTCAGTTTGCCCCTCCCCCCACTTTTTGATCTCCCTCCCCTGACAGGGCCCTTTTTAAATGCTCAGAGTTGATTGTTCTTCCGTGTTTTTCAGGTCTTGTCATTTCCTGGACAAACCAGGTTCATAGGCTGGCTGGAGACCAGAGACAAACTCACCAAGGCTAATAGAACTGGCACTTTCCCTTAACAACTCTTAAGTGTTTGCTGATAAGTAGCTATCTTGAACTATTCTTTTCCTTCCTGCCTGTATTTCAGATAGAGAGATAAAGTGGGTGAGATAATATCTTATATATGTTGGTCCAGTAATCCAGATAGACACCTATTGAGTTAAAGCAATAGATACATACAGTAAACCTCATCCCAATAGTTACAACAACATAAAGTATTCATAAATTATTAAAGAGTAGCTCCATATTAACAGGAGTCTTTCCATTTACTTCAGCAGACATTGTAACAGACTCTAAACATTGTATGTTGAAACTAATTTACTAATATTTGATCAATAATCAGGTTTACTGTTCTCTATCCATGTTATGTATTAAATGGCTTGTAAGGTCACATAAAAACAATTTTCTACAGCTCCCAAAATAATCATAGATGGCATTTGCTTTCTTTTTCCTTTTAAACTATATTAAGTATTGACTTCAATGCAATTATGCCAAGTTATACTAGCTGAAGAGCTGTCTCTATTCAATATTGTTCAGACTTTCACTATTAGAACAATGTGTTTATTAACTGGTAACTAGTTTTTTTGATGTCAGTATTAAAATAATATTAAAAACCTTCTTCATAAATCTATAGGCAGAGCTGGCAGTGTTATCTATAGATAAAATTATCTAATACTTTCCATTATAAAACCACTGTTTTTAGTTGCTTATAACCATGCCAAACTTTAACCATTTGGGCTGAAACTTTCTATGCCTGGTCTCTGCATCAGCCTGAAGTTTGTTTGGAGAGTTGCAGCAAAAGTCTCAGCCATTTCCAAGAACGAACATGGGGAAAAAACAGGTAGTTTTGCAAGTGTTAAATTCCATGTCCCCCCAATTGCTTCCATTGTCTGAAATAGGAAGATTAAAATTTGACACAGGTATGGTTCAGAATCCAGAAAGATGCCTTGTGCTGTTCCCATGACGACATACCTAGATTTGGGCACCGTATAAGCTGCTAAAAGTTGCCACTTGACACGCTCAGAGCTTTTTGGAGGCTTGCTAAAGTCTTTGAACAGCCTGTCTTCATTAAGGATGCGCTCATACCCTACCAAGCTTACATCTACACAGAATGTAGCAGCAGCAGACATTTGGTTTATGAGAAGTGTGGTAGGGGCCAGGAAGAAAACAAGGGTTCTACACCCATCTCTTCCATTTACCGATATTAATCGTTCTGTGGAATTTATAGCTGTTATTATTGAGCAAAGCCCAAGCAAACTTAATTCAACCCCCTTCTGTGTATGCATTATGACAGCATTGAATTATATAATCACATATTATGCTCTGCAGGACCCCTGCTTCATTGACAGTAAAGAAAGCTGAGGATTGCAATAAGAGCAAGGGTCTCTTGACATTAAGGCACAGAATGGGGATGCAGGAGTGCTGGGTACTATTCCTGGCTCTACCATAGACTTCCCGTGGGATGTTGGGAAAGACTACAATAACATGTACACACAAGGTGGACAAATTTAAAATTGTGTGGGCAGCCTTGCTTCTCGCATTTCCTCTTGAGTGCTTACTTAGTATCTTTGATTTTCTGTAGGTAATATTATACGATGCACATGTAACTGGGTAGAAAAACACAAGATATAAAGGTTAGTTTACAGATTTTGGGCTGCCTTTATTTTGTAAAATGATATCCTAGACTAGCCTCTCTAATGAAGGCTATAAAAATAAAATTGTTTTTGACTGAGGCATTCTGATAATAACATAGGGCCAGGTTCTGCTGAACTTGCACACAGAGTAGTATATTACTCTGTGACTAGTCCCAATAAAAATCAATGGGACTCCTTGTAGAGAAAAGCACTGCTTAATTTGAGTAAGGGTAGCTGCACTTAGGTCACAATTAGTATTTGCACAACCTGCATTTTGGAAGAGATATTTTTAAAACTGTTTGATGAATGCCATTAATTACTTTATGCATACAACAAACTCATTCATAATCACTGTGGGAAACTTCCCTATCATGTAAAAAACATCTGGTATTGTACCAAGTATCATAAAGTGGGGTATTGCAAAGTGTCTCTCTTTCTCATATTATATATAAAAACTTATTTCAGTACACATTAAAAATCAGATGATGTCTTGTCAGCAATATATATTACTGTCACTGAAAAGTTCACCATTTGATATTGCTGCCATTGCTGACAAGACATATCTGATCTATAATGTGTACTGAATTAAGATTTTATATTGTGCAATTAAAACAATCAAGTTCAGGCTCCAGATGAAAATAGTAGTCTCACTTTGGCCCCATCCTACAAATGGACCTGAGTGAATGGACCTTTATGCCCACCATATAGTCCCTGTTAAGTCTGTGAGGCTCTGCGTGGGAACAAAAGACTGGTCTCCCCATTGCTGTGAAATCTATTTTTGTTGTTAAATCTATTTATATTATTTTACTAAATACTCTTTTTATATAGTACACGTGACATGCTTTATTCAACTGACTTTTCTTTTTCCAGACTGAATTCGTTTGGGTTTGCTCCAGTTCCCAGTAAAGCCAGTGGAAAGACTCCTACTGATTTCAGTGAGATTTGGTCAGACAGAGTCCATATGCTTTAAAAGAACTAGCTTATATATCATTTGTATGTATACCTTTACTTCACTTACTTTAAGTCTAGAATTACAAATGTTCCAATGAAATAAACTCTTCATAAGCAAGTAGCAAGCAATTATGCTGCACACATTTTGTATATTTTACCTAGTCTCTTCAGAAGTAAATTGGGGATAGGAGGTGTGATAAATGAAGGGGGGAGAGCTACCATTTATGGACACCCAGCCAGCCAGTTAGCTATTAAATTCCCGTTAGTAGCTGTTCTCTATTTGCTTTACCTGTAAAGGGTTAAAACATCTGACTGCATGCACAGTTAAAGGGACGTGAGTGGGCATCTGGCCAAAAGAGCCAATGGGAAGGCTAGAACTTTTAAAAATTGAAACAAGACTCCCCTTTTGTCTGTCCCCTTTTTGTCTTGTTTTCCCGGAGACGTGACACAGAGCAGCAATGCTGTAAACAGCTTTGAGCCAGGTATGAAAAAAATCATGAAATCATACCTAGAAACTACTCACTTGAAACCCCAGATATGTAAGTAGATTAGGAAATGTCAAGGAAGACGCAATTAGGTTTATCTCTTATTTCTTTATGGCTTGTGGACTCCTCTGTGCTAACCCCAGGTGCTTTTGTTTTGCTTGTAACCTTTAAGTTGGACCTCAAGGAAGTTATTTTGATGCTTACTCTTTATAAGTGGTTCTTTTTAAAATCTAGAAATAGTCTGAATTTTTAGATGTATTTTTTCTTTTTGTTTTTAATAAAATTTACCTTTTTAAAGAACAAGATTGGATTTTTGTGTCCTAAGATGTTTGTGCACATGTTGACATGGTGACAACAGCTGATTTTCTTTGTTTTCTTTCTCAGCTCTTCCCCGAAGGGGGGGGGGGTGAAGGGGCTTGAGGATACCCCACAGGAAGTAATTTTCATTTTCTTCTTCCTGGGGTTGTCAAAGTTTTTTTTTTTTTTTTGCACTTGGGTGGTGGCACCATATACCCATCCAAGGTCAAAGAAAAGCTGTAACCTTGGGAATTTAATACCAGCCTGGAGTGGCCAGTATTAATTTTTAGAATCCTTGCGGGCCCCCACCTTCTGCACTCAAAATGCCTGAGTGGGGAATCAGCCTTGACAGGAGGGAAGGACAATTTGGCTAAGTTGATTAATCACAGCTCTATTATACTGAACAGTAGCAAAATAACAAGCTTATGGAGGACATTAATTCTTCTCCTTTGATGTAAGGGAAAGTCTGG
Organism: Terrapene triunguis; assembly: GCF_002925995.2. Lineage (NCBI taxonomy): Eukaryota > Metazoa > Chordata > Testudines > Emydidae > Terrapene > Terrapene triunguis. The sequence continues at coordinate 65,474,406 of NW_020664419.1, read as the reverse complement.
CCTCCTTCACTTAATCTTCACTTTAGATGTACAAAATCCGCTGGACTAGAGTCAACTGACACTTACCCAAAAGGAATATATTAGAATAACTGTAGCATCAGGTTAGTTTGCTTCACATTTTATTCATGCTTCGCCATGCAAGAAAACATCACTTGTAAGAAATGGATTCATTTACTAGGCCAAGGATGCCTACTTAATAAAAAACTAATAAACTTACCCTTTGTGGAACTTACAAGCTGTTAACAAAAATCTGCCTTTTTAAAATTTATTACTCATCAAACATAATAAAAAAGAACCTCTTTGCATCACTGCCTGCAAAGAAGAGTAAATAAGATGTGGTAGTCCTTTCTCTCTCTCTCTCTCTCATGACAACAATCCTCAGTAGAATACCAGCAAAACAAAAACAAAACAGGAACACAGGAAGTTTCAAGTCGAAAGCAAATCTGGTTAGCTGCTATAATTCACAATAATTATACTTACTAAACTGTCTACACTATTTGTCTTATTGCTGTCCTTAGTTATTTATCCCAGGTACTATTTATTTGCATTGTAAAGAATTATCCTGAAATTATTTTTGGTTTGATATGCAGACTTGTGTTCAGAATTCTGCACAGTATCCCAAATGTGGTTTCACTCATCCCTTTTGTGCAGTGCAAGAATAATATCCTCAGATGCTTGAGACCTTTATGCATTCCCAAACTGTAGGGAAAGGAAGGAGCAGGGGGTTACAATATGCCAAGGATTTCAGAGAATTTTATCCACCGAAGTCACAGACCCATCTGTTGGAGCTATGTAAGAGTTTGAGCTCTGGGGACATAATCTCTCCTCTCGGTTTTATTTTTTATCCAAAACTGAACATAACAGTATATTTGAGGTATTAGTTATTTCTAATACTTCCCTTCCAATATCTTTCTAAACAATCTGTATCCTTATCACTCATGGGTTTTCATTTCCCCTCCATCCTTCAGGTAAGCCTAGAATGGGGAAGTTTTCCTCAGTGTGCATACAGTTATATACACACAAGCATCTAGACAGATTAGATTATAGGTAGAGTCTTATATTTCTTTGCCAGCTATTTGAATAGTGCAGGCACCTTCAGCTCACAATGAGTGACTGCACTCAGGTGATTTAACTTCCATTTCCCCTTTTAAAATGTCTTTCCCTTATCTAGATCTGCCCAGTTTATTGCAAAATTATATTTCCCCTCAAGTTATTCATTCTGATATCTGCTATAATGACTAGAACTGTGTGAACATTTTTGACTGAAACATTTTTCAGCCACAAATGCAGATTTGGGTCAACCAAAACATTTTGCAAATTTCTGTCAAATTTGCTGAATTGTTTTGCATAAAAAACAAAAACAGATACAATTTAAACAAAATGTAAAATGCTTTGTTTTGACATTTTCTAAATGATACATTTCCATTTTGATCCAAAGTGACTTGGTTTTGACATTTCTTCAATTTTCATTTAAAAAAACATAAAAAAGCATGAAATCAAAATGAAACATTTTGTTTAACCCAAAATGTTTTTTTTCTGATTTTTCTGAACCTCTGATAAACTGACAAACCAGTTATCCTTGAAGCTCTAATAAAAACCTCCTCAGATACCTGCACACTTAAACACCTCTGCATATTGTGGCTCTATTATCTTAGTAACTGTATCAGTGCCCTTACTGCTCAGATGTTAGGTCACTTACAAAAAAAATACAGGGCATCAAAGGCACCTCTCTTCAGTACCAACTTTTGGAATAAACTCAGAGAAAGCAAAGAAAGACTTTGAACAAAACTCAAGTCTACCAGTTTTTTTTCCCCAGGGACATGGTTCAAGTGATTCCCAGGCTGTTAAAAGCTGCTGTTACCTATGCATTTCAGTTGGGAGAGGCATGAATGAGCCAAGTGCTAGCCAGTTGTGAAGGAACCAGGGAGCTGAGAGTTCATTGTGACGCGGGGTTCCAGGGATGAGTACGACACATGATCAAGAGTTCTGAGGTGACTTGAAATGACACTGAGTACAAAATGGAGTCGAATTGTGGGAGAAATCTAGTCATGATGAAGACTCAATGGTTTTGAGGCGAGATTGAGATAAAATTTCCTAGAATCCTGGAAGCCATAGCACAGAAACTTAAGAAAGATTGTGACCACTTGGAGAAAGATGACAGAAAAGGGGATCAGAAAGAGAAGATTGTAACCTTCTGACCTTTTAGTTTGTGCATGTAACATTCAAATTTTAGACTCTACTTGCCAGCTGAGCCTTAATCACCATCTGAATAAATCCATCAGAAGACTTCACAAAACAAAATGACTTTTTGACTTGTAAATCAAAACCTGGCACTGCTTTGTGATTATCTCAAACTCAAGCCTTTGCATGAGATTGCAGCAGAGGGGAATGAAAGAAATAAAAGTCCTTAGTGTTCATATTTTTGGAAAATGTCTTGTCGCACTAAATTTGTAGCTAACAAAAGAAAAATAATCACTGCTATATTCATAGTAGATTATTTTGGAAGTACACTGACAGAGGATTTAATTTGTTAGAAATAAAGAAATTTGAAATAGCTATTAATGTTAATAATTAAAAATTGCAATAATTTTTTTTCTGAAATTCTCCGAGGTTGTTAAATAAAATCCAGTGACAAGGAGGCAATTTACTGAGTGTATAATGTTAAGATTCCAAGAACAGTTTAAAATAACTCTTGCCTACTAAATGTATTCATACTGTGAAAAACAAAAAGGATAAACACTTTCTATATAGTTAATGGAATAAGGCACTTACAAACCATGATTTGTAAAATAAGTATTATATAGAGAACTGACAGACTGGTAAGAAATGACTATTTCCGATAACATGCATCATAAACAGTTACATTTGTATGTGATCCAATCCTTTGATTAAATCGTAAGAGAGGATAATCTGCAGTTTAAAATTTAAAAAGGATGGGGGAGGGTGCTAGCTAATGACTTTTCAAAGTTCCAAATCTTATAGTAACTACGCTAGCAACTGTAATAAGTTTAATAATTACCCTGAAAAATTACCTAACACTTCAGCTGATGACTAATTTTGCTATCTGTGGGTAAATGATCCTGTTCTTTCTTGCTACCCCTGCACATGTAGCCAGTCAAATGTCAGGTAAAATGACTAAAATCTTGTCCTTCAGTTAAATTCATAAGGGCTGATTCTCCATTGCCTTACACCATTTACACCTGTGTAAATGAGTGCAAAAGCGGGTGTAAAAACCTACCAATGGAGAATTCTCCACTTCCAGGGGTAGCATTTTACACCTGCTTTTGCAATCTATTTGCACATGTGAAAATGGCATAAGGCAGCGGAGAATCAGGCCAAAGATTCCTCATATATGCTCTGCAGGACTTACAGTTTTTCAGGGCATCCCAAAGTTCCATCCCACTCCTTTAACTTCTACTTCTTCCATCTCCCATTTAAAATGTATTATTTACTAACCTTCCAGACTCTCTAGGGTTTTATACTGTGGCAAATTGTCCCTCAAAAGCTCAGCAAATAGGAAACTCATTTAACATATTCAGCCTCTACATGTCTTCCTGCTTGAGGGATTAGAGACCTAAGACATAGATGGTACTCTAGAATTTTTGCAGACACCCAATACAGTCATGCCTCCCTTCAAAGTATAATTGTAGAAGCACAGTATCGATTTTCAATTCCTGGCATTCTAAACTACACTCAAAAAATGGATAAAAACTACCAACCCCATATCCTGTTTTTCCTTTTTATCAGAACAGAAAATTCTACTCAAATAAATATATGCACAGCATGTGCATTTTTCCTGAAGTCAAACAAAATGCATGGCACTGAAAAAAAAATCTTCACAAGCAGGATGTTGTGCATTTATTGTAATATGGCACTGTTATATTAATGTGCTCTGAACCAATAGATTGCAGGAGAAGAGTAAACATATCTTCCTTTCATAGAACAGCGCCTATTCCATTATATGCTTAAATATCTAGATGACTGTTGACTTTACAGAATTGCATGAACCAATCATAATCAACATTGCCTACTACCTTTTGCTATCTAATTATAGACCCAACAGACTAGTAACATGACATTTTTGTTTAAAGGGATTGTGTTGTTATATTCTACCTTCAGCGAATTCGATTGCTTCCATGATTAAACTATTGCTTCGATCAAAAAGGGTAAACACAAACCAAAACACTATAGTCCAACAGTGACCAGTAATATCTTAAAAATGTATAACTCTGAGAAGCATTTTGTATGAAAGAATTGTGTTGCAGCAAACAAAGTAAAAGATTGGGAAAAAAGAACCTTTGAGTTCCCAGCCTAGCTCTAACCATGTCTCCCATTGTGTCATTACGCAAGTTTCTGGATGAAATCTGTAAAAATGAGGATTATATTTGCTTTACCTTTTTCACAGGGGTTGTGAGGATTAATTAAGGTAATTTTTGTAATGTGTTTTGAACACGAAAAGCAGTATATACAGTTCTAAGCATAACTATGTTTATATAAGACGACTCTGGGGGAAAGCGGGATCTAGTTACACTTTAAGTGCATCACTTTCAGAAACAAAAGAAAGTCCCTCTTCTTCTCAATGTCCTCTTCACATCATTGTGCACTACCAAAACTATGGAGCTGAGGTTATTTTCCTAATATAAGGTATTGAATCAAAATGTATTTACTAAGAAAATGTTTAATGGGTCTAATTTCTCTGGAACTCCAGTTATTTTCATGTAATTGGATCTTTCATTTACATTTAGGCCTAGACTGCTCTTGGCCTAACTCATCTCTCATTAAAGTTGATGGTCGATGAACACTTTGGAAAATCCCACCCTTAATCCCCCAAAACACAATTTCTAACATTTTATAAGTATCTAGCATAAAGGTATTCAGACAATTATATACCTTTGTTAAGAGACAAGAGAATTGTCATGAGCTTTTCTGTAAGTGCTCCAGGTCAGTTTTTGTGATGGAAGTCTGGAAGTTACCACTGGTTCGATCCTGGTCCACACTGAAGTCAATGGTCATTGTACCATTGACCTCAGTGGGAGAAGAACCAGGCCTTTTATCACGATATTGTACAAATATTGGGAAAATGTGTATGTGAACACAAGGCAAATGGCAGGAAGAGAGATGCTTTCTATCTTAGAGCCATAGATGTGTAGCCAGGTCTCCAGAGTGGTTGATCATTTCAGAAAGAGGAGTTGTAAGTGAAGAATTACTGCTTAGGGGCTTGAGGCTTGTCTATAGTCAAGGATCTGGAAGCTGGTTAAACATACTGTATCACAATTGCACCACAGTACCAGCATATTGCTGTTTTTGAAAAATACATCAAATATAGCAATGACTCAAGCAGTGTTTCAGGGGAAAAGGTCACTTTCTAATGTTGCACAAAACAACTAGCCTCATTCATTTACAGTCCTGTAGGTTGCAGCAAAGGAAACCCCAGAGTTTGAATAGAATAAGCTCTGAAAGGTAGAGAAAACTCATTCATGGAGCATACACTTCCTCACATTTAATGCCATGGCTGCCTCACATATACCACCACTGCATTTGTGGGATATTTTATTTAGTAATAGCTGTATGAACATTATGTATGCCCTCCATATGTAAATCCAGGGAACAGCACAACCTTCATGGTACAAATCAACAGTACCAAAGAAATAAGATTTAATGTATGCTTTATGTCACTCTATCCTGTGCAGAAAAAAAAAGCATCGAGTTGTAATGGATTTTTGCTAGGATTCATTAACTAGATGTTACTACGGAGTCATTCACTGTCATAAAAATTATATTAATCAGAGTCCAATTATTTCTGTTCTCAGAGATGTCCTAAGAGGAGAGTAGGTGAACTTGTTTTCAGGTCATGCATTGCAAAGCTAAATTTTTAATCAGACAAATTTAAAACAGACAAGTAACCAATCTACTATATTTTATTTAAATCTGTCTGAAATCCCCTTCATTCGTATGAGCCTTCAGGAACCATGTCAGTAGCATTCACCTAAGAAGGCAAAATACCCTTATATTTCTTTTTAAAGGCAAAAAATACCAAGTGCCAGCAATCAAAGTCTTGTGTGGGAACTTGGAAAACAAAGAACAAGAGAATCACTCTGAGGAAGTTGAAGAAGTAAGGCAGACTGGCTGAGTGAGCCATCCACAACCGCTCAGACAGAAAAGCTGATCTCATCAAGAAAGAATAACTGGAAAGAGTATTACAAGATTATGGCAAAATGAGAAAACTACAAGGGGTCTCCATAATTCAAAACCTCACTCTTCCAACACATCCAGGGAGCAAGACCCTGATGACATGACACCACACAGGCCCTGCAGTCAGGCTTCATGGGGTGGAGGTGTAGAGATGAAGCATCCAGACTGAAAGGCCTTCTCACCACCTGTGAGACTGCTCCAGATAAATTGCCACAAAAGGAGGCCAGCAGGAGTGGAACAAGCTCATGGGGGCTTAAAGTTGAGCATCCAAAATAGAGGCACCAAAATTCAGAGACCCCCTTTTGAAAATTTTAGCCAAGATTATAAAGAGACAGAGCCACAATTCCATTCTATTCTGTATAAGTTTTTATACTGCACTCATCACTGTAGTATCTGAGTGTCTTCCAGTAGTGCAGGGCAACGTGACTACACATCCATCATGTGTTGTTTGTTCTCTCAGCTGCTCCCCAGAAGGAGAAGCATGTGGAGTGGAATGTCTTGATTTGGTGGGGGGGTTGGTTTGCTGTTAAACATACCTGTTGCTATGTATTTATGTTAGAGAAGGCAAGATAAAAGAAATGTGCCTTGCACTTGAAATGGAAGGTGGTGAAGTTTGTGATAGTCTTTAGTTCCTGGAGAAGTTCATTCCCCAATCTCAGACAACCCCCAGAGAAGGTTCTGTCTCCTGCACAGATGAGCTTTACTCTTACTCTTGAGAATTCCATAGTGCCAGAGGAGCGAAGTTATGGACGACAGTCGTCATCCCGGAGCTTTGAATGGTCTTTTAGGTTTCCTGGGTCCAAACCACAAGTGCTTTGAAAACAAAGACCAAGACCTTGAACTTGATTCAAAATTCTCTGGGAAGCCAGTGTAGAGAGCGGGGGACAAGAGTGATACGCTCACAGTGGCCTGTGTTCCTGAGGAGACACGCTGCAGTATTTTGTACTAGTTGGAGTTTCCCATGTGCTGAAGGTTTTGTACCCAGGTATATCACATTGCTGTAGTCCAGCTGAGAGGTGATGAAGACATGAATAAATGAGGCCAGGTCTTCATCTGCCAGGATAGGATGGAGTATCCTAGCTAACTGGAGATGGTAGAAAGCACTACTCATGGCTATTGCAATGTGAGAGCTAAGTGTCAGAGAGGAATCCAAGAGTACTCCAAGACTAAGTACTGAATTGACCAATTGCAGATGTGAACCTTTAATCAAAGGAGACTGCACCATGGCTGCAAATTCCTCAAAATACTTTCCTCTGCCCATCAGCATCACCTCTGGTTTGCACAGGTGCAGCATCAGTCAACTGTTCTTCATTCAGGAATGAATCTCTTCCAAGCTCTGGGCTATCTTGGCAGTAACGGTGAACTATAGGTAGAGCTGTATGTCATCTGCGTATGGATGGCAGGAGAGAGATCACTTGACCATTACCTGTTAGGTTCACTCCCTCTGGGGCACCTGGCATTGGCCACTGTTGGCAGACAGGATACTGGGCTGGATGGACCTTTGGTCTGACCCAGTATGGCCATTCTTATGTTCTTATGACCAGTACTTGAGTCCATGTCTGATTATTTCATCTAGTAATTGCACGTAGATGTTGAAAAGCACCAGAGAGAATTGATCCTTGTGGAACCCCACAGATGAGAAGTCTAGGGGTGGAAGTGCAATTTCCCATCACTACTCTTTGGTTGCATCCCTCCCAAGAAGGGCTAAAACCATTTTAGCACATTGTCCTGGACTCCTGCCCCTTCTCTCAGGCAAGACAGCAGTATCTCCTGGTCAACAGCATTGAATGCTGCAGAGAGGTCCAGAAGGATGAGAATGGATGTCAGTCCTCTATCCACTAAAGCAGGTTCAGTTCTATGTCTTGGCCTGAATCTGCATTATGTTGGGTCTAGAATGTTGGCTTCACTTAGATGAGCATGTAGTCAGTCTTTGTCTAGCTTCTCTATGAGATTATTCAGGAATGGAAGGTTTGACACTGGTGATAGTTGGATACAACTGAAGTATCCAGGCTGAGGGTTTTTTTTCAGAATTGGTCTGATTACTGTGTATTTGAAGAAGGAAGGGAAGATTCCTTCTCTGAATGAAGCATTGGCTATTTTGGTCAGGAAAGGCACCAGCTGTTCATGACTCTTTCACAAGCCAGGAAGGGCATGACAATGAGATGACAGGAGTTGCTGGCTCCCAGTATCACATATCCAGACCCCCAGACAAATTTGTATCCCAACCTGGGGGTGATGCCTAACATCTGTAAGTCATTTGGCATCTTTGATCTATTAGTCTAGGCAGTCCTGATACGTATTTATGCAATGAAAAACAATGTCCACACATGGTGTATGGAGATCAATTTACTTTTATTTTACAATATATTAGCATTTTCTCCCACCTCTCTCTAATGATTAAAAATTACTAATCAAGCTAATGGAATCAGAGCTGTTGATTAGTGCACTGCATAATTAGAAACAATTCAGTAGCTGGAATGGGTTAAGAAGAGTTGTGTAAAAAGCACTCCTTGATTAGTACCACCACCTGTTTAATATTTTTTGTTCATAAAGAGAAGAAAACTTGTATGTACATATACACATTTTAAAAATTCCCTGAGCTTCGCTTTACTTGCTCTGATACCCTATTAAAAACCAAATAATTAGCATTCTGAACCATAGTGGAAAATAGCAACCAGAATTATCTCTGGTTTAATGTTTTCTCTGGTTGGATAATTCTGTTATGATTTTCAGAGGGTATACTTCATCTTTAGAACAGATAGATATTACTTGGGGTTATTGATGTTGAAATTGGAACAAGTGGAACTAATCTAGAATCCTGTGTTGCTTAATCTTTTCTACTGTAAATTTTAATTATTCTGCTATTTTATTACGCTTTCAGAAAGAAAATCAGCTTTGGGAAGGAAGATTAGAAAAGATGTTTATATCCCTTAATACATTTTGGACTTGACAGGGGGGTGCACATGTCAAAAGTGGGTTGTTGTTTTTTTCTTGAATGAGCTTTGTAATTCATTCGTTACTTTTCCAAGTTGATAGCTAATCATTTAAGACATTAATATCATGCTGGACTCTGCAATTCTGAAGTTTCTAATAGTTTATTTTACAAGTTGATTGCCATTTCCAAACCCTTTTCCAGAAGTGAAACCAAAATTAATTTATACCATCAAAAGTCATCCGGTTCTGTATTTTTGTCCTTTCCTTTTTTATAGGTACATTTCAAAAATAAAATGAATTACTATGATCAAGGGAGATCAGTCCTAACGCATGTAACCCATCCTCTATATTAGAAAAGATAAAGAAAATATGTAGGTAGAGAAACTGACAAATAAAATAACTCTCCATGTTTTATCCTTCCTCCTAAAATAGACAAAAATATACTTTTGCTAGTTTTCTACTGGCCCTGAATCAGCTCTCATTGTGAGCATTTTTGTTGACATCAATGGGAGCTGGAGCAAGCCCATAATGAGGTAAACAGACAATATATTTTGTTTTGGTTAAATACCTCAATCGTGTTTTCTAATAGTTAATTTAATGCATATGCAATGCAACTGAACAATGATTATTAATGTTTAAGTAACTTTAGAAACTGTGCAAGTGGATTTTAGATATATTTTAATAAAATTGGTCATTAAAGTTGTTGCTTTTTACAGCGTCTGGGAAAAAAGCAATGAGTTTATTATTTCCCCTTTTGCGCGGATAAGCCAATCACCAATACAAAATGTATTTACAAGTTATTCTGACACTTGCATTTTGGAAGCCTCTAAAGTATCAATTCCTTCCAGCAAGTCCTTGCAAACTAAATTCTTCATGATACATAGATCCTAGAGCAATGTTTTGTACTTGTGCAGCCCAGTTACAGCTCCATTGCCTTAGCCCCGGTAACTTCCCCCGATAAGGTGATCTCTGGCTGCTATTTAGCCACGTCACCATATCTCACCTTTCACATGTGAAATATGAAAGTGCATCCAAACACACTTTAAGGTTATGTTGAATCGCACATGGCCTTAGGTTGAGGTTAAACTGTGTCTAAATTGTTACTTAATACTAAACTCCTTGAAAAATAATGGAAACCAGATTCTGGACAGATTCAAACTGCTAAGATCAAGGGTAGGGGCACTGTGGCAGCTGGTCCTGGAGCAACGATCAGATTACACTTTGACAATATAACTATTGGGGGGAAAGGGGTTGGGTCTCCCAACCTGGTAGTGATTAGAAGTTGCAGGTAACCCTCTTTCCTGCTAATTAGGCATCAACTCACCATTTTTGATAAAAGGGGGTTGGAACCACAAGGGGGACTTAGGTACCCAGCTGCCACTTTAGGCACCTAAGTCCAATGTTTAAGCACCACTGGCATTCACAAAACCCATGCTCAGCTGTTGCTTAACCCTATAGGCACTTAAAGTCCCTAGACCAGGGGTTCTCAAACTTCCCTGCATCGCGACCCCCTTCTGATAACAAAAGTTACTACATGACCCCAGGAGGGGGGACCGAAGCCTGAGCTTGCCCGAGCTCCACCCCCCAGGATATATATATATATATAACACGACCCGATATAACACGAATTCGGATTATCAAGCTTTAAGTATCTAGGCCTATACCTTCTCTTATGTTCTGGCAGGATGAAGCAGCTGGAAAACCAGCTTAACTGGCTACCAACAGTAGGCAGCATTGAGATGCCATGACAATTCTGTGTCCCCTGCTTCTAGTTCCACTCTCACTGGTAGGCCATGTGACTAAGATGCTTCAATCAGAAGCAGCATACTAGTTTTATTGATGGAGAGACAGAAATGAAAAATCACAGAGAGGATTAAAATAGACAAGAATTATGTTCTCTACAAATCCCTTATAAACTGCTCACAAATTTTAAAATGTAGTCTATCAGATTGATACTGCTGCAAAGGGAATAAAAAGAAGAGATGGGTTTTTGCCTACTAACAGGATATATAGGGGAAAGGAGGTTTTCACGTTTAATAGTTTTTTCCAAAAATTATAATAATAAAATCCATTCATCATTCATTTGAAACTCACAATCTTGATTAAAGTACTGTATTGGGATGATTTTAAACACATCAGTGTTAATTAATAGTGAAATTCACTTTGTACAGAATAGCAGCACAGATCTATGGACAACTTGAGTCCTCAAAACACTTGGGATCTAAATGGTGCATAGGTCTTTTGCTGGCTCTGCACAACAATTTCACTCTAAAGGTGAAAATGAATCAACTACATTGGATGCACAGACAAATAATTCACAGCTACTTTGAGTGGTGGGATTTCACATTTCAGAAGTGACCACACCTCTTGCCACCTCATGACTATTCAGGCAACCTTGTTTTGAAACACAGCTTGTGAAAAATGTTATGCCTGTGCAAGTGCAAGTTGTGTTCTCCTTTGGATTTACAATTACTTTTTCTTCCCTTATATGTGTAATCTGAGTACATCTTCCTGAAATTTCAGTTCTGCTTATCAGAACATAAGACAATATCCCAAGTCTTAAATCGATCACTGCAGCAACTACTATATCGTCCCCACCTCTTCTGTAAGAGCTGCTCTACTAACAGAGCAAGATAAACAGTCAGCACCTTTCATTAAGAACCAGCCTCAGTGCAAGCACTCAGTCAAATGGTCCTAGTAAGTGAAAGGCACCAGAATATCAGCAAAACAAAGAAAGGAATACAGACAAAGCAAAAGCTCAAACTGCAGTCTCAAATGTCTGATGCCCTGTTTTAGGTCATACAATTCCCTCTTAGCTTTGGGGAAGCTGAAAATGTTAGTTTTCTTTCTTAGTTATGAATGTTAGTCCCAACTGGGGTTGGGGGAGAAGAAGGGGGTCAAAACCATACAGTGCACGATTTTGAAGGAAATCTGCATCACTGCAAATTACCTCAATAATGGACAATACACTTAACTGTCACCACTAATCAGGACTCCTAAAACAGCCACACACACTCAGAGGGATAGCACAGGGTATATTCCCACTTCACCTGTTTCCATTTCTTCTTAGCACAAGTGAATGCCTTCATCCTTAGTAAAGCAGGGAAGTAAATCAGAGTCGGGTGCATCCAGAGAATCTCTCCCTAAAGCAGGTTCATCAGTTGATCACTAGGAGAGATTCTAGAACTTTTTTGATGAGAAAATTGATTGTATTAGAGCCAGTCTCCATGATACCAGGAAGCAGCATCAGTGTGAGCTGGCACACATTTAGATGCTCCTCAAGCTGAGGCTGATACTGTGTGTGAAGAGTCTTAGGTTGTGTCTGCACTATAAGTGCTATAGTAGCACATCTCCAGCAGTGCAGCTATGCTACTGTAGTGTAGACACCTGCTACAGCAACTAGAGAGGGTTTCCCATCAATGGAGTAAATCCACCCTCTTGAGAGATGGTAGCTAGGTCAATAGAAAAATTATTTTGCTAATCTAGCAGTGCCTCTACGAGGGTTTAGGGGAGCTTAGCTAAGTCTCTCAGGGCTGTGAATTTTTCTCACCCTTGAGTGACGTAGCTAGGTTGACCTAAATTTTAGGTGTAGAGCAGCCCTTAGACTAGAAGGATTACTTCCACAAACGTCTGCGCAAATTCTCTGTCAGAGCTTGTGATGGGTACCCTTCTCAATGCTTCTGTTAGGGGGAGCAGAGAGCCTGACTGGACAAAATATGCTTAAGAAATCATGTTGTGAGCATACTTTAAAAACAAAAAACAAAAACAAAAAACCCATGCTCTTCAGAGCTGGCCAGATTTTTTTAAAAGTTTAAGTTTTTTTTAAGTGAAGATTGACATCTTCAAAACAAACCTGAAGAAAATTAACTTAAATTCAGTAATTTTAGAATTAGGATTATTTGAAATAAAATAAACAAACTGAACTGTGAAGTGCTTTGTTTTGAACTAATTTCACTGTAGGTGCTGATTTAGCTGGCTGAATACGGCAAAAAATTATTCCATCAATATGTGGTTGAATGTTGCGGTTATGGCATGGGACTAGTAGTTGAAGATTTGGACTCTATTCCCACTTTTGCCTGACTTCCTGTGTGACCTTGTGCAAGTTGTTTAACATCTGCAAAGGTTTTTTTGTGGAAGCAGAGCGAAAACAGACATGCCCTTCTAAAATTATTCATCTGTGAATTGGGGATAACAACACCTGCCTTCTTCAAATAGGTGTTGCAAGGCTTACTTCATTAATAGTTGTGAAATGCTTCAACATCTATGCACGTCCAAAAGTGGTAGCATGGGTCCATGGTTAAAAGTTTGTACTGAGACTCAAAAAATCAGGACTCTGTTCTCATCTCTGCCACTAATTCACTATATGGTGATGGGCAAGTCACATAAGCCAATATTTTCAAAAGTGACCATTCATTTTAGATGGATGTGAAACTTGACTTGCTTCTCAAAGGTGCGGAGCACCTGCTGGTCTCAATGATGTCAATGAGGCGAGGAAGTCATAACGCTCTTGGAGGTATTGCAAGACATTCAATAATGTTTGTGAGGCACTCAATCACCATAGGAAAGCCTATAAATAAATTATACTATAAAGTGCGGAGAACTATTTTTATTATAAATATTCCTCTGTGATAAGGCAACTCAGCATTAAGGTTTTTCTCAGATAAGTTGAAGTCAAGTTTGAAGAGTCAGTTATGCAGTTTTATAGTTATGACTATATCAAATCATCGAGTTGAAACCTTTTCATTAATTTTTAGATTCTTTCAAAGCCAGGAAAAAATAGTAGGTGATCTTGGAATTATCATAATGTATATTCACAAAGGGGGTGAATTAATATGCACAGACAACCTTAATTCTGGCATTTCCTAAATTTTGAGTGCTTGATTTTGTAATCTTAATAATGTTCTTTTAATATAGAGAGTTTCTGTGTAATTGTGTAGATTTATAAAGCAAATAGAAAGTCCCTCATGTGGTATATTGATACACACATTGTTCATCAGCAGGGATGGCATTTTTAGATTCACCACACAGTCCTCTGTCACTTGAGCTAATGGAGTAACTGATACCAATAGTACTTGTCATACTCCATGTGAACCAGCACATATGCTCTTCAGATCTGGCAGGTTTTGTCACTAAAGGGGGATGGGACACCTTGCCATTTGGGTTTCACAGATGTGTACTGATAGCAAAGGAATGGTGTACACTCAGGAATCTTGGCTCTGGAGGGGTGTGTGGTCTAACTGGGTACAGCCTCTTCTGCCCATTCCTCCTAAGTTTGACCTCTTCTGCCCTGTTCCCTCCAAACTGTCCCTATCCTGTCTCTTCTACACCCCCAGCTCCTTTTCCCAATCCCGTTCTCCTTGCCTACACACTCCCAGTCTCCAGTCCTCAGGCTTCTCATCCTAGTCCCAAGTCCCAGTCTTCTTCCCCAGAAAATGCTACTCTCACTCCTCCAAACTCCCCATCCCAGTCTCCTTGACAGCCATTCCAGCACCCCACCCTCCTTCTTGGTCCTTATCCCCAGTCTTTTTGTCCAGTCCACCCTTCCTCCATCCCGATTCCTCGACCATTCTGTCTCTCGCTCCCAATTCTGACTTCCAGTCCTCTCCCACCTTCATTCCCTGTCCCCACTGGCTCATAGTTTCAGTCTCCTTCCTAGAGGTCCTTGTTCAATCACAATGTCCACTCCCCCTAAGATCCTTGTGCCAGTTTCTATGCCCTTCTTCCTGGTCTGGATCTTGTTCTCTCATTATGGTCAAAGCAGGAAGCTTCCTCCTGCATGAAGCCTGGGCCCAGCATGCAGTCATTAAGAGCACAGGAGAGGCAGTCTCCCTACTCTCAATTCTGGTGCCAAGCCCTAGTGTGAGGTGCCAAGCCCAGAGCTGAAATTCCAAAGGTGTGGTAGAGAATGGCCTATTGTCCCATCTCTCTGGTTAAATATTTTTGGGTTTCCTCTAGGTTTATCTGA
The DNA here is from genome assembly GCF_002925995.2 of Terrapene triunguis. Taxonomy (NCBI): domain Eukaryota; kingdom Metazoa; phylum Chordata; order Testudines; family Emydidae; genus Terrapene; species Terrapene triunguis. Next base: position 65,459,315 of record NW_020664419.1, on the reverse strand, counting down.
GCATGAAATATATAGCTCTGTCAACCCACGTGTGTTGCACACGGGTAAAGGGGAATTGGCAAGTAGCCTACACTGATGTCTGGACCAATAGGTTCACATAGTAGCACACGCAGAGTAAGTTATGGAATGAGAAATTCGGTTCATTGTTTCTTTTGGTTATAGATTACTCAAAGATGTCTACAGTGGTCAAAAGTAGGAATTAGGCCTTTAGAATATTGCAATGGAAAGAAATACAATACAAAAAATGTCAGTGTCCTTGATAGATACAATTATATATGGGAAGGTAGTAAATGTTTCTCATTAAGAATTCATTATCATCTGCCAATGTTCAGTTGAACCTCGAGTGGAAGATTTACTGCAAATTACAGAACTTTGTAAATTAATGAATAAAAGTTGGATTTTCAGAAGACTCTACATTATTTAGGAGTACCATTGAAAGTCACCTAGGTACTTTTAAAAATCTGACCCTAAATGAACAAACAAAAGGCACTGCTAAATGTACGCATTTATTTTGTCACTTGTAGTTTAATTTTAATTATTCATGATAATGCTTCCTTGTATAATAGTAAATGCACTGTACTAGCTTTTATCATAGAGCTATTAGCATTCACTATTAAAGCTTTCCTGAGAGATGATGAGACACCACCAATATTTGTGGAGATTATAAACTGTGTGGGTTAGGAAAGTGCAGATTAGGGAGGTTGGCTGCACTGCACCCGAAGCAGAGGGGACATTGTCCAGGCTTGCCAGAGGAAGGTAGCAGTGCTTTATTGGGGGGAGGGCAGGGGGAAGGAGGTCAGAAACTGCTGCAGAAAGGTGGGTGGTGGTCAGCTTGGTGATGCTGACTCATCCCCTGGGAGCATAAGGGTGGAAGGCTTTAAAAGGTGCAAGCCCTGGCGTTAGAAGCCCTTTTGCTACACAGCAGGCAAGGCAGTACCCACCCTCTCTCCCCTCGATATGATAAATATGAGGTTGGGTTAGGGCCTGCTGTGGGTATTGAGCGAGTTGCTCCTTTGTAGGGGGCTGGGAAGGAATTTTTCCCTCACCACCATATCGGCTTAGGTGGAATGGTTTTTTCCCCCCCACCTTCTTCACAGTGGGTGTCAGGGAGGACCTATTATGGTGAGAAGGAAAGGGAGTTAAGCTATGATGTCACACCCTTTATGTAAGTGTGGGATGGATGTCCAGTGCAGGTACTCCATAGGGAAGGCACCCAGTGATCAGATAAATGCCCTGCTAAAGGACTTAAAAAGGAGGTGCTTCTTAAAGGAACAAGGGGGGGGGGGGGGGGAGGATTCAGGGCTCCTATGATTGGTATGGCAGGGAGCCAACCCCCTTTCTTATAGCCACCTTAACTCTCAGGGGGTGTGGGGGAGTTGGATGGTAAGGTCCCAGCCATGGGTTGGCTGGGGAACCTGGATGGAAAATAAAGCGGGGGCTGGTGGAAGCCCCAGGTAGTTATTTGAATGAACATGGTATTTCCTGCACTGTACACTCTCATTTGCCAGGTAGTCCCAGATATCTAATAAAGTTACTGCCTGATTAAATCTTTATTTCAAGTGTCTCCTGTCCTTCTTTTGGAATAGCTGGACAATCTACTGTATCACAGTGGTGGGATAAAGTAATTCTGCCATTTAACAAACATGCATAAATTCTCCTGTAGCAGATGGGACCTGTGCGAGTGTTTTTAAGGATAGTACTTGGTGTGTGGCATGGTGCTGTGTTTTAACAGTCAGATCCAAGGACCTCAGATTATAATAATTTTGTAGAATCACTGAGGTTCAGGTAAGAAGAAAGCACTCAGTGTTCAGCCCAATGGAAACCTGAAGGAGATTTCAAAGATGAACATCTGTTATAATTTTATACCAGTTGAAATATATTTAAATATTTGCACCCCAAGTCAGAATCAGGCTATGACAGGGGTGGGCAAATTTTTTGGCCTGAGGGCCACATCTGGGTATAAAAATTGTATGGCGGGCCATGAATGCTCACGAAATTGGAGGTTGGGGTGTGGCCAGAAATGAGTTCAGGGTATGGGAGAGGGCTCCGGGCTGGGGTGTGGGGTGTGTGTGTGGACTCCGGTTAGGGGTGCAGGCTCTGGGATGAGGCTGGGGATGAGGGGTTTGGGGTACAGGAGTGTGCTCCAGGCTGGGACGAAGGGGTTTGGAGGGCGGAAGTGGGATCAGGGCTGGCGCAGAAGGTTGCGGCACGGGCGGAGCTCATGGGTGCAGGCTCCAGGTGGCGCTTACCTCACACAGCGCCCAGAAGCAGTTGCATGTCCCTCCTCTGGCTACTACATGGAGGCACAGCCAGGCGACTCCGCATGCTGCCCAGTCCGCAGGTGCCGCCCCTACAGCTCCCATTGGCCGTGGTTCACAGACAATGGGGGCTACAGGGGGCGACAGTTGGGGCAGGGGCAACATGCGAAGAGACCCTGCCTACCCCTACACATAGGAGCTGGAGAGGGGGACATGTTGCTGCTTCCGGGCACCACACGGCAAGCCCCCGACCCCGCTCCCAGGCAGGAGCTCAAGGGCCAGATTAAAAGGGCTGACGGAGCGGACGTGGCCTGTGGGCTGTTGTTTGCCCACCCCTGGGCTATGAGATTACTTCCAATAAATTGGTTATTATTGGAAGTAAAATCACAAAGTCACAATTACTCTGCTAACATCATTATCTTGTTTGGAATATTTGGTCTAATATATGATGATGTAAAATAACTACAATACTCTATCCTAAGAAATCAGACATATTTAAAAGAAATAACTGCATCTCCTTTTCTAAATGGTTATTTTTTTCCAATCTAAAAAACAGAAGACCAATTATTAATATTAATATTTTAATTTTTTATCTTAGTAGAATTCTTATCTTTCAAACAGATTCCATGTTGGTCAGTTTTTAATAGATTGGCATATTAAATGTATCTCTCTAGTGCTGTTCTCTTGTGTTCATTGCTCAGCCCTGGTATGTTCTGATCTTTCTTGATGAAAAAGAGTTAACACAGCCACTGCAATTTGAGCTTTCTTTAGCTAAAGAAAGATAAAGCAGGATTTAAAGAGCATTTTCAACTATCCTTGTAATACAATAAAAGGCCACTTGCTTGTTCAACTAATTCTGACTTTAAGGCAATTGGCTTATTTTAAAGGCTCAGATCTTCAAACTGCTTTCATTTATAGAACAAAGAAAATAATCCAGATTTTGGAATAAATCCCAGGAAAGATCCTATAAATTTCCAATCTGATGGTGCTCTTCAATTAATGAATAGTAGTCAAGGTAACCTAAAACACCTATAGATTTTATCGTTTACTTTTATGCAAGAGGCAGTAAAAAACAAACAAACAAGCAAAACAAAGAAACCAAAAAAATAAGTAGCCAACAGTTATCCGTATACCATTTCAGACATTTTCTATCTCAAAATTATTCAGAAACAGAGTAATAATACAACAATATACTGTAATTTATTTTATCTTGCCAGAGGAAGTGGATAACAACTTTGGATAATAAGTTGCAGATAACTTTTTAAATTAACAGATTCTACAAATTTCTCTCATATTAATATATTAAAAAAAACCTATTCTTCTCTTTAGTTGCATTTAACTGTCATCTAAGAAGCAGATCTGCTTTTATAAACTGAACAATCTCTTTTATTATTATTAAATAGCACACACTATGAAAATTAGTTTCACAGAAAAATCAACGTGAATTTGTGTGATTAAGCAATGAACAAAGACCTATTATTGAATGGATTAACTTCATTTTTTGAGCTGGTACACCCTACAGTTTTTAAGATAAGCACATACATTTTCCCAATTTATATCAATTGCTTAATGGAAGCTTATTGTTCCAGTCATGCAACAGGTGATGAGAGAAAAACCCCACTGTGGCCTAGTCTACCCTACAAGCTTAGGTTGACATAAACCGCATTAAGTCGATCTAATAACATATGTGTCTACACTACTGAGTCCCTTCCGCCGACCTAAGTGGCTTGTAAAGTTGACTTCTGTACTCCACCTCTGTGAGAGGTGTAGCGCTTGATTCGACATCCATGGGTCAAGATGGGGATAGTGTAGACACTGCGTTGTGTAATTGGAATGAATTGGCCTCCAGGAGGTGTCCCACAGTGCTCCACTGTGACCACTCTGGAGAGCACTTTCAACTCCACTGCACGTCAGCCAGGTACACAGGAAACAGCTGCTCCCCTGTTAAAGCCCCGAGAACTTTTGAATTTTCATTTCCTATTTGATAAGCCTGGAGAGCTCACCAGAATAACTGATCATTGAGACTCAAGGCCGCAAACGTGCTCCAGCATAGAGTACACAGGACATGGTGGATCTTATTGCTGTGTGGGGAGAAGAGTCTGTGCAGGCAGAGCTCCTATCCAGCAGAAGAAACGCTGACATCTATGCCAAGATAGTGCAATGCCAACAGACCCCGGTCGTCGGCGGGTGGGATCAAACCTGGGGTCTTTGGAGCTTAAAGCATGAGTCTCTACTGCATGAGCTAAAAGCCAACTGGTTGTTAATTAAGGATGTAGAGCAAACTCATTAATCTCCAAGTGGTCTCGGAGCCACTAGATGGGACAGAACAGCACACCCAGGAGGTGTGTGGGTTACAATAGCACGGGGCATGAGGGAGAAGGGCTACACCAGGGACATGCAGCAGTGCTGTGTGAAAATAAAGGAGCTTCAGCAAGCATACCAGAAGATAAGGGAGGTGAACAGTAGTTCTGGTTCTGCCCTACAGACATGCTGCTTTTCTCAGGAGCTGCATGCAATTCTCAGTGGCGACCCCACCACTACCCCAAAATGCTCCGTGGATACCTCCCAGGAGCCCTGGGTGACCTCAAGCAACAATGAGGAGGATATTGTTGACTAGGAAGAGGAGGAGGAGGAGGAGAATGTGAGGCAGGCAAGCAGAGGATCCATTCTCCCCAATAGCCAAGAACCTTTTTTACCCCGGAGCCCATCCCTTCACAGGACTAGTTGGCGGCGGAGAGTGATGCTGGGGAATGTACCTCTGGTGAGTATACATTTCCAGTCAAACTGGAGGGGTTACATGCTATTATTTTTTATGTTTAATCTTAACAAAAAAGTAGGTGTAGTGGGAATCGATGGCTGCGCCAGCTACGCAGAGTGTGCGCTCCGAAAAAGACTGTTTATGTGCACGGGGATGGCCCGGGAATCCTCCATGGAGATCTCTAGGAAACTTTCACGGAGGTACTCTTCAATCCTTTGCAGAAGGTTTCTGGGAAGGGCTGCCTTATTTCGTCCACCATGGTATGACACTTTCCCGCGCCACTCCAGTATTAACTCTGCTGGCATCATTGCAGAACACAGCATTGCAGCATAAGGACCAGGTCTGTACCCAGACGCTTGCAGCATCTGCTCCTTTGCTGCCTGTGTTACCCTCAGGAGAGTGATATTGCATAGGGTCACCTAGGGGAAATGGGGGAAGTTCTCAATGCTAGCCCTTAAACTGCAAACAATTCAACAAGGAATCCGCACCCTGTTTAGTGAAATATGGGTCACACAACCACGCTTTCCTAAACGTGCCATGGTTGTGGTTGGAAGGGATCACCATGTATTGCAATCTGCACTTAAAAATGGGGGATGGCTTCCCGTTCGTCTCCCTTTCCGCCCTTTCCCCTCCCCCCAACCCGGTGCCGCTTCTGTAAAAACCAAACTATTTGGGGGGACTTTACACTGGTGCCTGTTCTCAAGCAACATGGAGGTTGCTAGGGGAAAGGTGGCTTTTCTGCAGTTCCAACCTGTGATCCCAAGGATGTCTTCACAAAAGCTGCAGCACAAGACCTCTCGCCCCATGCCTCGTGGCCTTACTCACCATGGCTGGAGCAGCAGACTGACTCTCGCAGTAGCCAGCGGTCGTGATTACGTTGTGGCGTGCAGTGACCAGGATAGTAATTTAAAAAGAGCTCTGAAAAAAGTAAATTTTTAGTTTTTTTTTTAAAAATGGGTGAGATGAAATGAACTGGATTTCAGGAGGGAGCAAGTTCCACACCGTCAAACATGCCACAGCAAAGTTTTGATTGCCCACTAATACCTATCAGGTGGTGGCTCAGGGAAAAGGTCTCGAATATAACCAGGGCCATTCTCATTCAGAGATTTATATGATCCTCCATATCCTTACAGGTATGTCACCCTCTATGTGAGCCAGTTAGAAGAAGAGGGATGGAAGGCATGTTTTGCTAGTAGATTTCACCGATATTGGCTAACAACAGAGGAACAGTGACAATTTGGAATCTTGGGTTCTATTCCAGGTTCTGAAAGGCAGTATGTCTTGTGGTCACAGATCTTTCTGCTCTGTACTCCCCAAGCCTGATCTCTTTTGTCCTGGTCTTCTCCTCACACTTCCAGTTCCAGTCCCTCCTCCCTCAGCCTTTCCCCTTCCTCACTCCTTGTTCTAGTCTCCTCTCCAAGCCAGTCCCAGCATCCCCCTGCACAGCTCTTCCTCCAATCTGAACCCTCACCCCACTGACTCCCAAGGACTACTACCACCACCACCACCACATCTCCTTTGGCACCCTATTGCAGTTGCCTAGCCCAGCCAGTCCTAGCTCCTGGTTCCAGTCTCCCCTGCCCAGGCTCCTTGTCCCAGTCGATTCTCTCTGCCCTCACCCCCAGCCCAGGTCAAGCTCTTGTCCCCTCTGCATTTGAGTCAGGCTGCTTCAATCTTACTGTACATGTTTAGTAGAAATAAATTAATGTATTGCTATCATTATACCTCTTTATTCATTTATAGATCAGAAATTCTCACTGTGGTCCAAATGTAATTTTTTAATCTGCCTCAAAGTTCTAAAGTAAATGAAAAGAACAATCAGAGAGCCAAATTCTGTTCTCAGTTAGACCCATGCAATCCCACTACCAGGAAATTGACAGGAAACAAAATTTGACACATTAATTTTAACAAATAGATGCCATCAATAATCAATTCTAAGCAAAACTGCATATCAACATTGATATGTGCCTAGATGCAACATCTTGAATTTGCCATGATGTGTCAGTGGCAATCATGTAAGTATGAAGTATTTATTGAACATTAAAATCACAACCAGATTGACATACTACTGTAGCAGTAAACAGTATGAATCCAACTAAGTGAACTCCGTTGAACCACGATGGTCAGTCAACCATATTTTTGTTAAGTTCTTGGGGGTATATCCTAACTTTGGATGAAAACAGCAGCTGGCCAATTTTTTTTTTTTTTTTTTTAAATCTATTTGTTTTTATTTTCTAGCATTCAGGTTTTAGGACCAACAGAACATAATTAAGTATTCCATTCAAATGATCAGCTCTTTCAATATACCATTCTCATGTTTACAAAAAGCAGTGTAAATCCTGGAATATTTGTTTTTTTAAAGCCTCAAGCTCCTGGAGTCATGCCATGATGTGAAAATATCAGCTTTCATTTAACAAAAAGGTTTCAAGTCCTCATGTTTGCACAAAAACAGGCTCAAAAATCAGAAGACAAATAAAAAGAACCTACAATTTTTAAAACTTCAAGATTTTTAAGCCAGTCTAATATTTTTTTGGGCAGGAAGTTACCCAAGTGTTGAAAAACCATAAGTTATGGTATACTTAAAATGAGGGCTATTAGGTGGCAAGCACTTTTGAAAATCTGCCTCATGATCTCTTCAGCTGCAATCAACATATGCTCTTGTATTCAAATCACTTCTAGAAACAGTGAAGCACAGATCTTTAACCATAAAAGCTAAAAAGAAAGAAAGAGTCAAAAACAATAATATTTTAACATCCAAAGTGTTACAGCCACTTTATCACATTCACAGTGCAAGTCTCCTAGAAACCCAAAGAGAATTTAGCCCAAAGAGACTTTAGAATCTTGAGCCCATCCATCATTTCAGGGGGAAAAAGGCAGCCAAAAATCCCTTCCTGGACAGAATCTTCAGAACTCTGAATTGGATGCAAAATTCTGAATCAGAATGTTTGGCTGAGGATTTAAATTTCCTACCAGTACTCACTGATCACAGTAAAACCCAGCATTATAATGTCTGTCAGAATCATCGTAACTGGGCTCACCTATCCAGGAGGAAAAGAAACCAGAAAAAGTTCTGGCTGTTCCTTCATTATTTTTACCCATATTTTCTGTACAACTACTATAGTTGGAACTACTAAAATTCTTTAGCATACCATTTTACATCACTCTGGTGATTGAGAACTTTGGAGAATCCTGTACCTTCTGGTGCAAGGCACTACTGACAGTCATATCTGGAAGCAGATCCCCACAAAGTTGCAGAACTTCTGGAAACACCTTGTTCAGAAGTCTCCTCTCCAAGTCTCATTCTCCTGAGCCATCTAATGCCACAATCTCCATCAGTCACCACCAGGACTACACCCTCTAGTTCAGATACCTATACAGAAGACCTCTCTTTCATTTAATGTCCAAGCTACTGGTTCCTTTAAATATCTTTATTGGTAGATAAAGCTATTTCCTTTTTCTTTCCATTTGTTCACTTCTCCCTCTATTGCTGTTTTTCAGTTTCTTTTTCAAGTTCCAATCTTAATTTTTTGATTTCTTTTCTTACTGTGTCATTTGGCTAATATTTCCTCATTAGCCTAACAAACACTACAGGAAACTGACCTTGACTTGTTGGACACTCAGAAGCGCTGCCAGCTTTTCTGCCGCCCTAGGCGGCGGAAGGTCCTGCCCTGAAATGCCGCTCCCCACAGAGGCAGCGGAAGGTCCTGCCTCCGCAATACCACCGCAGTCGCCGCCCCCCAAATTGTAGCGCCCTAAGTGACCACCTAGGTCGTCTAATGGGTTGCGCCGGCCCTGTTGACACTTACTACAAAAGATCACTTTCAGTTGCATATTCTTCCAGTTTTTTTTAGTCAGTTCTTCACTATCTACAGACTAATTTATCTGTTGCACATTTTCAGGCCCCAGAGCCAAATATAGGCATCAATTCTCCCCCCCCCAATATTATATGAAGTGCTATTATACTAACAGAGATATACAAGCTTCTATAAAAATTCATATAAAAATGTAACACTATTTCTATTCCCTGTGATGGCTTTTTGTCACAGAATAATTGATAAAGAAAGGTTTCAGAGAACACATTCATGAAATTAGATAGCTAGAAACTAAACTTAAAAAGGTTGAATTTATAACAAACAAACAAACAAACCAACCTTTAAAAAACAGCTAGTAACACAATGGAATCTATGCTGGCTTTGTATAGTGAAATTGGTGAACTTTGGTTCTAACGTGGTAGGTTGAACTGAACAGTTTCCTCGTTTTTAATCACATCACGTAAGTATGCCTCAGGCACATTATAAAAGGGTTTATTCCCAGTGTGTTTTCCAGAGGGATTCACTAAATCTGTAAGGTTCAAGTAGATCATAAAAGACAAGACAGTAAAGCTAGCTAGCTAGCTAACATTTCAAATCATGAACAATGTGACAAGAAACAACATATGTCAGAAGAGCTACTGGCTGCTCAGTCATGAAGCTGATATAAGGAAATATATGGTTAAAAATTATGTCTTTTGTATACTGTTCCACGGTCTGCAACGGAACAAAACTTTCAGTCCTTAATGAGAAAAAATGAATTTGGTTCTAAACTACAAAGGTAGAGCATCACCTTCAGGCATCTTATAAGTCAAGCATGAGACGACTTGCATCTCAGTTCATTTTATTTTTTCCAAAGATACAAAAAGAGAAGAGAAAATATTCTTGAACTTCTAAAAGTGCTCCCTTAAACATAATTCAATTTTACTGCACCTTTCTAGAGAAATTGCTGGCAAACATTCTTGCCTGTTTCTAGAGAGACTGCTAGGCCAAACATGCTGAGAATTACTCTTCTCTGGTGGTGCAAAAAACAAAAACAAAAAAAATTCTTGCTTATTTACTATTCCCTACTGAATGCCACTAGTCTTCTAATGAACTAAGGGCTTGTCTTCACAGAGCTGGCAAAGTGGTTTGTGATTTGTAAAGCATTCTAACATGTGCTCTAACTGCCACGTAGATCCTGCTGGCGCACGCATACTAGGTACTTTTTAGAGTTAATTTAGTCCTGTTTCAAACATTCCTATGTTCGTGCAAACTACCTACCTTTTAGAGCTCACCAGAAGGGTCTACTCAGGGAAATTAAAGTGCAGCATGTTAGTGCATTTTACTTATCACATTGCTCTTGTGTAGACAACTCAAGTCCTAAGTAACTTTCAGTAAATAAGTTCAATGGTTAATAACTAAACCTACCATTGACTGTTTTATAATTGCTTGTTTAAAAGAGGGTTTTTTTTGTTTTTTTTTAAACCCTAGCATCATTGTCCATTAGGGATTATTTAGGGAAACAAATTCTTGATTTTGTGACATTTTCTTAGAATATTGTTACACAATCACTTATTACATTTTTAAAGACACTTTCAATATGTTCTATTGTTAACTGGAATTACGATTTAAACATTAATAGCATGCATTGTGAGATTTGTTTTATATTAGGGATTTAATCATGTATTGTTTGTGGGTTACACAGGAAAGAGAAAAATCACAGCAGTATTGTCAATCTCAAGATTTTACTGAATGTCTTACAATATTTGCAATATCTTACAATATCTTAAAGTCTCAGCTCTTAGAGTCACATGATTATGCCAGAATCTCATTTTGTATTAAAAAAATAAAAAAAGAGGGGCTCTACCTCTCATGGTTATAGAGAATAGTTTGAAAATGTGACTCCCTCTGCCAGGCTAAAAAACAAGCAAAACCAGAAGGCAAATAAAAGAACCCAATTAAAAATAATATATATATATATATATATATATATATCATGTTTACTCCAAAACTCACTATAGTCATTGAGGATATATCTACATTAGATTTCTTTTATATGGAATTAACTGATTGCCAATTAACTTGAGGAAGTTAACGTATTTGACCAGTGTGGATGATCTCCAAATGCTTCTTCCAGGCAAAAAAATGTTTGTGCTTTACCTAGGGTTTGTTCCAGAATACAAACATTGGGGGTAACCACACTAGCCTTTACAAATGTACAGTTACAGGTTTAGCTGCATCTGTGTCCCCTTTGAGTGCACCCTTATAGCAGGTGCTAGGCCTTATAGCTTTACCTGTCATGGGCTGGAATTCTGCAATTCTCCCACTCTTAGACTGGGCCCTAGGCTGCAGTACTCCAAATCCACTGTGCTTACCCTGTACAGGGCTGGCTCCAGGCACCAGTGCAGCAAGCAGGGTGCTTGGGGCAGCCAACGGAAAGGGGCAGCACGTCCGGCTCTTTGGCGGCAATTCGGTGGCAGGTCCCTCAGTCCCTCTTGGAGGGAAGGACTTGCCGCCGATAGTGGTTTGTTTGGTTTTTTTTCGCCGCTTGGGGCAGCAAAAACGCTGGAGCCGCCCCTGACCCTGTAAACCCAACTGAGTTCAGGTACCCATGATTCTTCCCTGTGGGAGCCTGTGACTAGTGCTATGTAGCGACCAGGCAGCCTTCTTAAAAACAGTAGGAAATAAGCAAACAGTAGGACATTTATTTATTTTAACAGTAGGAAATAAACATTGGGTGGGGGGGACTTTAGGCAAGGTAGACATGCCTGTAGAGTGTTTTAGAGAGTCTTACATCCTTTGATGGTGACCTAGGCAGGTCTAACTTTGGCAGACACCCGCAGCATGCCTGTGTCTCAGTCTGGTTTCTCTGAACAGCTGCTACCTCTCTTGATAGAAGGTACCATTTAAACTTGCCAGAATTCCTTTGATCTTCTGTGTTTGCAGGCCTTTTCCTGTCCTTGCATTATCCCTTAACAGCTATCAAGTGTTTGGTGAGAAGTGGCTATCTTGAACTACAGTAGAACCTCCGAGTTATGAAAACCAGAGTTACAAACTGACTGGTCAACCACACACCTCATTTGGAACAACAAGTATGCAATCAGGCAGCAGCACAGACAAAAAAAAATAATACACTACAGTACGATGTTAAATGTAAACTACTAAAAAAATAAAGGGAAAGTTTAAAAAAGATTTGACAAAATAAGGAAACCGTTTCTGTGCTTGCTTTATTTAAATTAAGACGGTTAAAAGCAGCATTTTTCTGCTGTATAGTAAAGTTTCAAAGCTGTATTAAGTCAATGTTCAGTTGTAAACTTTTGAAAGAACAACCATAATGTTTTGCTCAGCGTTATGAACATTCCATTTCCCGGGGGGGCGGGGGCTAACTCTTAGGTTCCACTGTACTCTTGTCTTTCCTGCCTGCTTTTCTAAACATCCCTTTATTCAGTTTATCCAATATATTCATCTAGCAAACATCCTCATAATCAAGTCAACAGCCAGTATTAATAAATTATTATAGAGCAGTTCCAGATGCATCTCATCAACTACCTTGAGTTAATTAGCAATCAACCTGAGGTTAACAAAAAGTCTAGTGTAGACTAACTTCAATGGACGTTGGATCAGCAAATCCCGCAAAGCTCTTAAGTGCACGTAACTTTAAGATTATATGAGCAGTCCCACTGTGGTGTATGACAAAATCCCTAAATAGAAAACTAATCTCAGGTCATATGGGACTATTCACATGTTTAATAGTAAGAAGTGGTTCCATGTATTACTGTATTGGGGCCTTAGCTAGAATACATTTAAAAATGATCCTATTCATCTACATACATACATACATACATACATACATACATACAGTGGATAGTTCTAATAAAAAGAGATCGTTTCATGAAATGGTCAGTGATTTTATCTCATGAAGGTGTGAAAAGGGTTGGAGTTTATTTCCATCTAGTACATATTACACTGATTTAAAACAAATATTCCATCTTCTTATAAGTGATGGATTTTGGGGGAGGGGGTTCCCACCCTTGCATATTCCAGGGAAAAATATGGCTTTATAATAAATCTTCCATACAACATGGTTCAGCTAGGAGATAATTATCAGTATTATAGTCTTGCTTCTGACTGGCTGGGGACAATGAGAAAGTAAACTCTGCAGTTGTTAAGAGCACAAGATAGCCAACAGATGGAGCAAAAGAGAAATACTTCAGGGACTGTTAACAGGAAGAAGGGATTTATTTGATGACTATTCAAAATCATTGGGAATTTTGCCTATATAAGGCCTGAAGAATTTGGGTTGGATATTTTATCTAAACTCACATTTTTTTATTATTTAGCAAACGTGTATTGTTAATTGGCTTTGTTAATATTTAGATATTCTTATGTATGTTGGCTGCCTCAAAACAAAAACAAAAAATGTAAGTACTCTAGCAAATCTAGAACTGGCCTCAGATTATATTAAGCTTGAAATAAGTATGCTAGAATTGTAAATTCTTTGTGGCAAAATTCTTGTTTTGAGTTTGTAGAGCTCCTATAAACACAATGGAACCCTGGCCCATGACTGGGGTTCCTAGACGCTACCATAGTAATCATAATAATAAAAAAATCTAATCTATAGCAATGCTGGACAGGGTTCGCCAATGAGACAAGGAAGAGAGGTACAAGTGCTAGTAACAGTTTATTTGGTAATGTAAGCTTAATATTAAAGAAAGAAAAAAACCCACACACCTTAATATCCTCAGTCAAATATATTTTATTTACTTAAGATATGTCTAAAATTCCATACATTTCTATATATAATAAAAAGGTGGTGAAATCAGCCTTTCAGATAGCTTTGCACAACTACATTTTACACCATCTTTTCCAGATTTTGGGCTGAGATATTTGCACATATCTATGGTTTCCAGGGACAGAAAGAAAGAAAAAAAATCTTAAATTGCTCTGTCTGTTTTCGAGTTAAGTGATCATGTAAACATTTGACTGAGTGCTGAAAAGCACTCTACAGACACCTATTAAGGAACATTTCATGTCATATGTAGTTTGTGTTTTAAGAGATGCAGAAATTCATTCAAGTTTGTAAAATCAAAACATCATGCATGCAAATCAATTGCAGAACACCAAGTGAAATATGTATCAGATACAAATAAGAATAATGACAAAACTATTCACCAGCACACTGTTAGGTAAGAATATTAGATTTTAAAGTATGAATGCATTACTTTAAAGTGCTTTTTCTACCTTACCAGTACAGATTGTTTGAGTGACCTGTAGCTAATAAATACATACTAGTTGGTCAATACTCAGGGAAATCTATTACATTTATTTCACAGAAAAGTAGAATTTGTGCATCTTTCTAAGCTCCTCTTTATTAGTCAATAATATCTGGCTTCACATTTCCTGCTTGAAGGTGGGGTGAGACAAACATTGACAGCTCCTTGATCTCCACTTGGACATCAGTGTCCTAATACTATGGCAACTGAAGCCTGAAATTGATAAGCCAGAATTTCCCCACCTCCTATTCGATATCAGATCTTCAATACTTGTCAAGGCAAAACAGCAAGTTCCATGAAGCAGAGAAAAATATGCCCCAATTGTGCCTCTTAGGTAGCACTGTTATGGTATGTCTATACTTACGCGGTAGTTCGACGGCTGGCTATCGAACTTCCGGGTTCGATTTATCGCGTCTGGTCTGGACACGTTAAATCGATCACGGCAGTGCTCGCCTTCGACTGCGGTACTCCAGCTCGGCGAGAGGAGTACCGCGGAGTCGACGGGGGAGCCTGCCTGCCGCGTGTGGACCGCGTCTGAACCGCGGTAAGTTCGAACTAAGGTATGTCGACTTCAGCTACGTTATTCACGTAGCTGAAGTTGCGTACCTTAGTTCGAATTGGGGGGGGGTTAGTGTAGACCAGGCCTTACACATTTAAGGCCTGAATCAGTGCCTACAAAGTCAATGGGAATCTTTCCATGTACATCAATGAGTCAGGTCCTTAGTTAGCTAGAATAACTAACTTTCTCCTGACCTATATCAGGACTGTCGTAATGCTTTTATCCAATTGTACTTCAGCTTCTGCCACACATGAATGAAAATAGCCTTTGGGTGGAGCTTGTGCAGGGCCTGACTTCCAAAGAGTGTGTGCTCAGCACTTGTGGACAAGAAGCCCTTTTAAAAAGTGTTTTAAGTTGGATACTCTAAATCACTAGTCTTATCAATAACAGTAATTTACTATTCAGTGCTGTCATTTACCAATAAGAAATTGAGGAGATTAATTCATCTGAGCCTTTTTTAGAGGGCACTAGCTCCTATCCTTGCCTGGAATGTGCAGTGAGGTCAAATCATTTATTACATTAAAATTGATTAGTTCTTATCTCACTCAACTTTTCTGAAACTATAGCAGTACAAGCAACAAACTGTTCACTGAAGAGGCTTCTTGGATTATTTTACATACCGGTAATTCCTTTTCTGGCAGAAAGAAAGAAAACCCCCCAAAACCAAATAATCCTAGTAGCACACTGACCACATCTTGAGTTTGGAGTATGACCCAAGGATAGCTATTGCAAAAGCTATGAAGCACAACCTAAATGAAAAGGCATGATACATCACTACTTCTTATGATGTAGGGAAACTGGAATATAATTTGTCTTCACTTGTTGACAGGAAAATAAACCCCTCGCTCTTCCACTTGTGGAGGGAAACAAATTTAGCATGACATGTATTATGGTGTTGTTTTAAGTGTGGGGAGGGGAATCCAGGGATATATATTTAGTTTTTACAAAAAGCAGAATAGAGAAATCAATTCTGACTACCACAAAAAATAAAATAAAAATTGAACATGTACAGAAGGCTCACTGATGTCACCAAGTGACTTGAATGACTGCTTTTCCTTTCGTTTTATTGCTCATTGTAGTAAGAAGTAGCAATCCTTTAATTCTCTTTCGTTTTTCTCAAACAACCATTAAAGAAACAAGAAATACAATTCCAAGGGCTCTGTTCTTTGGGCTCTTTAATACTGGATACCGATAAAATGACCTTCATCATTCTGGGAAATGTTGAGATCATGCGAATAATGACAATATTTTCCACATGGGACTTCTTCATTCTTTTGCAGCTATCTGCCGTGATAGCCGTCTGAACCTATACATTTACAGCTATTATTTTTAGCACTGCTGTAATATGGCAGAGCAAATGTATCTTTGATTCAAGAATGTATGTTTCTAAACACAGACAAACTTCCAGGCAAATAGATTCTAAGACCAAAGAGCCTCAGTCACAGTCTTACGTGCAATAACAAACATAAATCTATGTTTTTTTCAGTTTTAAGAACAAACATATTTCTGAAATGTTTTCTGATAAGAAAACAATGATAGAGTGTTCAATAGGGATTAAGCCAATAGGGGTTTATGCAAATTTAACAGGCATTTGTAACCAACAGAATGTCATACAGAATGATATTCTCTCCATAGGCTCTTTGAAATGTCTCATAGAATTCTACACAAGGATATAATTTTCTATTAATCTCTATAGTATTCTTTCATAAACAAAGATATTGATAATGTGTTACTTGAGATGATCCTTAGCATAGAAAAACGGCTTTGTGTCTCTGACTAAAATGACTAGCAATGGATGAAGGTTTCCATTACAGTATGTGGACTCAATTCCTTAAGCAATCAGTTGATGGCAATATCTTTAGGGTCCAATTCTGCAAGATGTTTTGTGTGGGTGAATCTTTCTGCTTGCACACTAGCCCACTGACTTTAATGGGGATTTGTGTAGGTTAAGGGTTCATATGCACAGAGCACCTTTCAGGATCAGGGTCTTGAAAGTGTAGGCAAGCATGGAAGCTACATTTTAACTTATAACCTCCCAGTGGGAATATAGTAGCAGCACTGAAAAAATTCACCCTCTTTAACTGTCAAATAGCAACTAGAGTGACCCACTGAATCACAATAATGAACACACAGGGTCAACAATGTGGTACATAATCATCTTGTTTACTGTATTATTGACAGTTATTTTTTGATTATGAACATGGCACCTTTTGAGCCTTCCAGTATGGTAAATGTGTTTTGTCTCTTTGACTTGCAATCAAATTTTATTACTGCACATGTATTCATTTCAAGGGGGGGCGGGGAGGAAATCAGAGAGGGTGAAGGGGAGGGAGTGGAGAAAACTAAGAAAAAATGACATATTCAATCTGGTTAGACATAATTTAGCCAGAGGCATAAACAATGAGGGACTAAAAATGAAGCTTCCCAAAAATGTAAGATTTGTTTAGATCCTTTGCCAGGATTGACCAGCACTTCTGTGGCCAAGCATGTTGAGTTTTTGTTTTCAGATCAAAACTCCTCACCCCTTTGGGTTTTCGGTAGAAGTCCCTTGCCAAATTTACAACCATTTAAACATTCTTTCTGGCATTTCTTCCAATATGATGCTACGTTTTTGAACATTTCAGACATTTTAGCAGCAACACAATGAACAGAAGTTGGCCGCTAAGAAGCAAAGGCCTGGAGCAAACTCAGAATGCTAGGTCACAGTTCTGTGGTGGCATGAACATGGTTGGAAATGATAATTAATTCTCCCTCTGTAGACAGGTGGTAGATGTCTCTGGATTTTTGCATTTCTTATCAGCTGAATCCTGTAACAGTATTATTATCATCAACTATGAAAAGAACTACTCCAAAGCCTTTGTAGCTGGAAATAAAAGCATTAGAAATGAGAATGTTTGCTAAGAGATGGGCTCTTGAACCACTCTGAAAAGACTAGCATGTCCAGCACCTAGGGCTCCCTTTGATGGCACAGGCCTGCAGCTGAACAGATTGAGCTATGTGTATTCCAGTCCTCGCACGCATAGGCGCCATCTGGAAGGAAGCAGCTCAATCATGAAAGCATCAAGATAAAGAAGAAAAGCATAAATTTGAGCTCCCTGTTAAAAAAAAAAAAGAGAGAAAAGATACGTGCTTATCTCATTACTCCTGTTTTAAGACCCAGTGAAGATGCAGTATTTCATTTATCTTCCCATTAGAAAGGTTCTTTTACCTTTAACAGCACCACTTTTTGAAAACAGAACAAGTAATTATGTGAAGTCAGTTCTTAAGCCAATGCTGATTCTGCAATAGGAGGCACCATGGGAGAAGCAGGCATATGGTCCAGCAAGATTCACAGATGATTTTTATAAGCCGATTTACAGAGGTTGATAAGCCCCACTGAATGTTAATGTATAGATTGTGTCAAATTTCAAGCCAGTTCACTCTCCCCCAGAATGAAACCCAAGGGAGAAATCACTGGGGAGGAAATGTCACTACGGATCTATTCATGGAGACTGCTCTCTCCCACCTCCGCAGTAATCTGTAGCATGGTTCTATTGAAGTAGTGCTATCAAGAACTCCCTCTGACAACAGCAGACCCTTGAAGATAGCTACAGATAACCACAGAAAAATAACAGTCCCTGGTTGTATTAATTTTTCTAGGTACTCTCCATAGGGCCAGAGAAGGACAATTATGTGTCTTCTAGTAAACATTTCTCTCCCAAAATTGACTGAGAATGAAGGTGCATCGTCTTCCACAGGCTCTAGAGAAAATAGGAGGGCAATGTTACAGAGGCAGCACAGGAGGAGGTCAATGCATGGAAGATGCTCTTGAGTGCATAGAGGATGATCTGGGATTTCATTATCAAATTTAATACTCAGACCAAGAAGAAAAAAAAAAAAAAGACAACATAAGCTAAAATTGTTAAGATTGTGTTTCACTGTATTTTAACAGGTGATAAGGTGATAAAGAGAATGAAAATTATTTCTCTTTTTTAAAAGGTCCCTTTAATCCCCTCCTCAACATTTCAACTTGTGTTTGGGTCACAGGTTTTTAAAAATAAATTGTTTCCTCTATTGATGGCAACAACTTTTGCATTATTTATACTATGGTCAAAGTATAATTGGCCTCTTTCACATGAATGCATATTAAAATACAAAGGGGAAAGTAGGAGAGGGAGCGAAACCAGATACATGAGAATTTCCATACTTGTAGAGAAATCAGTTGTAGACCCACTATTTTGCATTTATATATAGTTAAATTAACCTTTATAAGCCAGAAATCAACTAACAAAACATCACATTTAGCTGTTAGTTTGAAGGAAGATGGAAATGAGTGATACATTTTAGTGGCAAATGAGATCAACAAGGACGACCATTTTGCTGTGATCTAATTTTTCACATGCTGTATTGAATCTCTCTTCCTAGACTGTTCTAACTTAACACTCCTCTTTAGAGCTGATGTAAAAATATACTTTCTGAAATATACGATACTGTGAAACAACAGCCAGTCTCAGATTTAAAAAAAAAAAAAAAAAAATCTTTATAAGCCTAAAATATACATCATATCTTATTCTCCATGTTGCCAGCTTCTCTTTTATCTTTATATAGCAGAGTTCTTTTCCCCTGCATATTTTCCAGCACTACACTGAAAACGTGTTTTCACACCCCGAGGCTTTAACATCACATACTGTTCCCATTTAAAGAACTGTGATGCCATGACTTTGAGGGGGTCACAAGCTACCCAGATCTTCTGAACAAGTTTCTACAGACAAATAATACAAAATATCTTAAACGTTTTTTTATAATACAGCTCAAAAACCATAACTGCTTAGTCAACTTAGACCAACATTGCAGACTGCAGAGAGAAGAAGCCATGGTTCCACCCTCATCATTCTCACCGTCTGTGATATTTCTGGCACTACTGTTGGTGCTGAACTCCTTGGTTCCGTCAACGTGACGGGCCTGATCCGAAGCTTAATGAAGACCATGGCAGTTTTCCCATGGACTTCAATGTGCATTGGAGAATGCCTCAGGAATCACAGTTATTGATAAACCTTGTGCAAGAGCAATAAGACAGGGGAAAACTTCTTTACACCCTCTCCCTATTGAACACTTGTAGACAGGTAGACAAATATCTAGCCTTTTATCTTTAACCATTGCCCCCCATCACATTCAGGACATAAAGAAAACTTTTTTTTTTTCTCAAAAGCATTGTGCTAGGTCTTCATTTAAAGTTTTACTGGCTCTTAACTTTACAACTTTCTAAGCAGCCAATAGTAAAGTTTTAATTACCATTCAAAATCTTGCTCAAGGATAGAAAGTTTGTTCTTTCTTGACAGCTCTGCAGGGATTTGGCAAACACACACATCAATTCCTTTATAATAAGGCAAAACTGCGCACACACTCTGAGCTCTGAATAATGTGGTTTTTTTTTAACTAGCTACTCCCTTATACTGTCAAGATATTGCAATGAAATCCTCTGCTAGAGGTGGGGGTACGTATGACCTTTAAGGAAATACAATCTTCTAAACTCCAGCAAAGTAAATAAATATAGGATTGCTTTTATTTTAACCAAATTTTTAGCTTGACACCTCCATTATTAAGACACACACAAAACAAAACCCACTTAATTCTATCGCGCACAGTGGGTTTGAAAGAAAAATCTTTTAGTTTACAATGCTACTGAGCCTTTCATGTGCTAGCTCTACAGCCATAAGCCTTATTCTACTTCCCTCGGTGATGTTGGGGCTAAGACCAGGACCTGAGACTCAGGAGATCTGGGTTTAAATCTGCCACACTTCCAGAATGACCTTGGATAAATCACTTCAACCCGCTGTGCCTCTGTTCTCCCCCACCCCTATCTGTAAAAAGAGGTTTAAACATCCCTACTTCAACAGGGCATTTATTAATGTGATGTGAAGCTGTCAGATATTGCTTTATTGGGGGCCACCATATAGGCAGCTACCAACATAAACAGGTTTGTGGGCAGCACGTACAGTAAGAAGACAAAAAGTGCACCAGCCCTGATAACAACTAGGGACTACTCTAACTGATGCCAGAGCACAGCCTCTAATGGACCCTCCGCCAGTAGAGGATAGGCACAGAAGAGTCCTGCTATGTCCCTGACATGTCCCCTCCCTTTCCAACACCAGAGGCAGTGGGGGCTGCTGAAGCAGGAGCCACCTCATCAGCTTGCCATTTACAGCCCATTTAAATTCCTTGCTGGCCGTTTACAGCCAAAATCCAACCCCTTTGTGTTCTCTATAGTGCAAAGGAGCCAGATCTCAGTTGAGAATCTGGCCCTATGTATATAGTTATCTTAAAATTAGCAAACAATTCACTGGGATTATACTGGAAACTGGCGGATGAACATACTGGGAAACTGGCATAATGGGAAACTTGTGCTGCTTATAAACTAGAAAATGGATTTATTGGCTATACTGGGAAGCTGGTATACTGGGTAACCAAACAGAACTAGTTTCTAATTATAGTTAATAAATCCAGTATCCCAATTTCCTAGTATATCTGTTCCCCATTATAACTTGTATTATTACCAATTCCTGTATATCTAGCAAATAACAGTATAACAAATAAAGAATGTTCACTAGTTTTAAAGCACAATCAGGAGCCATAATATAATGATGGAGATGGTTAATATGGTTACAGCGATCTACTGTTCAAAGTGTTCACTGATCTGCAGATACCATAAATGACCCCACCTTTAGAGCACTTGGGTACATTAATATTTGTATTGCGGCAACAGGTAGAGTTCTCAGTCAGGGATCAGGGTCCCATTGTGCTAGGCACTATATGAACACAACTAAAATGATTGTAAACCTTTCAGAACAGGGACCATCAGAGTAAACGCTGCCTCTTCCTGATAGGGAATATTTTTTTCTTTCTGAAACTGCTGCCACTGATTGCAACTCACCATTATAAACTCACATAGTTTTAATATGAGGACAAGGACAATTTGAGTACCATCCGCTCCTACTTTTCCTTTTCAGGCAAAAGGGAAGAAACTTGCCAACTATATTTTATGTTTGTCAAACAACTGGGAGTGCATTTTGAAACCGATCTTCTCAATCATTTGTTGAGCCCTTGAAAGCAGGACAAGAGATGGGATATAAAGAAAAGTAATATCCGGTTAAGGCTTTTAGACTCGTGTTGTCTAAATTATGATTGACACGGGATGATTTGTTTTGTGCAACTTTCTTCATCATTCACATGGCTTATTCACTGGTGCTTTGAAATCTAAATTAAAATTTAGAAGATGGAATTAAACTTCTCCTATGAAAGGAAATTACATTTTATAGATCTATGCTTTAAAAGAAAGATGTGACTTAAATGCACAAAAGCAAGGACGTTCAGAGCGGAGTGTGCCACAAAGCACCACATCCTGCACAAACGCAAGGGAATATGGGACAGCAACCGGTTTTGCAACAAGAAACCTTCCATCAGTGCAGGCTTCCATTTCAGGCTGCCCTGTATGTGCTACAGGGCACTTGCTACTTTCCCTCGTCCTCTGAGCAACTCACTTGCTGCGATTGCTGCCAGCTTGCGCTTATTGTGAATGACTATGTACACATTTGCCAGGATTCTGGCTGACCTTGTGGTGAATTTGCTCATTCCATGCTGCTAGCCCTGTTGAAGCAACAGTCTCACTCTGGCAGGTAGTGTTATGATATATATCATATTTACCCCAACATCCTGGGCACAGATTTTTGCAGCTACTCTTTAATACTGTACACATTTCCCCCCCTCCTTATACACCCATGCAGGCATGGACTGAACATAGCCCATTATCTTTAACTTCACCAAGCCGTGTTATAATTTCAGATGGTAAAGTGGGCAGTCCGATCATGTGTGCAATAGCCTCATGAGGACGCGAAAGCGTGATCTGACTGACGATGGAATAACAGTTTTAAATTAAAGTGCCCTTGCCTAAATGGCTTAAATCTGACCCTTAAGGATATTTCAATGGAAACATTTGAGTTGTGTTAGAACTTTAAAATTATTGACATCATAGCTGACCCAGAAATTGTACTGAGAATTTGAGCAGCATAATTACCACTAAGCCTGCTTAAAGCAACTTCATTTATGCAGCCCTAGTAGTATCGTGGGTGTAACTAGGGAAGGACTAGACAAACGCCAACATTTTGCATGCCTACTTGTTTCTAGATACTTGATGTGCTCAGATACTACAATGATGGGGCAATACAATTTATCCTCAGAATAACCTGTATGGTAGAAAATGTTTGGCCTAGCAGAGGGAACAAATGTGCACAACCTTTCACACTATCATACAAAAAGCTCTACCTTCAACAAGGCTCACTACTTTCTACATACTCATGTTGAGCCCTTCCTTCTACCCTAGTGCATCAGCAACAGATCTCCCTAACTTTACACTCTTTCATCTTCTTGAGAACCTACAAGGCTAATTGTAGGCTACACTGCAAATTGTACATATGGAGTTCCTCAGAGGAGATGGCTTTAGTTCATCTCAGGAAGGTGTCCATTGTACTGAAACTGCAGTGTGGGAAGGAGAGCACCACATGGTTTGCGAGTAAGTTGAGTCAATTTACAGCAAAGAATTTGCCCTTGTAGCTCTGAAATGAGCCCTTAAGACTGCTGAACTGTTTTATGTCTTTTTAAAAACCAAAAAATTATTTGAATAAAAAAAGCCATTGCTTAGAGCCAAATTTCAACCCAATAAAAATGCAAATTGATTAGTTATACGCTACTCAAAATTCATGTTGATATTAAAAAAAGGGAATTCCAATAGAGGGGCACTGTCGTGTTTCATTATGCTAGCACTGATTATCTTTCATCTCGCCAAGATGTGATACGTGCATTTTAGAATCCAATTGACGGATAAAGAGGTTCACAAGTTAGTCAGAAAAGCAGAAATAAATTTTGGCTTTAGGGATATGTTTGAATCCTTCAAGAATAGTCAGAGTAGACAGTCTCAATTATTCCTCCAGGAATCTGATTCATCACCTTTAGTAAACACTTAGCTGTTTATTACTTTGGAAGCCAGTTGACATTTGGGTAAACAGTGATCAATTTAAGATTGCAACTTCTTGTAGCTGCCTGATTGCGAGCTAGAAATATTTAGTGCCACTATTTTCTTAGACACTGCTGATTTTCATAGTGGGTTCTATGCCTTATTTACCTTTAAAAGTACAGGATTTCTGTCCACATTTATAAAGAATAAATTAATTTTCATGTGTAACCAGCTAACAGTTATCTTAATTAATGTACAAGTGGTAAATCCAAGCTTTGAAGATCATGTATTAAAATAAATTTAAGTCATTGTCAAGGTCAGTAAAAATGGATATAAATTTTGAAAATAACAAATGCAACAGTGCATAGAGTTAGATTAGATGCCTGCAAGCTTATTTTATCCCAGCTGATTTTTCTTGGAGTGCTTCTGTTTTAGCACTTATCCCAACATGTTTAAATGGTACTAAATACACATTAATATATAAAACCTCATTCCAATCCCATTTTGCAACACATCAGATTGCTCATAGCTTTAAGCAATTCTAGTATATCATGAAGATCTACTGACCTCTGCCAAGGTCACTTGAACATGTTCCCCTTGTCTCCCTGCTTTAACCATCAGGTACTCAGAAAGATCAAAGTGAGGAACAAATTCATGATGTGTCCTGATTATTATTAAACAGGAAACAGCAATGGTAAAATGCAGTGTAGAAGAATAAAAAGGTGATCAATTTGTAGATTTATATCAAAAGCAATAGCTTACCAAATGTATGTTTAGTTAAAAACTTGGACCCTTCAAATAGAAACATTTCTTAATTTCAGGCACAAGAAATCTAGAAGATTGATGTTGCTCCACCCACCCCAATAAGCATCTTTTCAATTATGCCTGAGCCACCTAATTTCCCATCTTCTACAACTCAGTGACACACCCAGAGGAGAAGAGCCCCTTCCAACCATCCTTTCTTGTCAATTCACCAAGGCAGTTCACTGAAAATGAAAAGGACTCACTTATAAACAGTGGCAACAGTCTATGGCAGGGGTAGGCAACCTATGGCACGTGTGCCAAAGGCGGCACGCGAGCTGATTTTCAGTGGCACTCACACTGCCCGGGTGCTGGCCACCGGTCCGGGGGGCTCAGCATTTTAATTTAATTTTAAATGAAGCTTCTTAAAACATTTTAAAAACCTTATTTACTTCACATACAACAATAGTTTAGTTATATATTATAGATTTATAGAAAGAGACCTTCTAAAATGTATTACTGGCACACAAAACCTTAAATTAGAGTGAATAAATGAAGACTCGGCACACCACTTCTTAAAGGTTGCCGACCCCTGGTCTATAGCGTGGTGTATGTAAATATCATTTCCTAGCACCTAGGGTCTGGAAGGTGATGCATACAAGATAAAGTTACCCTGGAGCAAGGTAGTACATGCACAATGAAATTCCTTCTGGTTCAGAGGTCCGGGACAATGCCATCCACATAACACAAGACCGCCATTAGGTTTGTTTAGAAGAGGACCTTTGATGTAGCGGCTACTTTCGGATGAGTCTGTATACTAAAGAAGGGGTATCCAAACTGGCCTTTCAAAGCCTGGCATGAGCCATGTTGCTGGACGTAATTATATTACAGACCTACAAGATCCATCCACTATGTAGATTCAGTGGCCTTAAATCTATCAACAATACATGCTAAAGAACCACCTGTAGCTTTACTTGGATTTTAAAAAAAGACTTTGATAAAGTCCATCACTAATGGCGGTAAAGTAATCTTGAGAGAGAGAGAGAGAGAGAGAGAGAGAGAGAGAGAGAAAGAGGATTCTGTCATGGATTGGAAACAGGCTAAAAGATAGAAAGAGTAAAAATAAATGGTTTATTCATTTAGGATCCAAACTGATTCACCCAGCATTTAATCTAATTATTGCCTGGAAAATTATTGCCTCCCTAAGTAACCCATTCCAGTGCTTCACCACCCTCCTAGAGAAAAAGTTTTTCCTAATATCCAACCTAAACCTTCCCCACTGCAACTTGAGACCATTAGTCCTTGTTCTGTCATCTGCTACCACTGAGAACAGTCTAGATCCATCCTCTTTGGAACCCTCTTTCAGATAGTTGAAAGCAGCTATCAACGCCCCCCTCATTCTTCTCTTCTGCAGACTAAACAATCCCAGTTCCCTCAGCCTCTCCTCATAAGTCGGGTGCTCCAGACCCCTAATCATTTTTGTTGCCCTCCGCTGGACTCTTTCCAATTTTTCCACATCATTCTTGTAGTGTGGGGCCCAAAACTGGACACAGTACTCCAGATGAGGCCACACCAATGTCGAATAGAGGGGAACGATCACCTCCCTCGATCTGCTGGCAATGTCCCTACTTATACAGCCCAAATGCAGTTAGCCTTCTTGGCGACAAGAGCACGCTGTCGACTCATATCCAGCTTCTCGTCCACTGTAACCCCTAGGTCCTTTTCTGCAGAACTGCTGCCTAGCCATTCAGTCCCTAGTCTGTAGCAGTGCATGCGATTCTTCTGTCCTAGTGCAGGACTCTGCACTTGTCCTTGTTGAACCTCATCAGATTTCTTTTGGCCCAATCCTCTAATTTGTCTAGGTCCCTCTGTATCCTATCCCTACCCAAGGAAAATACTTTACTCTTTTACACAATGAATTATTCAGTCTGTGGAACTCACTGCCACAAGATATTCAGGCTAAAAGGCTCACAGATTCATATATTTTAAGGCCAGAAAGGACCATTATGGTCATCTAGTTTGAGCTCCTGCATACACAGGCCAAAGAACCTCACCCAGTAATTTCTGCAAGAAGTCCATAACTGCTGTTTGAGCTATAATTTCTCTAAAAAAAAAAAAAAAAAATTAAGAGAAAAGAGAGATCAAGTCTTGTTTTAAAGACTTCAAGTGACCAAGAATCCCTAGGTAAATTATTCCAATGGTTAATTATTCTCACTATTTAAAAGAAACAACAACTGTGCCTTATTTCTAGTCTGAATTTGTCTAGCTTCAGAATCCAACCATTGCATCTCATTGTGCCTTTTCTGATACATTAAAGAATTTTCTAACTATCAGAAACCTTTTCTCCATGTAGCCCAAGATCAAGGCACCTACTAACCTCTTAGATAAACTAAATAGATTAATCTTCTTTAGTTTCTCGCTAGAAGACGTTTCCTAGACCTGAAATTATTCTCTTGTAGCTTTTTTCTGAGCCATTTCCAATTGGTCACCATCCTTTTTGAAGTTTGGACACTAAAACTGGACACATTTTTCCAACAATAGTCTCACCAATAACATATAAAGTGATAAAACCACCTACTCCTACTGGATATTTCCCTGCTTATACATCCAAGAATTGCATATTTCCCTCTGAGATACAGAATCACACTGGTCGTTCACATTCAATTGCTTATCTACCAGACCACCTAAGTCCTTTTCAGAGTCACATCTTTCCAGGATATAAGTAGGGGAACTGTAAGTGTCATTGACATTCTTTGTTTCTAGAAGTATGACCTTACAAATATGCATTTGTATATTGCTCAATTCATTCCACTTTACTAACCAATCCAGATCAGTTTGTATAACAGTCTTGCCCCACCACTATTTCCCACTTCAATTTTTGTGTGGATTTGTGAATGTTCTTCCAGATCATTGATAAAGATATTGAACAGTATTGGGCTGAGAAAAGACCTCTGTGACATCCCACTAGAAATACCCCCTCTGAATGATGATTCTCCATTTATAATTATTTTTGTAATCATCACTTAACCAGCTTTTCTTTGATTTAATAGGGGTTGCACTGATGTTGTGTAGTGAGTTTCTGTTTTGTTTTTTTAAATCAGAATGTCATGGGGGCTAAGTATATTATGTCAGCCAAACTTGTGATTTCACCAAAAAACAATATCAAGTTTGACAAAAAACCTATTTTCCATAAAATCATGTTGATTGGCATTAATTATTGGCATCTTTTAATTCTCTACTGATTGCATTCCCCATCAGCTTTTCCATGTTTTTGTCCAGGCGCCGTGTCAGGCTATCTGTTCTAAAGTTTCTCGGGTTATTCCATTTATCCTTTTAAAATATTGGCACAATTAGCTTTTTCCCAGCCCTCTGGAACTTCCCCAGTGTTCCAAGGCTTGTTAATAGAATTCAAAGAGGAGACAATGGTTAATAATAATACCAGCAGTTTCATTAGATAGGACAAAAATGTATAGGGGATAAAAACCTTCATGCCATTCATAAATCAACCACTAAACACCTGGAATTAAGAAGAAAGTAAGCCTATTGGAAGATTATTGCTAGCTGCCCATTATGTGGGTGCATAGGTGCCGACTCCATGGGTATTCCAGGGCTGGAGCACCCACACACACACACACACAAAAAAAAGTGGGTGGTCAGCACCCACTGGCAGCCCCGCCAATCAGCTCTTCCCCCTCCCCCCCCCGCGACTCCCGCCTGCCAGTGATCAGCTGTTCAACAGCGTGCAGGAGGTACAGGGGGGAGGAGCAGGAAGAAGCAGGGGAGGGGGCAGAACATGGGGGGCAGGAAGAGCCGGGGTGGGAAGAGGTTGGGCGGGGGCTTGGGAGAACAGGTGGAGCGGGGGCAGGGCCTGGGGCAGAGAAGAGATGGAGCATCCCCCCACCCCCAAGAACTTTGGAAGTCAGAGCCTCTGTGTGGGCGTACATCTTACTTTAAGGCATCTGATATTGATCACGGTCAGAGAGAGGGTACTGAACTGGATGGACCATTGGACTGACCTACATTTCTAAGAGGTACAAATGAGCAATGGTCACATTTCAGCTCACAGGGTGCAGTATGTCACCCTCTTGCCACTCCCCAAATAACTTGTTCACAGTCCAAAGTACTTAGAGTAATATTCCCATTCTTGGGGTCCAATTTATTAAGCCTTTATAAAAAATAGTCTCCTTTGGCCCTTCAGGTGCAAACCCTTCCTCCTTGTTAAGGATTCCACAGTTCTCCATGGGACTGCGGAGTGGTTCAAGCCAGCTTTCCCTGCTTTCCAATAGCCAGGTTCCAAATCTGCTTCGCGGAGCCTCTCTTCTTTCTCTCCTCCTTGGCTCTCCAGAGGCTTCTGCTTTTATAGCCACCCCAGAAGGCTTGATTTTAGCCACATGACCAGCTTGCCATGAGCTTTGCTTTAAAAAAACAAAAACAAAAAAACCCGAACACCTGGGGAGGTGAGCTAAGTGTGTCGCTAAGTGCATCACAGGTTGGGGCTGGACCCATCACCTCTTAAAGGTTCAGTCACCAAGTGACAGGGAGGAGGTTCTTTTCTACAGATTTATGTCTTGGATCCAGGTTGGATAGTGGTAGATTTTTGTCTCCCTAGCTCCCCCACATTACACTGGTGAACTGAATTTCACCCTCATTGCAATAAAATTATTTCTTCAGACAAAAAGTATCAAACAGAATAGGTAAACGGGATTATAACAAACTCTGTTAAATCAGCAGTGAGCAGACAAAACGCATCGAGCAGACAACACACAGCATCAGTTCTACTACGTAGGCACACCACAATAAAATTGTGCTTATCCATATATCCTGAAGAGTCATTGGAAATTTACCCTTAAGACAGTTAAGTAATCATAATTATTTTTAAATCACAGTTAACTAAGAGATTTTATATTAATGTTACAATTAACAACTGCTGAATGTTAAAACACTTATTTTAGGTAATAGCTAATTGGCTGAAAGAGAAAGTGATGTCTTGACTTAGCAAAT
This sequence comes from Terrapene triunguis, assembly GCF_002925995.2. Taxonomy (NCBI): domain Eukaryota; kingdom Metazoa; phylum Chordata; order Testudines; family Emydidae; genus Terrapene; species Terrapene triunguis. The sequence goes on along the minus strand of NW_020664419.1, from coordinate 65,429,948 downwards.
GTTTGAGAACCTTAAAGAGGGAGGCCCCGGTCCCTCTAGAAAGAAAAGGAGACATTAAATGCATGCAGTTTTGGGGGAGTTCCCAAAGACAAATAAAAACATAGTAAGAAAATACTAAACTCTTTGGTAAGCATTTTTAATAACCCAAAAAACTGAAAATCCATAAAACTGATGATAGCCTACTCATAAAATCCCTTGAATAAATAAGAGCTTAATATAAAAAACATTTTGATTGCAACAGCTGATAAAAGTATTAGAAAACAGTTTTATCACAGCCGGTCTCATACTTTCAAATCATAAGTCTTGCATACAAAAATATATTCTCCTTTAGAACAAAAAATGTCTAAGTGTAGATTTCCATTTTGTTTGACTGGGCAAGTTTTTCACTCATTGTTTATATAAACAACCTCTCCTCAAATCCACATAAATCCTGCGTAAAGAGAAAGATTTAGACAGACAGCATATTAGCATTGTCTCTAGCTGGTCTTAGTCTTTCATCCAAAGAACCACTAAAAGCCCTATACAGATGTCCTCTTTTTAATGTTAAACTCTCCACTACTCTGTTATTTTTTGTAAAAGATACAATATTATTTCCAGCATTTTGTAATCCTCTCTCTTTGATTGGAGTGTATCACGAATGAGTTAAGCCGATTGTAGCAAAGAGGACTTTCATATATAAAGATCCTGAAAATATTTGTTAACATAATGATTTGTTTATTCAGTTTGGCAAATGCTTTTATTTTAACCTGAAGTATCTTTTGTAAATGTCACTGGTAAATACAAATTCATAGTTGGCTAGCAAGCTTCCCTTATGTGTATTTCTAATTAAGCTCTTCCAAGATACAGAATAATGTTTAAAACAAACATATCCTGTAGAGGATCAAAGTAACCCAAAGTGGTCAGATATTTTTCTTTGTAAAATTGAACATGAAGATGCGCTGCATAAGCAGATTTGAGAAGAACATGGAATCTATAAGTAATGATGCTTCCATGTTTTTATTTGAGAACATTGGGAAATCTTTGCTTGCCCGTTACAATATTATTGTGAACTTTGGTGTCTCCCAGCATGTAATGTCATAAGGATGCACTGTCATCTTTACTTTGATCTCATTTACTAGTAACATTCTATATACCAGGATCTCCTAAACGGTAACATCCTATATATTGTTGTATAGGCAAGACACAGTATGACAAATAAGAGCTTCATCTGAGGCATCAATTAACTTTGAGTTCCAGTAGGGTGAATGGCTCTAAAAACTTGTGTTAAGACCCTGCGCTATAATATATCTATCTATCTATCTATATATAGATAGATAGATATATATAAAAAAATAATATAGCGATAGTGAACCTGTCAAAAGATTATGGGGGGGGGTGTGGAAACCACCTGAGTATGTTTATGGTTTCTTTATGGTAATTGGACAAATGCAGATTTTTTCCAGTTCTCTTACATCCTTAAAACTATCAAGCCAATATAAGACCGTGAGTGTTTTCCAGATATTTGGTTTACGTTAAGAATAAGGTGTGATAAAGTTTTGTATTATAAACCAAATATTATTCTGTAGCCATGATTTATTGGCAGGATAAATTGCTAGTCTGATCTCATATGAAGTTTCCTATATTTCATTTACGCTACTATTATACATTGTAAACAACTATTTTTATACTTATGTGTAGAAAAGCAAACAAGTACTCTTGATCTATGGGCTAATGCTTAAAAGTCCAGTATAAATACTTGAAAATAGATTTAGCATCTTTTGCATCAAACATTAATAAGGCTCACTTAGGCGCTCTTAACGTGAAGGAAAATTGGGTTTGTATGAAATGGCTACACTAGGACATCTCATGCTTTTGCAAGTGCAGTAGTGCGATAATTTCCTACAGTATGTCATTATCCTCTGCCCTGTGGTTCTTTTTAAAATTATCTCTTTTCACTCAGACTATCTGCATTATGTTTTTAAGCTATATAGTTTCCAAGCTACATACTTTTCATTTTGTGAACAGCATGTATTCAAATTTTGAGCAACTACATCACAAGTCAAGTAACATACCATATTGAGGTATATTCCCTTTGGACACTACTAATAGAATTACAACTGCGAAAACTTGGAGAGAAAAAATGTCTCTCAGACATAAAGCCATGTCAAGTTTTATTTTTTCCAATAAAGACAAGAAAATACTATTCTGACCATATCAGGAAAGAATATAAGGAATTCCCCTATACTTTTGCTATTTGTCCATTTTACCATGACTAATGCTTATTAATTCCTACATACATACACCATACTAAAGGCAAATTAATTTATTGCCCATTTGTCATTGTAGCCAAATCTATCATTTCTTAAAAGAGCAGAAAGGTTATAGGTATTGTGTTGTTTTTAAATATTGGTATGAGATCACCCCTAAAATAATTACATTTATGTAATTCTGGATGCCACTCCACAAGGGAGAAGGTCTCCTCTCAGATCTACAACTGCTGGTAGTGTCTGGTTTTGAAGAAGAAATAACTCTTACAGATGAAAAAGTGCTTTTTAAAATGCATAAGAATGATGAACATGAAACACGGATGACAAAATAGGATATCTGTTCAGAGGATCAATATGTAGTTGACAGAATGAGGGTCTGGTTGCAGGCGACAACACACGAGTGTCTAAAATTACTGTACTGACCTTTGTATAGAAAATACAGCATTTGAAAGATAGGGAAATACTATTGAAACACAGCATTTTACACTAAATGTAAAAGGTCATAGTCATCTAAGCACAGAGATCCCTCTTCTTCATTCACAAATAGATATTAAGTAAGAAAAATAAGACTTGACTTCCCCCCTGACAATCAAAGGAAAAGATTTATTTAGATACTAACATCTGTCTGCAGATTGTGGCCAAGTGCTTTTCTGTGCTCATTTAGGACTCCACTTGGAAAGCTTTCCAGTTACATTTACCTAGAGATTTCTCACTTCTACTTCCCATCTGACAGAAATCATTCAGCTGGGTCTGATGAATAATGGTAAAAGGCAGCTTGTATCAGTGATGATTGAATTACACATTGTTAAAACTGCCATAAAGGCTCATTCCAATGAGTACATTTAATTTACTTACTCTGCTCAGGGCTAGAAGCTTGTAGTTGTTTGAGGTCTTTATTTTACAAGACTTAAAACAAAAAAGAACCACCATTTTCTGTGAAAAATTATTAAACATTTGTGCCACTTTTTGTCTATACTCCCTAAACTTTTTGTAATGTGATAGGTGCCTAAGCCATTACACATTTAACTTTTAAACACAGTTTTGAACCCATATTAGCACCCTCTGTGCCCATAATATACACACTGCAAAATATTAGAAAACAAGGCAAAAGGGGAGTATAAAGAGGACAGAAAGATGCAAGTCTAAAGATAGAAAGATGTAGTTATATGAAAAATCTAAAGAAAATTAATTTGTCAGCTTTTTCTAAGAAAGGGAAGCAGGCGTCATGGCATTTAATTAAGGTGGTTTTTTTTTTTAAACTGCAATACAATGCGGATTAATTTAGTCCTCTACCATCAGAAAAGCAGATCCTCCAGGGAATAGTGCTTTGAGAACAACACCACTGTTTCAAACAGCAAGTCTTAATAAGAATACTATCTGTTCAAAGATTGCAAGCAAATCTTGGAAACGAATCCTTCTCTATTTTGTTACCAGAGATTTCAAGTTTTTGATACTGAAACTCTTTTTTCGGTGTCAAACAATCATGCAAGAGGGGGTCAGAGAAGGAATGAGAAGTCAGGTGATTGACGCTTAAAACCAACAATTAAATGTATTTATTTCCAGCTGAACAAGTCAAGTGAAAGGCAGATCCACTTGGAAGACGAGTAAAGTCAAGCAGCTTTCCCTCTCCCACAGCAGGAGTTCGAGGATTTGCTTCCTCGCTTGTAAGCAGTTTGATTGCTTTAGGTTCAGTTTTTTACCTCCAGTTTCCTTTAGCCTGCAGAATCCCACCCCTCCGATCTCCCCCAATTTCGTCCCATGCCACCTTCCCGTGGACTGGAAAGCAGCCTTCTCCGAGACAGGAGAAACACTGGGTGGGTGGGGATTGCCAGAATTGAACCCAGCGTTCAAATCAGGAGACACCGGACAAACTGTTTTCCAGCATCTGTTAACAGGAACATGTGCGCTCTCATCACCGCCCACACAATAGACCACCTGGGTCTCCCTCTCTCTTTCTCTGTACACATCTCTTAATCCCCCCCACACGGTAACCACAAAATCCAAGTCACTGCAAGACAGCAAACATTGCAGACAGATCCAGCAGCAGCAGAAGCACTAACACCACTGCCTTACCTGGCAACCAGGGCAGGAGGAGTCTGTTTGTCCTTCAGTGCTCTCGCCTCCTTGTCTAGTAGCAATCACACGCTCTCTCTGCCTCTCATGGGAGGAGACTGCAATACAAAAAGGTGTGTGTGTGTGGCAGACCTCCCACATCCACCAGCAGGTTTCTATAGCCCCCTGCTCTCAGTGGGGTTCGCTTTGTGTTGGGTGTTAAGTTTCAGCTGCTGCTGGCTGGGCGGTGGAGGAGGAGGAGAGATACTGGGGGCTGTGCAGCTCGTAGAGCATCACCACACTGCAGCTTCTCCAGGAATCCCTCCAGTGAGAGGCAGCCCATCATCCCCCAGCCCTGGCTGCCTGATTGGCCGAGAGGCGGGGATGCTGCCTCCGCCATCCAATCAGGCAGCACTAATAATAGGTGGACCTGCTCAGCTGGCATCGCCCATCCCAGGGATCTGTTAGTCTCTGTCCCCCCCAGCGGGCAAGGGGGCTGAGAGGGAGTTCCCTGCGAATGACAATCAAGGACATCAAATCAGTCCTCTGGACCGGCAAAGTGATGACCCCCAAGCAGTGCGCTGGAAATAGAGACGGCTGGGTGACCTGATTCGCCCCACCCCCTGGGACTTCAGGCAATTTATAGTATGGCATTTACCGACCACAAAGAGAGGCACAGTAAGAGAAAAGCAGGAGATGGGGGATGGGGCAGAGAGGTGAGCAGGAACCATAGGCACTAATAAAAGTAAAAGAGCAAGATTCTTAATCAGAAACAGAGCCCAGGAGGCGGCTGCTGCTGCTTTTCAGGTGTAAACGGAGCGGGTGAACTTGTTCATTTCTCTGACCCTTTTTTAATACTCCTTTTTTTTTAATTGCCTTCTGGATGGGCGCTTTCCAACCCTACAGCTGTGAGGAGTTCGTGTACAGTAACATCTAATCAATGGCTGCAAATAAAATTCGCCATAATTGAGTTCTTTGGTTTTTACAGAGCAGATTTTATTGGCGTTTTCAGGTAAGGAAATCTAACAGCTAACTTAATTCCCTAGCTCCGTCCACTCTGAACTGGAGCTTTGATTAACATTGGTCTGCAAAATGTAACTGTACCACAAATTCAATTAACAGAAGCACATTTCTTCAACTTTTAATTAGACCTGTCCTCTTTGTCTCATGTTTAATAGAACATAAAGAGCTACTCGGAGGCTCCAAAGGGAAATGGAGGCAGTTCTAGATGTAAATGTAGCTGTTGCAAATATAAATAATGGATATAAAAAGAATAAGGTTCTTTCCTGCCTAAATTACATTATTACTGCATGTAAATCACAGGGTGTCAAGGTTTCTCAGAATTGCCAAATGGAAAACGTTAAATTCTATAAATAATAATGTCACATTAATATCTTTCCTTTTCATTGGCCAAAGGTACCACTCCAGGTGCAAAGGTGAATTGTAATCTACACTTTATACACCACAGTTTGGCCAGTACAGACTATTACAGGATTACAATTCTTGTATTAAGCTTTAATAGATGGCAATAGGTTCCATAACTATGTTCCTGTTTTTATTTAGTATGCTTAGTGAAAGATGCATTAACATATAAGATGTATATTATGGCATCTAGATTTTGGGGGAGGGGGTGCACATCAGCAGTAGTGGGTGAGGGCATGACAACTCTGGAAGTCATAATGCCCCAGCTGCCATTGGAAGCACAGTGAGCAATGAGTCTTACTACACCTTCAGGGGAAAAAAAGTATAGTCTGCTTTTTCATACCCAACACTTCCCTAGTGGTGTTTTCCAGGGGAAAGCTATGGCCCTGCTCCTGCTCAGTTCAAATACACACCCTTTGGTCCTATCAGTGCTAGACAACTTCCCACTTCTAGCAGCCAAAGTGTGACTGCTTCTTGTACAGGTGTGTTAGGCCATGATGGTGGGAAGGGAGGGGGTAAAGGAAGGGGCTATTTGCACCCATCTAATGCACCATGGAGGAACAGCTATAATTTAGCCCAAGAGGTCTAGCTATGCTCTTGGGGGAAATGCGGTATTTGACAAATTTCAGAGCCAAAATCACACACCTACTTCCAGTGCGTCCATAAAAACTGCTGTTCTGTCCCCAGATCCAAAGACCCCAGCAGCTGCTTTCTATATGTCGTTTACTTGGTGAGTTAAAAGAAAGCTATTTCAGTGCCAATAATTTTACAGACACAATACTGCATCCCTGGCGCACACACACATGCACAATGAAGTCAATGGGAGTTTTGTGTGCACAAGGAATGCAAGAATCACATCCTACAGGGTTGAGCAGTGTTTTGTTTATATAATTTAAGCCCAATGTACCCCTCCTATAATGCAAGAAGAAAGGAACAGAAATTGGCACATGTGGAGAAGGCAGCATGAGAACTGCATAGCTCCACATCCCTATCTTAGAGGTCCTCCACAGGACGTCTGTCTGGTTTAAGGCAATGACATATTTGGTAGGGGCTGTGTGTGTGTGTGTGTATGGGGTTTTGATGGTGGGGGGAATTTGCATCATGCGCCCCTCCTAGCCCAGTCAGAGCACCTATGACTTTTTTACATTATACAAACAAAACATTATTTAGCCTATATGGTGATGCCTCCCTTACTGTAAAGTATCAGGGGGTAGCCGTGTTAGTCTGTATCTACAAAAACAACAAGGAGTCTGGTGGCACCTTAAAGATGAACAGATTTATTTAGGCATAAGCTTTTGTGGGTAAAAACCTCCGAAGAAGTGAGGTTTTTACCCACGAAAGCTTATGCCCAAATAAATCTGTTCATCTTTAAGGTGCCACCAGATTCCCTTACTGTAAGCAAACTTCACTCCCCTTCTGAATATCTACCCACCTCTCAGGGGAAAGAGGGTGAGTGTCTAGCCATAAACTAATTGCTACAAAGTTCCTAAGGAATTCTTACAGCCATGAGAAAAGACAAGTCTTGCAACAAGCCTGGAGAGTAAAAACCAGGGACAGGATGTGGGCAATAAACAATAAATCATGGAAACCCCGTCCCCACCGTGTGGGGCTGACAGCCCAAGTCCTTGCCACTCAGGGCTGACAACCAGAGCCCCTACCACCCAGGGCTCAAGTTGCGGTGGTCACATAAAATCATGGAGTCCATGACCAACTCGTAGCCTTACTCAAGATCCATGGAGGAATGTCCAATCTGACCAGAAGGGCTAGTTAGCCCTTCCCACTGTATTCATGAAGCACAATGATCAGCATTGTGGTTACTTCCTGAATAAATGCACTCAGGCAGGGCCAACAATACTTCTAAAACATTAGATTAACCTTTCATTTTTTAAAAGGACATTAAGCGGGGCCCAATCATGCAGTTATTACATGGGAGATCCTACCTCAATAAGCTGCAAGACCAGACCCATATTTAACCCTGTATCTCTTGGTCATAGTCTACTCTAAATGATCACTAAGCAATGAGAACTGTCACAATACAGAGGCTTTGGAATGGAAGAAGCTACAATGGGCATCAGAGAAGAAACTGAAAATCATGGCCTGTCTTAAAAATTAAATAAAAATACGAGAAAGTCACAGTGGTTTTTCTCTCTCATTTTTATGCTTCTGTTCTCTGTAAGTTATGACTTGGAAAAAGGGGGGGGGGAGGAGGAAAGTAAATATGGACCATAGAGGTAAAATGGTGGTGGAGAGAGAGAAAAAGGGAGACCAACCAGTTCCACAAAATGGGAGAGAGCCTAAGAGTGCTGGGAGCAAATGAAACCAAAAACACACGCTCAGGCCATGACATGAATAAAGCTCTTACAAGTTTTACAGCAGATAAAGAGCAGATTCAGGAATGACACATCACTGAGCTGACAGCAGATTCAAGAATGACAGAATTTGTAATGTATCAGCCCACAGCGCACTCAAACCAGCTATTGGGGCCCTGCCTCTGGGCCTATACTGCCACAGGATTCCCTTTCTAAGTCAGCCCCTGTGTGACTCAGGCCCAGTCTACACTACAGAGTTAGGTCAACCCAAGGCAGCTTATGTTGACCTAACTGTGTAAGCATTTACATTACAATGTTCCTCCCACCGATTTAACTTGCCCGCTACATCGACCTAATAACTCCACCTCCGCAAGAGGCGTAGCGCTTAGTTCAATGTAGTTAGGTCGATGCAGTGTCAGCATATACACTATGTTACTTATGTCAACTTTAGTGGAATCCAGGAGGTGTCCCACAATGCCCCACCATGACTGCTCTGACCATGGTTTTGAACTCTGCTGCCTGGCGGTCAGGTACACAGGAGCATGTCCCTCCCCTTTTAAAGCTCTGTGACTTTTAAATTCCATTTCCTGTTTGCTCAGCGTGGAGAGTTCACATAGCAACTGCCCAGCTGACCATGCCGGCTCCTTGCAGCAAATGTGCTCCTCCCTGGAGTCCACAGGAGATGGTGGATCTCCTGGCTTTGTGGGGAGAGGAGACTGTGCAGTCACAGCTCCAATCCAGCCATAGAAATGTCACAATCTACGGCCAGATTATTTGGGGTAGGGGAGAAGGGCTACAACAAGGACATGCAGCAGTGCCACATGAAAATCAAGGAGTTGCGGCAGGCATACCAGAAGGCAAGGGAGGCAAACAGTTGCTCTGGTGTGGAGCCTCAGACATGCCACTGCTATAAGGAGCAGCATGCCATGCTCTGCGACGACCCAAGTCCCAAGGGCCCCATGGATAGTTCAGGGGAACTGGAGTCACAGGCCATCGGAATAAACCCTGAGGACTAGGTGTTGGACGAGGAAGAGGAGGAGGAGCAGGATGGGGGACAGGAGACCCAGGGATCCTGTAGAATGGCGAGCCAGGACCTCTTTTTGACTCCTGAACGAGCCACCCCCAGCAGTCCCGCACCTGCAAGCCTGATGTGGGGGGAGTATGCAGTTTGCTTCAATATTGCAGGGACTCATCTGTTGTTACTTTTTAAAAAAAAAATCAGGCTCGAAGAGGTAGTGAAATAACCAATAGAGGTATATTTGCTATCTGCTTATCATTCCCCTGTACAGCTAGGCAGAGGGGACCCTGCGGAACAGTTTGTTTATGTGCACTGGGATGTCCAGTGAATCCTCCATAGAGATCTAGAGGAAACTTTCCTGAAAGTAGCCTGTAATCCTCTGCTGAAGGTTTCTGTGGAGGGCTGCCTTATTTCTTCCAACATGGTAGGATACTTTCCCATGCCAGTCAGCAATTACTTCAGCAGGCACCATTGCAGCACACAGGCTAGCAGCCTATTGACCTGATCTGCAGCCAGACCTGTGCAGGAACTGTTCTGTTTCAGCCGCCATTAGCCTCAGGAGTGAGATATCAGCTAAAATCACCAAACGGTGCCAGCATTCAGTTCAATTGCCCTATTCACATATACTGATGCCCATGGGCTTCCCACCACATTGTCCCAACGTGCCCCCTTCCCTCCCTGGGCTGTACTCACCATGGCTGGGACTGCCACTGTGCTTTATGAATCCCAAGGAGAAGTGTGAATGTTGTGCTTCTAACTTGTCAAGGAGAGTGAATGCACTCACAGTAGTACCTCTGTCTATTGTTTCTTTAGCAGCTAGAAATGTGGTCTTGAGGGTCTCTCCATCCACACCAGCAGAGCAGCTTGGCTAGATAAGGAGGAAAAAGAAGAGGACAAGGGAAGACATGTTCCAGGAGCTCCTGCAAGTTTCTTGTGCTTCAGATTCTGAGCACAGGGCTTGGAGGGTCATGCTCAAGGACAGACTGCAGAGGGATAGTGAGGATAGGAAAAACGGGCAGCAAGAGATGATAGCACTCCTCATGGAGCAAAGAGACATGATTGCGGTCTCTGATTGAACTTCAGGCTGAACAGAACTATGCTTGCCTCCCCCTGTAGCCCATAAAGAACTGCATTCCGGGACCTCCTTATACTTCCTCTCTCCCCCCCTCCCCATTCCATGTATCTTCCAGGGTACCAGCACTTCTCTTACCACTCTACCCCGCAGGAGAGTACACACAATCACAACCGCACATACACTGACCTATGTGATGTATGTGTTTGTGAAATGGAAATGACTGTTCTTTCCCTTTCAAAGGTACTTTTATAGAAACTTAATTCACTATTTATGGAAACTTTATTAGTCTACAACATACGGTTGCTGGGACTGACGTCATTCACAGATAATAGCAATAGATGCATTTGCAATGTTCTATTGCCACACACACAGCACTCCTTACAAGGGTCATGCCAGGCACAGCACACTACAGTAACATATTACTGTGGCACATTGTTAAAATGGTCCTTCAAAGCCTTCCTGAGCTGTATAGCTCCCCGTTGAGCACTTTTTATAGTCCTGATATCTGGCTGCTCAAAATCAGCAGACAGGCGCTCCACCTCTGTGCCCTTCCTCTGCAGAAACTTCTCCTTTGCTTCACAGATATTATGACGCGCACAGCAGGCAGCTATGATCATGGGGATATTTTATTCACAGAGGTTTAATCTCATAAGAAGAGAGTGCCAGCAACCCTTCAAACAGCCAAAAGCACATTCAACAGTGATTCTGCATGTGCTGAGCCTGTTGTTGAAGCGCTCCTTGCTCTGTCGAGGTGGCTGGTGTAAGGCTTCATGAACCAAGGGAGTAAGGAGTAGTCTGGGTCTCCCAGGATCACTACTGACATTTCAACATCCTCAAGGGTAATCTTATGGTCTGGAATAAAAGTGCCTTCTTGCAGTTTTCTGTAAACTCCTGTGTTCTTAAACATTCATGTGTCATGCATTTTCCTTGACCAGCCCACATTGATGTTGGTGAAATGACCCCAGTGATTGATCAACGCTTGCAATACCATAGAAAAGTAGCCCTTTCTGTTGATGTTCCCTGCGGCAAGGTGGTCTGGTGCTAAAATAGGGATATGCATGCCATCTATCGCCCCACCACAGTTTGGGAACCACTTTGCTGCAAAACTATCCACTATTTCCCTCACATTGCCCATAGTCACAGTCCTTTGTAGCAGGACACAATTAATGGCCTTGCACACTTATATCACAACAACCCCCACAGTGGATTTCCCAACTTCAAATTGATTCCTGACTGATCAGTAGCAATCTGGCATTGCAAGCTTCCACACAGCGATTGTCACTCACTTTTCCACCATGAATTCAGCTCTTATTTTGGTGTCACTGCGCTGGAGGGCTAGAGTGAGCTCCACGTACAGTTCCATGAATGTGGCCTTGTGCATCTGAGAGTTCTGCAGCCACTACTCATCATCCCATACCTACATAATGATGCAATCCCACCAGTCAGTGCTTGTTTCTCAGGCTCATAAATGGCAGTCCATTGTGTTCAGCTGCTCCATGAATGCCAACAACAACCTTGAATTGTTTCTTCCCTTTGCAAACGCAAGGCAGCCTGCAGTCATATTCCATCTCACAGCTCTGGAAATATTGCATGATCAGGCGCGTTCATGACGCTCATCACAATACTGCAGGTTGTGTTCATAACGCTCATCACAATACTGCAGAGCAATGCAGGATCCATGCTTCTCGCAGAGATGGTGGACGTGGAGGTTTGCGGGTATTTTGAAAAGAGGTACAAAATGTAATAGGATACTCATGGAATGATGGGATGGAGAAAACTGCATCATTGTACGCTAAACCCATGTTCCCAATCACCTGTGTGACTCATTTGCCCCTTCCCAAAACACCCTGTGCTAGAAGGTGGAGAGCTGCACAGTGGGATAGCTACCCATGGTGCACTGCTCTCTGCATCTATGGAAGCGCTGCTAGTGAGGGCGCGCTCTGCTAACACAAAGAGCATAGTGTAGACGTGCAAAAGTGATTTAATTGCTGCAGCGGCTGTATGTAGACTTAATTTTGTATGTAGACATGGCATCAGTAATACCACAGCCAGAGTTAGATGCACAAGATGGTGGATCTGCAATGGAAGTGCCCTGAATGCCTCCAAAAGTGAATGATATTGCTGACATTGTTAACTTATTAAGTAGATAATTTAGAATAGTAAGTTAATAAGGATTCATCTGTGACTCAAACAATGTTGTCCAACAGATCTGTGTTACTTAGGGTTACAAGCATGCATTTCTGTTAGTAAGTTACATACTTAGTTTATTTCTTTGATTTATTTTGCTTATTGTGACTCTCAGAAATGTTGGTTTGTGGGCAGTCCACATAGCTAGCGATGAAGGAGATGGCAGATGGGTTAGGACTTCCGGAAAAGTTCTGATGGCATGAGTACAAGCCCTTTTTAGCTCTTTCATTTTTTGTGGTTTGAAAACACTCCATTTTATATCCTCCTTTCTTCTCTTAAGTTAAATGCACACCCCAGACTGAATTTATAAGGGATCCAAGGACAGATTCTCACTAAGACATGAAATCACATCCTTAGCTAGTGGAAATTGGTGTCGCTCCACTGACTGCAGTGGAGCTATATAGATTTATACCATCTGAGCATCTGGCCATGGAGCAATTAGGAAGTGTATTCTTAGAGACAGAAAGTGGAGTTTGTACCAGGAGACTGATGTGAAACAGATGGAAACAACTGATGATGGTAAGCCACAGAAGTGAGAACCATCCTCTGAAAGACAAATGAATACACAAGAAGCTACCCAGCTATACGCAGCTAATGAAATCAAGTATATTCTAGTAGTTCCCCCTGTCCAGAGACCTTCAGTTGAATTTAGGTACGAGAGCGTGTGGGAGAGGGGAAGAAGAGAGACAGATATCCTTACAATTAGTTCAAGGGTGTAGTAAATCAAATTAAATCTGCCCAAGGAACCAGAGTGCATGGAAAAGCTCCAGTGAGGGGAGTTCAGGTATAGTTGCACCAGCTAGCATCTGCTTTGTACAGAAGTCAGCTGCATACTAAGGGGATACATTGCAGTCCAAGTCTGACACCAATTTTTAAAAAAGGACTCCAGAGGTGATTTCGGCAATTGCAGGGCAGTAAGCCGGACTTCAGTACCGGGCAAACTGCTTGAAACTATAGTAAAGAACAAAAATTTCAGACACATAGATGAACATAATTTGTTGTGGAAGAGTCAACATGGTTTTTGTAAAGGGAAATCATGCCTCACCAATCTATTAGACTTCTTTGAGGAGGTCAACAAGCATGTGGACAAGGGGGAACCAGTGGATATTATGTACTTAGATTTTCAGAAAGCCCTTGACAAGGTCCCTCACCAAAGGCTTTTAAGGTAAGCTCTCATGGGTTAAGAGGGAAAGTCCTCTCATGGATTGGTAACTGGTTAAAATATAGGAAACAAAGTATAGGAATAAATGATCAGCTTTTAGAATGGAGAGAGGTGGTGGTGTCCCCCAGGGGTCTGTACTGGGACCAGTCCTATTCAATATATTCATAAATTATTTGGAAAAATGGGTAAACAGTGAGGTGGCAACATTTGCAGATGATACAAAACTACTCAAGGTAGTTAAGTTCCAGGCAGACTATGAAGAGCTACAAAAGTATCTCTCAAAACTGGGTTTCTGGACAACAAAAATGGCAGATGAAATTCAATGTTGATAAATGCAAAGTAATGCACATTGGAAAACATAATCCCAATTATACGTATACATATAAAACGATGGGGTCTAAATTAGCTGTTACCACTCAAGAAAGATCTTGGAGTCATTGTGAATAGTTCTCTGAAAACATCCACTTGATGTGCAGCGGCAGTCAAAAAAGCGAACAGAATGTTGGGAATCATTAAGAAAGGGATAGATAATAAGACAGAAAATATCATATTGCCTCTACATAAATCCATGGCACTCCCACATCTTGAATACTGCGTGCAGATGTGGTCGCCCCATCTCAAAAAAAGATATATTGGAATTGGAAAAGAGACGACTAAGGGGGGATATGATAGAGGTCTACAAAATCATGACTGGTGTGGAGAAAGTATATAGGAAGTGTTATTTACTCCTTCTCATAACACAAGAACTTGGAGTCACCAAATTAAATTAATAGGCAGCAGGTTTAAAAAAAAACAAAAGGAAGTATTTCTTCACACAATGCACAGTCAACCTGTGGAACTCTTTGCCAGAGCATGTTGTGAAGGCCAAGACTACAACAGGGTTCAAAAAAGAACTAGATACATTCATGGAGGATAGGTCCATCAATGTCTATTAGCCAGGATGGGCAGGGATGGTGTCCCTAGCCACTGTTTGCCAGAAGCTGGGAATGGGCAACAGGGGATGGATCACTTGGGTGATTACCTGTTCTGTTCATTCCCTCTGGGGCATCTGGCATTGGCCCTGTCAGAAGACAGGATACTGAACTAGATGGACCTTTGGTCTGACCCAGTATGGCTGTTCTTATGGTGCCCCTTGTTCAGGGATCCTGCTTTGGGCTAACAGCGAAGTTTTTCTGAGCCTTCCTTCTTTGAAAATCAGGTTGTTCTAAAGGTAGCCAGGGGGTACTGATATGATTCAAACCAATGCAGGATGATATTTTCATTGCGGTTAGGACAAAATCGCCACTGAACTCCTGTTTTCCTCTCAGTCCTTTAGTCAGACAGTTTGTTATATAAAATGATGAAGTGCTGAACCAGAGCTTCCAGTTTTCCCAGATGTTGTTGCTCCCCCTCATAAATTATTGATGTGAATGTTATGGCTTCCCCCTGGTTTATTAATTTCTGATCACTGCTATACACTACACTGATGATAATATATGCTGTACTGCCAATAGAGTGTCACCACACATGGTTTGATTTATTATTTAATGGCTTACCTTCAAAAATCCTACAACTCTCTCATCTGGGAATACCCTCGAGGGCTCTGCTGAATCAATTTTATTCCTAAGTAGAAGTCCAAGACTTACACAAGGCCATCCAAATGATCAAGCCCCCTCTCTCCATAGAAGAAGGACCAATGTTCAACAAAACCAAAATCCTCCACCGTACACCACTTAGCTAGCCAGTGGTTTACATCCAGATGCTTCTGCTTTCTGTTCTCTATGCTGTGTGGGAGAGGAAGGATCTCAGAGAAGATTGCGTGGACATTTTTCTTCATCAGCAGCACACTTCTGATATCTCTGAAGTCAGCTATTATCTATGAGCTATCCTGTGACAGTGTCATAAGTGCCAATATGAACCATCAACACCAGAACTTTGCCAGTCAGCTTCAAAAGCCTATCCAATCTTAGAGTGATGTCTTTTGTCTTGGATCTGTTGTCTGCCTGTCATTTGCAGAATGTTCTTTCGATTCTTCTGAGTGTAGAACGTCTAGCAAAGACTGTTGTCTTCTTTGGCCGATTGGAGAACTCTTTGTGGGCAAACTTGATTCTTGTACAGGTTGGGCTGAGCTACCATCCACAGGTGTGTTCCACACATCTCTCCATTCTGTTGGACCAGCTGGATCTTGAGAGGTATCATCCACAGTTTCCATGCTGGGGACCTGGTATAAATGGAAATCTTCTAGCTGTGTGGAATTCTTCCTGGTCCTCTTCTCTTTGGTGGCCACAGCCTGCCCATGCTCATCTGTCTCCAGCCATGCAGAATACTGCTGTGACCTCCTGCCAGACCTCCTTTCTGACTTCTTCTCTCTACAACTGCCTGTTTTGTGCCACTCCTCCTACATCAACTCTTCACCCCCAGCCACAAATCAATTAATTTTGGACCCTCAACATACCCCATGGTCTCCACTCACAAAGCTGCACAACAATTCTGCATCCCGCTTGCCCCCCAACTTACCTCTGTTCTTCCTGCACCCCTTCTACATTGTGTGGAGGTGGGGAATTCCATGGGAGGTCCTGTTCTCCCCCTTCTAGGCCTGGTATTGCAGCATTGGAGAGAAGTGAGGGGAGGAAGGAGCAGAAATGAGCCAAACCATTTTCCCCCCACAAGGGTTGTGGGTGTGAAGAGCCACTCTGAGATTCTAGGCTTTTTCTGCTTCTTCCTCCCACACTGTGAGCATAGTATAAGTTGGCTCCTCTCTTCTCCCTCCCCCCCATCCAAAAACTTCTCTGTATCATGAGGCGTACGGGGAATTGCTCAGCATACCTCCTGCAGCAGCTGTGGTGGGTTGTTCTTTGGTAGGAGGTGGGAAAGCAGCCAATCAGAGGGGTTCTCCCCCTGTGCAGTCCAAAATGTTGTGAAGGCTGGAGCTTCTCCATTATCTCTAGACTGGCTCAAGTAGGAGCACAAATTTCATTATTTGCAAGAGGTAAAGCTTTCTCTGGAGCCATGAGAAGCCATAGTATTGGACTCCATTTTAGGTTATCTAAGGGAGTTAATAAGTGTTGCTATTTGTATCTTACATAGCAGCATCTGGTGTTATGAAGGTATTACTGGAAGGAAGGCAGCACTGCTGCTTCCGACTGAAAGTGGACAAACACTAAGGTCTTATCTTCTCTGTATTATTAGCTCAAGTTCATGCACTCATGTAGCCTCCCTTGAGAAAGAATGATCACACTGCAACACGCTGGAACTACACAGAGTGATTTGATAAGCAGCTAATGAGTTGTCGTAATTCAAGCTGTTGAATCCTCACTTCATTGCTAGCTCAACCACGAACAATAGAGCTGGGCAAAGTTTTCAATAGAAAACATTTTTCAGTGAAAAATGCAGATTTGGTGACACTGAAACATTTAATAATAATAATAAATAAATAATAAATTAATGGAGATATCCTATCCTAAGTTATATTAGGGCTTTGATTCTGGTTTGTTTATTTTAGGTGGTGTGGGGGTGGTCAGAAGTAATAAGTAATGTTTTAATATAGAAAGGAAAAAAACATGCACATATCCAAAAAATAAATAAATAAATAAAGCTGCATGGAGAGGCAGAGGAGGCTGATTGGCTAAACCCCAAAATGAGTGGAGACAAGGGATTATGAAACTGGTCTCCAGTATCAGAAGCTCACTCTAGTCTAGATGTTCAGTCGCTTTAGGAGGTTACTAGCTTAATGAGTTTGATCTGGGTAAAAAACTCAGCTCGAATGATGGTTTAGTGCTGATTAGTTTAAGGATTTTTGCCAGATACCTCCTGGTCCCGCATTTTACAAAGGGGTGACTATTTCATACAGTTATTGATACTGGAATTCTAAATTAAAGTGTTCTTTTTCAGGAGATCTCAGATTAAACTTTGATACTTGTAATGAATTCCTTTCTGTCATAAGAACAGCCATACTGGGTCAGACCAATGGTCCATATAGCCCAATATCCTGTCTTCCGACAGTGGCCAATGCCAGGTGCCCCAGAGGGAATGAACAGAACAGGTAAATATCAAGTGATCCATCCAGTCACCCATTCCCAGCTTCTGGCAAACAGACGCTAGGGACACCATCCCTGCCCAACCTGGCTAATAGCCATTGATGGACCTATCCTCCATCTATTTATCTAGTTCTTTTTTGAACCCTGTTGTAGTCTTGGCCTTCACAACATCCTCTGGCAAAGAGTTCCACAGGTTGACTGTGCGTTGTGTGAAGAAATACTTTCTTGAGTGGTAACATCCAATTTAGACCCCATCATTTTATACATGTAGTTGGGATTATGTTTTCCAATGTGCATTACTTTGCATTTATCAACATTGAATTTCATCTGCCATTTTGTTACCCAGAAACCCAGTCTTGAGAGATCCTTTTGTAGCTCTTCACAATCTGCCTGGGACTTAACTATCTTGAGCAATTTTTATCATCTGCAAATTTTGCCACCTCAGTATTTACCCCCTTTTCCAAATAATTTATGAATATGTTGAATAGGACTGGTCCCAGTACAGACCCCTGGGGGACACCACTATTTACCTCTCTCCATTCTGAAAACTGACCATGTATTCTGACCCTTTGGTTCCTATCTTTTAACCAGTTACCAATCCAAGAGAGGACCTACACTATTATCCCATGACAGCTTACTTTGCATAAGAGCCTTGTCAAAGGCTTTCTGAAAATCTAGAGTAAACTGTATCCACTGGTTCCCCCTTGTCCACATGCTTGTTGACCCCCCTCAAAGAATTGTAGTAGATTGGTGAGGCATGATTTCCTTTTACAAAAACCATTGACTCTTCCACAACAAATTATGTTCATCTATGTGTCTGATAACAGTCTTCTTTACTACAGTTTCAACCAATTTTCCCAGAACTGAAGTCAGTCTTACCGGCCTGTAATTGCTGGGACCACCTCTGGAGCCCTT
This sequence comes from Terrapene triunguis, assembly GCF_002925995.2. Taxonomy (NCBI): domain Eukaryota; kingdom Metazoa; phylum Chordata; order Testudines; family Emydidae; genus Terrapene; species Terrapene triunguis. The sequence goes on along the minus strand of NW_020664419.1, from coordinate 65,411,546 downwards.
TTAAAAAATTGGCATCACATTAGCTATCCTCCAGTCATTTGGTACAGAAGCTGATTTAAATGATAGGTTTCAGACTACAATTAGTAGTTCTGCAATTTCACATTTGAATTCCTTCAGGACTCTTGGGTGAATACCATCTGGTCCTGGTGACTTATTGCTATTTAATTTATCAATTTGTTCCAAAACCTCCTCTAATGACACCTCAATCTGGGACAGTTTCTCAGATTTGTCACCTAAAAAGAATGGCTCAGGTTTGGGAATCTTCCTCACATCCTCAGCCGTGAAGACTGATGCAAAGAATTAATGTAGTTTCTCCACAATGGCCTTATCATTCTTGAGTGCTCCTTTAGCATCTCGATTGTCCAGTGGCCCCACTGGTTGTTTAGCATGCTTCCTGCTTCTGATGTACCTAATTTTTTTTGTTGCTATTACTTTTTGAGTCCTTGGGTTCTCTGTAAATATCTGACCCATACCACAGTTGTAATGTGACACTAATTCGTATTTCCTCATATATATGGTCATATATGCAGGATAACCTCCATGATTTAAGGAGCAATAAGTCATACCTCTAAAATTTAAAAAGACCTATTCTATCTAAACATTATTAGTAAGCACCTTTTAACTTTGGCTAAATAACTACCGGTACTTTCTGCCTGCAAATTATTGTGCTTCATCTCAGACCAAATTTGAATGTTTTGTTGTGGGAAATTGGTCAAGCCATTTTTGTATTACAGAGTTCCAAAAAATTATGTTTGACTTTTGCAGAGAGACTAATTTATTTGTCCACTTATACTACAACTCAAATATAGCTTTTCCAAGTTTTGGCTTTCCCTACAGTAAGCTCGCCATAAGAAGTATGGCTTTGCCTAGTCTGGGTAAAGAGGTATATAAAAAGGTTATTTACAGCTTAATTGGCAATGGACTCATGTCTCAGTCAGTGTGACACACTGTAGTCTCCAGGATGAACTGAAACAGATTATAAGAGGCACAATGGCAGCAGATTCATGGCCATCTGACCATACTGTTGCCAGGGAGCAGCTCAGAAAAAATTTTTCTGGTCCATGTGTGTCCAGGAGAGGAAGAGTAAACAGTTAATGTTTGTTCAGTGTGTTGAACGTACCAGAGTGTAGATCTGCCACTGGTATTACCTCATACCCATTCACATTCTCCAAGTACAGGATGGAAACTTCAGCGTCTTTGCCCATCTTTCTCTGTACAACTTCCCCATTATAGTTTGGAGCCCTTTACCCCTGTCCAACTTACAGAGTCATTCTAGGAAGAGAAGATACATATAATCATAATGATATATACTGATATGCACCCTCCGCAAGGAACAGTATTAAAGCTGGTATAGTAATGAAGTCAGAAGGGCATTGCTAAAGGCATGATGAGTGTGTAGTGGGTTTGAAGTATATTTTGGAATAAAAAAGGATGCCCTTGTTTATTGACAGCATTCTCCAGGATATCCAGATGTAGGAGATACTTTCTCAACATGGTATTTCCTTGATTTAAAGGTTTGGTTGAGTGGGATATACATGTAGTTAAGGCTACTTCAGGGTAACAAAGATTGTCTCTCTATAAATAAATTTTTATATCCTGTTTCAATATCACCAACATTTCCTTTTTATATTACTTTTTCCCTTGAGATTCATTGTACATCTATTCCTTCGGTTTTATTTTTAAAAAATCAGAATCTTCCACAACAGAAAATATAACAGAATGAAAGTTTGTTTTGACAGTTTTCTAGATGTTTTACAGTCCTCTTTTCCTTTTATTTCAAAGCTGTTAGAGTGCATGTTCTGGAACAGCTTTTACTACACCTCTATCTTCAGATAAAACCACTTCAGTCATGGTTTAGAGTGTGGCAGTTGATGGAAACCATTGTGATAAAGATATACAGTTCCCTTGATGTGGCTATCTTCATGGTAATGTAATCTTGTCTGCTCTTATTGGAACCATCAGCAGCATTTGATACACTGGATCTTCTGAAACTATTATCTTGATCATCATCACTATTATCTATCCAGGGGTGGCACTTTTGAGATGACCTTCTCACCAGACATTTTGGGCGATTTGTGCTTCTGATGTATCTTTGCCATACTATTTACAGTTGCTTGTTCCACAGAAGAACTATATTAGACCTACTTCTATCTACCTTCTGCCACCCAGTGCATTGTCATCCCTTATGGCCCTGAACAGAAACACTGTATCTTAACTCCCACCCAAACTATTGGGAAGTTCACATCTGGATCCAGAGCCACACTTTGGCCAGGATCCTGTAATTTGTTGCGCAAGGGTGGAATACTGCACCCACAAAGAGTCCCAATGACTTCAATGGGGCTACATGCAGATGCAAATTACAGGATCTGGGACCTTTGTGACTCAGGCTCCTCCATAAAATGGAGCTCACAGAAAAATTCAGGTCAGCCCTGAAATTTGGAGACGCTCACATTCAATTCCCATTCCAGATGCTGATGACTCAGCCCATTTTTAGTTTTAGGTGGAGTTATCTTTATATTACTTTTTCAATATTTTCCTGGGTTCCACATCTATGTATTTATCGTAGTCTGAGAGATGTCCCCAACTAGAGGAGTACTGTTATTTATTTTTAAGAACACAGATAAGCCAAATTTTGGCTTCATCATACTACTTACAGGTCTCTATGTGAAAATTCTTCCAACATTTCTCCAGACCCAATGGCTGAAGGACTAGATGTAATTTTTGAGTATTATTTAAATAGTACCTAACATACTTGAAATACGTCATTCTCCCTTACATATAGAGCAGGGGTCGGCAATGTTTGGCACGCGGCTCGCCAGAGTAAGCCGCGGCCAGCACATCGCTCGCCCGCGCCGCTTCTCGCCGCCCCCATTGGCCCGGGACGGTGAACCGCGGCCAGTGGGGGCCGCGATCGGCCGAACCTGCCGTGTCAGCAGGTAAATAAAACTGGCCCGGCCCGCCAGGGTGCTTACCCTGGCGAGCTGCGTGCCAAACGTTGCCGACCCCTGATATAGAGGATTAAACAATACAATTTCCTTTATTCAAGTTCTCAAAAATCCAGGCCTATGTGCTGACACAATTTTGGGACATGCCCTAATTCTTTTACATATGGACTATTTTAATGGTCTATTTGCTGTTTATTAATCTCTACCCTCTTCATATTAAAACCAATTCTCACATATAATCCTGGTTTCAGAGTAGCAGCCGTGTTAGTCTGTATCCGCAAAAAGAACAGGAGTACTTGTGGCACCTTAGAGACTAACAAATTTATTAGAGCATAAGCTTTCGTGGGCGACAGCCCACTTCTTCGGATGCATATAGAATGGAAAATATATTGAGGAGATATATATACACACATACAGAGAGCATGAACAGGTGGGAGTTGTCTTACCAACTCTGAGAGGCCAATTAAGTAAGTGAAAAAAAACTTTTGAAGTGATAATCAAGATAGCCCAGTACAGACAGTTTGATAAGAAGTGTGAGAATACTTACAAGGGGAGATAGATTCAATGTTTGTAATAGCTCAGCCATTCCCAGTCCTTATTCAATCCTAAATTGATTGTATACAATGTTTGAGCCATTACAAACATTGAATCTATCTCCCCTTGTAAGTATTCTCA
>NW_020664419.1:65395147-65407826 GCF_002925995.2 Terrapene triunguis | reverse complement strand
CTTACTTAATTGGCCTCTCAGAGTTGGTAAGACAACTCCCACCTGTTCATGCTCTCTGTATGTGTGTATATATATCTCCTCAATATATGTTCCATTCTATATGCATCCGAAGAAGTGGGCTGTAGCCCACGAAAGCTTATGCTCTAATAAATTTGTTAGTCTCTAAGGTGCCTGTGATCGGCGTCGGTCCACCTACCCGCTAGGGGGCGGTGGGGAGCTACGACGTCACTGGCCGGCCTGGGTCACGCCTCCGCCAGCGGGGAATTAGCGGCGGGAAGGCCGCCAGCCAGAGTCTGTAGCGCGCCCCTCAGGCAGGGGAGCGCCAGTACAGGTCAATAGCGTGCCCCTCAGGCAGGGGAGCGCCGGCAAAGGTTAATAGCGCGCCCCTCGGGCAGGGGAGCGCCGGCACGGGTCCTGGCGTGGCTCGGCCAGGTAGGGGAACGCAGGCCCACCCTACACCACTGCGTTCCAGCCCAGGGCCCTGACAGTGGCAGGACGAGGGTCCCGCCACTGGATCAGCGGGGTCCTTCCGCGATACAGACTCACCACTGTGCAGCTCTGTCCCTGGGCTACTTCCTACCCAATTGCTCGTCCAAATCCCTCTGGTCCCGCCAGTGCGTCGGGGTAGTCCGCTGTTGGCAGCTCCAGCTCCCCCTCAGGCTCAGGCTCCTCCAGCTCCTCCCGGTCCTTGGCTGCTGGCAGCTCCAGCTCCAGCTCCCCCTCCGGCTCCTCCAGTTCCTCTGGGTACTCGGCAGCGGGCAGTCCTGGCAGCCCCAGTCCGTCCTCCAGGTGAGGTTTCCACTGGTCCAGGGCCTCCCCTGGCGTGGCAGCAGGGTCTGAAGGGAGCAGCCCGCGGTCTGCATCTGCCTCCCTCCCTGGTGCTGCCCTAACTGAGCTAAGGGCCCCACCCTTTATACTTCCTGTTCCACCCCTCCCCTTCCGGGGGGTGGAGCAAGCTTGGGCTGGCCCCGCCCACTCAGGCTGATAGAAAGGCCCTTTACCCTCAGGTTCGGAGGTCAGCCACCCTGGCTCCCTACAGTGCCACAAGTACTCCTGTTCTTTTTACATATAATCCTGTTACTTATATGCCTCAATTGACTTCCTGCTTTTTATATATATAGTTAATGGTGTTGACCCTGACATTAAAAGCCTTTCTCTCTGAAATGCTATTCTACCTGCATAATTTGATTTCTGCATCTATTCCCACTTAGAAACTGTGCTCAATTTAAGTCTCTTTCTAGAAATTCCATTCCTACCATCTCTGTTTTTAGTCTACAGTCATCTTGCCAGATTTATATTGACTTATTATTCAAATTTTAATCAAAGCTTAAAATGTATTTATTGTTTTGATATATCATGACACTTTCATCTATGCTTTATTAAATCAATTTAATCGTTTTTCCTTCAGGTTCCGGATAAAAAGAAGAAACAGAGAGGTGCATAAAAATGAACTCAAGGGGGGGGTAAAAGTTACAAGCTTTTGCAAACTATCTGGTTAATTTTCACATTTCAGACAAAGATTCAAGTTGGTTCTTTTTTTGTCAGAACTAGCTCAGCCAGCCTTATTTAAAATTAAGGAAAAGTGCATTTGTGTTTCAAATGCAAAGAAACTATTTTAAAACAGTCAACAACATAAAGTGGGAGTCAGAACAACAAATAAAATATTATGGGGGCCTAGTTTTCAGTTTTATTGAGCAGCAACAAGTCCAAGTGAAGTCAGTGGAGTTGCAGGTGCTTGATAGCAGAGTAACTTGAGAAAAATAGCCCTGCAGTACTCAGATTTCTTATCTGAAAGCACTCAAAATGGATCTTTCACAATGGAGGCAACAGTGCATAATGATTATTAGGTAGGTTCAAAGTGTTTCCACATTGATTTGCATGAAACCTGTCTTAGTATCTGTCAGCAGTTCCTAGTATGGGCTAAAACTGTACGACATCCCTCTCTCATCGTGTGATCCCTCATTAAACATCTTCTCCTGCTTTTAAAAACCTAGTTATATTATAGTAGAACATTTCCAGCTTTAAAATGTAAGTATTAGCTTCCATATAGTTTTGATCTTTGTTTTATGTCTCCCTCTTTCTGATTGTCATGATTTCAGCCTTCTCTTCCTCATTCTCTCTCTCTTGCTTTTTTAAAAGAAATCCTAGGTTTCTCTGTTTGAAAGCTGAAAGGTCCGCTTATCACTTACAAGCAGTGAAATAAGTCTCCAGCCAGGGAGAAAAACTGCTATATCAGTAAGGCATGTGGCTGGGGTTACTCACAGAATTCAAATGCTTCCTCTCTTTCATGAACAAAATTTGAAAGTCATTTTATGCATGATTATCCAAAAAAGATCGGTTGCCAAATAAACATCCTATCAGATTCTGCAAGGAGGTGTTTTGAAAACAAGCGACATGGTATGATGCAATATGACAGGAATCATATGACCTGATTAAAATGATAATCCGGATGAGGACTAATTTATATACCTGATTTCAGTCATCTGTTCTCTGCTGCTTCCAATGCACATTCTTGTAATTCCCAGTTTAGCAAACAAGATAGCAACCATTTTGAAGATATGAAATGGAAAACAAAGTTGGGAAGTCACGGTATTACCAACTCACAATATTTGGTGTTTTTCTTAAAACTCCATTTCTAGAATTTTAGGATTATATGAGAATCTCAGCGTTATTTATTTATTTTAAGTAAGTTTTTAGTCCTGAGGGTTGTAGACAACAGCTTGAAAACATTAAATCTAAAGCCTCAAAAATGCAAATAAAAAGATACCAATATTTATTTTTTAAAATCTCATTTTAAAGTTGATCTTATGATTTTTAAGGCCTAGCTCATGATTTTTGAATGCTTGCAGTTGCCCGTACTGAAGGCACCAAAGTAACGTGCTGCAACCTAGATCGCTTAGCATTTACTAACAATGCATCAGATACAGAAAAACTTCCAGTTGCTGCATTCTTATCTAAGCTTTAGCAGAAACAAAAGGCCAGAAGAACAAGAAGTCAGTAGACCTCAAGGAGAAGCTCCAGACCCAGAATCCCTGTCTATGAAAAGTTCTTCTTGAGGTTGAACCAGTGCTAATACTTTGGGAACCGTGGTATAAAGGCTTCATCAACTGCTGGAGTCTTTACTACAATGTTAATTAAACCTGCTCCTCAGACACAGTTCTTGCAGAAGTAATAGCTATGCTCTCCCAAATTCAGACACAGAAAGCCTAAATTATCTCATCCAGGTAAAGCTATAGATAGCATGTCATCCAAAGGAAGAGCTTCTCCTCAGTTTGAGGCACTGAAATTCTCCTCTTCTTCAATTTGGGACAATCAATGATCTTCACAAAGAAGAGATCCCAAATTTCTACCAAAGAGAGCCCAAAGATCTACCAAAATTAGAAGCTTCCCTTTCACTTGAGATATCCAAGGCACCCCAACATACAGACAATATTCGCCAGTAAGTAAAGTCTAAATAAACAGCAATCTCTCTCCACCTACTACCTTCAAACACTGAAACTTCACCTACAAGGAGTCACTCCTTCAGTCTAAACATGAGGTCTTCCAACAGAGAATAATCCCTCCTACCCAGTTTGAGACAGGGAAACCCACACAATGCAGATGCTTAGACACATTCCCAAAGATACATTTTCATTTATTCAGAATCCCTATATTCTCCTTTCCCACATACTCAAAATTAATAGCTCCTCTGTCCTTTTAAAATACTAAAGTCTCATCATACAAAGAACCCCAATTTCAGACAGCAAAGACCCATACAATGAGAAACTTCATCCCAATTTGACATAAGAGCACCTCAAATCAGCTCCCCCAATTAAACATACCAAGCCCCTGTCCCCGGCCCAAAAGAAGCTCCCTTCCCCCTTTGAAACACAAAGGTCTTGTCTCCTGTGAAGAGCAGCTATGGCCTGTCATGGACTGGCTACAGAGCTTCCTTCTGGAGAGAGATACACCAGATGTGTTCACTATAAGATCCTTTAATGTATTGCCAGGTATGGCTGAGGTTAGCTTGTTAAGGGATGTTGTACACTGAACCACCTACTGGTGGAATAGTATAATACAGTTTAGCATTCCATTTTATCTGCCCCTTTAAGTTTTACGTTCCAACCATTTACAAAATTTACACTATCACCCTATCCTGAAAGTTCAGTATGGATCAGTCTAAGTTTCTCTGAATCTTTTTGTAACTGCATGACCCAAACAGGTAATAACTTGGTCATCTGGCTGGCCATTAGTTACAATGACTGGCTGCAGTTGTTTGGAATCTTTGAGTCTTCTTGTTCTGCCATCTGAAGAGTTTACTGTGTTGATTGTTCTTTCTGAGGAACAAACTGTAGATGTCAATGGTTTCTGTTGAACTCTTCACTGTCAGTCTCAATCTCATATGATCTGGGCACTGAATTCTTTTTATTTATGGACAGTGGGAGTTCTAGACCTGGCAGTTCTCAAACTGAGTGATGTTGGTTTTAAAAGAGTTTGTAAGCTCTTTTTGCCCATTTATATGCATTGGATACTCTCTTCATGTCTGGCCACTTTGGAAATAGGTTATTTTCCAAATTTGGAACAGTAGTTCTGAATTGTCTTCCCATCAGGACTTATGCTGGACTATATTCAGGAGCTGCTAATGGAGTTGATCTGTAACTCAGAAGAGCAAGGAATGAATCTTCCTAATGTAGGATGTTCTTGGTTGTCTTTACTGTTCTCTCAGCCCCTCCAATCACTTGTGGGTAATGTGGGCTGCTAGTAATATGATCAAAATTATATTTCATTCAGAATGATTTAAATTCTTCTGCAATGCATTGTGGTTCATTGTCCTTCATATTTGTTCTGGAATACCAAAGTGAGCAAAATGCACTTCAGTTCATTGACAACACTATGACATATTGTATCTTTCAAGTACATTATTTCTATATACCTGGAAAATCAGCCTACTACAGCCAAGTAATGATGTTCTCTGAATTTGCATAAATCTTCAGCTAGCCTCTTCCAAGGTCTGTCTTGAGGTGTGTGTCAGCATTGTTTCTTGAAGTAATTTGTTCTGGATCTCCTTTCAAAAGTTCAATATCAGCAAATATTCCATTCAGTTCTTCCACCTTTCTCACTAGGCCCATCATGGTTGTCATGCTTCAGCTGAAAGGTTGATGATCTTTGATTCTTTGATCACATGCACTCTGAATTTAAAACATTGTCTTTGTAAGTTGTTTTTGTGGTGACTTGGCCCATGCAGTTCAGAACACCTCCAGATAGTCAAGGCTGTGTCAGGTAATTTCTGCTCTGGGAGGGCTTGAAGGTGATTATAAATCCATTCTGAGATTATGGTCACATCCACGTATTTTTCCACATCTTGTGCATTTAGGCTGGAAGGTTTTGGCATTTGACTAGTATTTGTCCTACTTAGCCTGGAAGTTCTCTCTTCTTGCCTCAGGGATTTTATGATAAATGACTTTTAGCATTCATGCTGTTTACACCTTCTAAGCTAGTTTCTCGTTTTTCAGTTTTTTTCCAAGTTGCTCCTGCCTGGTGTTCTGCTGTTTGACTAGTTCAGATTGTTTTGCTATCTATATAGCTGAGTCTAGGGTTAGGTCTGTCTTCATTGGCAGCTGCTGTGAAAAGGTTCTTGACTGTTAACCCAATAACCAGCTTGCCTCTGATTTTTTCATGTTTTGTAGTCCCCAAAAAATCACAGTTTTAAGCTCATACATGCAGAACTTTTATAAAACATGCAACATTTTCCCCTAGCCATGAATTCTCTGGAGAAAACATGCTCGTTCATAAGCCACATTTCCATGAGGTATAAAGTATGCATCAGACATAGCCATAATCTTTCATAGTCATCTTTGTGACCATCCTCAGGAAAGTCAAAGGATTTAAAGATATACTATGCCTGCTGCCCCATAGCATAAATTAGAGAGCATATCTGAATGTCTCAATTTCCTTGTGGAGTTTTATAGCAATGGGAAATTTTGCAAAACACTGCTTCCAGTCTGTCCATTCTGAAGGTCTGATCAAAGTTGAAGTTGTCGGACGCATGAAAAGTGGCGTGTTGATTAAATCCTTCAACCTCTCTTGCCTTTGTTTCTTCTGTTTGCAACCTTTGTTGCTGTTCTCCTCTGGCACTATTTTACTTCTGACATCATGTCATGTACACCTTGTACACTGTAGGTTGCAGGACTGCTATTAGTAGGACAGTCTTCTATACCAGGTATGGACTGACTACAGAACTTCCTTCTGGAGCTACACCAGATGTGTTCGCCATAAGTATCTTTAATGTACTGACAGGTATGACTGAGATTAATTTAAGTTAAGGTATGTTGATCTGTCATGGTGTCACGCATCACACTGGTGCCTCCTGCTGGGCATTTTGGGAATTACCTCAGTCCCAGCAGGTGAGCCCTCAGGTGGTGGTGGATCTTCCGTCCTCGCCTCTGCCTGCAGACCTGGTACAGCTCCTTTCTCTCAGTGTCTGCTTCATAGCACAGCCCTCCAGCCATGTCACCTCCAACAAGAGTCCAGCCACTCTTCGCAGCAGCTTGGCAGTCCACAGCTGGGCCACTCCTTCAGTGGCTAGTGGGAGAGGGGGCCCGGCCCAAGGACCCTGCAAACTGCAACTTCCTGCTGCCTCTTTCTTGCTGCTCACTATCTCTATTCCCTGGGCTGCTTCCTCACAGCCTCAGTTCCTTTTGCTCCTGCCTCTGGCTCCAGCTCCTTTGTTCTCTTCCCAGGGTGTCGAGCCTGTAAGTCCTGGTAGCCCATCAGGAGCTCTCCCTAGCTCCCTTGGTCCCTGCTAGCACCTGCCCTTCCCCAGGTACTGGTCTCTCTGTAGCCCCCAGGAAGCCAGTCTTCTCCCTAGGGCTCCCTGCAGCAGACAAACCCACTCTGGTCTGCAGCTTCCTTTTATATGGGGCAGCTGGGCCCTGATTGGCTGGTCCAGCTACCACCCTAATTGTCTGCAGCCACCACCCTAATGGCTGTTTCCCCTGCAGTCACTCCTTTGGTTGCCTGCTGCTCAGCCTCCCTCTCAGGCGCCTCATCACATGATCCCAGCACCACCTAGTGGTGAACAGTGTAATACACTTTAGCATTCTATTACACTTCACACTAAAATGTCCTTATAGACTTCCAACATTTGCCACTCAACCACTCACCCATTGTACCCTGCTACTCACCTAATACAGAACTAGGGACTTTCATCCTTGTTTTTCTTTGCTGTAGAATAGACCATTTACCCACAATGGTGAGAATAACCATTTTTAGATTGAATAGTTTACATTAAAAATAATTGACCATAAAAATGTTGCCTCTATTCTTGTTTATAGCATTGAAAATACAATAAAGGTAGGAGAATACCATGGATGCTATTTCATTTCTATTGTAAATACCCAACTGATTTCTTGAAAAGACAGAAGAATAACAAAGTAGAAAGAAGTGCTCAGTGTCACAGTTTACAAGTAATTGAGAGTAGAACAACTTTGTCTATTGCACAGCAGATTTAATAACCACTAAAGAAAGTCTCATATCAAAGAAAATCATACTGTCACTTGTTTATGTTATCAGATCAGACCTGAAAGATATACTAGCTGCAAGATATTTTCTTAACACCTCTCCTCAATACAAGGAAGATTTATTACTCTTTTCCATGAATGAGATGACCTACATCAACACAGTGAAAAAACAGAGTTAATGCTCTAGGACTTAATGACTTTATTATACTCTCCAATAAGGTACCATCTCTGCTGTAAATGTTAACATTACTCCTAATTCTAAAGATGCTTTTTCAGTTTCAGGATCTTTTCTTGTTTTCCTACATTTTTTCTATACTTTATAATCATAGATGCACTCTTACCTTTTAGTAGATCCCTGCCTGGATACAAAATTTATATCTGCAGATGCGGATATTGACGGATATAAAGCGGATATCCGCTGAGCTGCAGGGCTCTACCAGCAACTGCAGTGGTGAAAGCAGTGGCGTGTTGGGCTGCCACTCGCAGGAGCCAGTGCCCAGCCTGGGCAGCTCTTCTGGCATGGATGTACTGCCCAGCCCTGCCCACTGGGGCGGATACCAAGCTCATCAGCAGCTGTCCCTGGTACTGCTAGTATATGCAAGTGGCTCGCACGCTGCTGGACAGGAGTCCCCTCCATGCAGCGGGTCTGCGTCTCCTGTCCGGGAGCGTGTGAGCCACTTGCACATACTAGTGCAACCAGGGACAGTTGTTGGTGTGTCTGGTGCCTGCCCCAGTGGGCAGGCTTGGGGCAGTACACAGAGGTATCACGTGGGGGATGGAATACGGGGTCACATGGCCGCCAGATTGCTTGTTCCCATGGTGCGGCTGGACCACCGCCCTGCAGAGCAGCTGAGCCAGGGAACTGCACTGGGCAGGTGGAGGCAGAGGGCAGAGTGGAAGAACAGCTGGGAGCTGCTTGGAGGTGTCACTGCTTTAACTCTGCCGAGAGAGACAGAGGAACAGCTGGGAGCTGCACAGAGGGACTGCTGCTTTCCCGGGGGCGGGGGAAAGAGGGAGAGCTACTGGGAGGGGGAAGGACATGACTTCAGCTGTTCTGGGGTTGTGCCTCCTCCTGTCATCAGGCAAGGGTCATCTATGGTGGTACAGCCATGTTGGAGGAGCTGCCCGGGCTGAGCGTTGGCTCCTGCGAGCGGCAGCCCAACATGCTGCTGATTTCACTGCTGTGGCTCCTGGTAGAGCCCTGCAGCTACATGGATATCTGCTTTATATCTGTGGATATCCGCACAGGGCTCTATCTTCTAGATTCTTGTTCTTTTCAGGAGCTTTCTCCTTTGTAAACCCCCAGTACTGCCCAGACTCCAAGATTTTTGTCACTGCCTTCCACTAGGCTGCTCCTAAGTACTCAGCAGCACTAACTCAGCAGGCACACCAGTTCCAAATACTGGAGTAAATAACCACTCTACTCCCACTCGAGATTTCGTGTTTATACACCCAGGATCACATTAGCTCATTTGGCCACAGCATCATATTGGGAGCCACGACACCCAAATCTTTTTCAGAGTCACTGCTTCCCAAGATGGAGACCCCCATCCTGTTAGTATGATCTACATTCTTTGTGAATGTACACATCTAGGAACATTTAGCCATATTAAAACACATATTGTTTGCTTGTTCCCAGCTTATCAAGTGATCAAGATAATTCTGTATCAGTGATCTGCCCTCTTCATTATTTACCACTCCCATTTATCAATTTTTGTGTCATCTGCAAACTTTACCAGTGATAATTTTATGTTTTCTTCCAGGTCATTGATAAAAGTGTTATACAGCATAGGACCAAGATCCGATCCCTTCAGGACCTCACTAGAAACACACCTGCTTGATGACAATTCCCTGTTTACAGTTACATTTTGAGACCCATCAATTAGCCAGCTTTTAATCCATGTAATGTATGCCATGTAAATTTTATATTGTTCTAGTTGTGTGGTACCAAGTCAAACACCAGATAGAAGTCTAAGTATATGGCATCAAGACTATTACTTTATCAAGCAAATTTGTAATCTCATCAGCACAGATATCCAGTCAGTTTGATACAATCTATTTTCCAGGGTCGCCCAGAGGATCCAGAGGGCCTGGGGCAAAGCAATTTCGGGAGCCCCTTCCATAAAAAAAAAAGTTGCAGTACTATAGAATACTATATTCTCGTGGGGGCCCCTGTGGGGCATGGGGCAAATTGCCCCACTTGCCCCCCCCCCGGGCGGCTCTGCTATTTTCCATAAACCCATGTTGATGGATGTTAATGACATTATCCTCCTTTAATTCTTTATTAATCGAGTCCTGTATCAGGCCCTCTGTTGTCTTGCCCCGGATCAATGTCAGGCTGATAGGTCTATAATTACTTAGGTCATCTCATTTACCCATTTTAAAAATTGGCACAACTGGCACAACCATCTCCCACAGATTTGCTATAAAACCCTATTTCTACTTTTCTCTTTCCAAAAGGGTGTTAATGCTGATTTCTGAGGAATTTACAGTGTATTCTAGCCTACTCAGCACTGCAGGAGTTCACCTTTTCTTATAACAAAGTTTGCTTTCATGTTTGTTTGCATCCTGCTGCATTGTGGGAACTTTTGAGATCCGGGATTATAATAAAACCGTCTTCTCTTCTTGAAAGAGACTCCAGGCATGTTCTTTTGACAACTGCTTCTCTGCACAACGTAAGAGAATGCAGACAGAGTGAAGTTCAACGTTATGAGAAACATGTCCCTCCAGTCCACTTTTCAAACAGCGTATTTTAGGCACTTTCTTAATATTTATATATGAAAAGGCTGGACTTTTAAAATACAGAAACTTCTCTTCTTGCTGCAAACAATATATGATTCCCCTACCATTTCCACCAAATATGTGTGATCATGCTGCTTGTTTAGTGACTGTGTGTGGCTTCTAAAGCACACACGCTTCAAACTACAAATGACATTTGTTTACTTGGAAACAGGACAAGTCTGGAAGGTCAGGAACCTACCACGATGTTCACAAACTGCAAATTAGATGTGGGCAGGTAACAGAGTGATGTGTGAGAAATGGAGATTTCAGTTCACACAAGTTTTGGCAAGACATTCTGTGAGACGTGAAGGGGTGGATTCACTGCTGGAGCCTCCTTCTGCAGTGACCTGCCTCTTCCTGTGATGTGGCACACCAGGCAGGTCACTTTAAAGTGTCTCCCCTTTGAGGGTAGCCCAGGAACAAAAATGCAAGGGAAATTAACACAAATAAATGGAGTTAATAAGGAACAGAGGGAAATGACTCCCTCTCATAGTGTATCAGGATTTGGCCCTCCCTTCCCTCAGGAAAGGGCCTGCAGGCAGTGGTCACCTGGGAAACCCTTGCATTCAGTCAGCTTTTCTCAGGAGCTGAATGTCTGTTCTCTGGCCTGATCTACTCACAAGTGAGCTGTTCTGTTCTTCTTTTAAACTCCTCCTTCAGGCTGTGCATGCTTTGCAGGTGTGGTGGGCGGAGCTGCCTGAGCCCAGAGCAGCTCCTTAACCCCCTGTTGTCTAGTGTGGCGTTAGCATACCCTGTCACAGAGATGAGAAGGGGTTTGGTTAGTTCTTCCTTTTCATTAAGGTTTGGATTCATATCAATGGCAAATTCATACCAGATCTGCAAGTTGTGTGTGTTTACCGAATTAAAACCATTACACAATGAGACAAGCACATTTTGATTTTTGAAACAAACTCCCTAGTGATTAAAGTCACTCGAGTGAGGGAAAACCTTTCACCCAAATTCCCAGAAGTTACAGGTTTGAACACATCTTGGCAGGTGTTTCCAGAGCACCCAAAACTAGGAGAGTTCTTCAAAGTTATGCCCAAATCTAAGAGAGAACAAATTATTCAACATGTCAGGCCACTGGTTATCCTTCTGACAGGGCGTGAAAACCCCACACTGGAACTGAAGGGGTTAAACAGCAACGCTGCACCCAGATGACCTAACTCAGGCACACCTGAAGAGTATGCTCCAGATGGAGGTGGAGCTTAAAAGGGAAGCCAGGCAGCTCAGAAGGGGGCTGACAAGGCAGGGAGAAGGACCTACCTTGCTCTGCAATCTCCTGAGAAGGGTGGCTGCAGAAGCCCCTCTGGGAAAAAAGGAGCCTACCCCTGGGCGCCAGGTAGATAGATGATGCAGTTAGCACCTTTTGCTACAGACTGCAAAGCTTGGACCAGACAGTGGTGGATAGGAAGTGGCCCAGGGAGGGCAGCCTTAAGGCACCCTTGGGTGCCTGGCCTTTGGTAACCCACACAAGATCCTGGCCTGGAGTCTGGTGGAGGACTGCCCAGTATCCCCTCCACATTAAAAAGGAACTGATCCCCCCCCCCAACCACTAGGCAATACATCCAACAAGGACCAACCATCACAATCCTGATCCACTTGGCTTATGAAAATGTGGGGTTCAACATCCAAAAATGTTGTCTGGAGCATTAAGTTCTTAAATATGACTGCCATTTGGCACCAATATAACAGCATAAAGAAGAAAAAGAATCAACATAAAAGCAGAACTAAAAACATGTGTCTCAATTGCTGCTGAAAGAATATGGCCTGCAGCTCTTAATTTATGAGAATGAGCACAGTGACTGCAGTGGATGAATATGTATTTTCAGCAATCTGGTTGGCATGTAGAAAATCAATTATAAGAATTTAAATCATAGTGTGTTCACGGAATTCACTGCACATACTCCAATACTGATTCATAGAGTCTACTACATAAGTATTCTCCGCCTTCATCTCAATTCAGTTTTTGCCAAGAAGCTACTGTAAAGAATTGTTCTGCAGATAGATCAGCAGTATTCCTTCTGCCCAGTTTTGGAGTACTTCTTTGTCTGATGCAACATACCTTAATGATTATTAAGTATGCTGTGGTATCTGGCAAAGGCCCCAGTTGGGATTGAGGCCCCCCATTGTGCTGGATGCTGTAAAAACACAGAAGACAGACAATCCTCTGCCTTGAAGGATTTACAATGTAAAGATGAATGGAAGGGGATGAGGATAAGCAAATAAATCTAGTGAAGAAATGGTATAGCTTTCTTAGTTATGTGTATTTTTAAAAAAAAATGGGAAGAAGGGTCTGACTTAATGTCAGAGACAAATAGAAATGGCTGATGACACTGCATAAAGAGAAGAGCATACCATCCCAGAGAAAAGCAACAGAGAGTCCTGTGGCACCTTTA
>NW_020664419.1:65233409-65394747 GCF_002925995.2 Terrapene triunguis | reverse complement strand
TTTCGTGGGTGAATGCCCACTTCGTCGGATGCATCCGACGAAGTGGGCATTCACCCACGAAAGCTTATGCTCCAATACATCTGTTAGTCTTAAAGGTGCCACAGGACTCTGTTGCTTTTTACAGATCCAGACTAACATGGCTACCCCTCTGATACTTGATCCCAGAGAAAGTGGCTCCTTAGTATTGAAAAGAAAACTTCTTTAGGGCTGACTTCTGATGTGTATGATGCTTTGGAGGATTATCTACTGATGTAGAAACTTTCTGCAGTAGCCACAGATACCCCACCCCCCAAAGTTTAGGAATAACCAAAAGTTTCTAAATCTGTTAAATTAGTTTCTCTCTGCCACCAATATTTTAAGAAGATCATTAAGCCACAGAATTGAAGTATCAGATTATTTTTTTAAATCAGCAGCCATTTAATTAGGTAAACATTTGGGGTTTTTTCTCTTCATAAACAGTACATGTTCATGTCCTATTTCTTGCCAAATGTCACAAACTAAATTAATGTATATCTAGTTATTCCTCAGAGACTCAACATCAATGACTGCAAAGACTATTACAACAGGAATTCAAAGTACTCACTGAGTCTGATTTTAATTTTACAATATTCTGGTTAATAATGTCTATTAAAATATCCATTAAAAGACCGTCATGCTAATTTAACTGGGAAAACCTAATAGAATGCCATTGGAATGCATCCATTAATTTAATGTTTGAGACATCTAATTGATGTTATTACAAAGAGTAATGTGGCATTAATTAAAAGCAGGCTAGGATTTCATTGTTGAGAAAAAATATCCTTATGTACAAAACATTGAAATATTAGATGGCAGCATATAAAACACTTTTCGACTCTGTTTCAAGGGCCTCCACATTTTATTCCAATTTTTCTTTTACTATAAATCTTGAATTGTACCATATCTTCATATGAAATTCAGATGAAATGGATATAAAAGTCAGGTTATCACAGGACTGGAATGTTTCCTAGCTCTCTTTATTTTAAACTGACAAATATAAAACTTGCAAGAAACTATACAGATTTATATGTCTGGATGCCCTTTGTTGCTGCTTTTATTGATAAAATGATCTAAATCAACTATCTTCTGAAATTTTTGTTTTTCCAATTTACAGTAATTCATAATAACCCAAGCTATCAAAGGGTAAGAAAAGCATTGTTTTCTGTGCTGTTCATTGTGTGACTGATATGTGAGAGACACATAAATGTAAGTCTTGTCATACATCACAGCAATTGAGTTGAAATGATGGCAAGCACCACTTAAGACAATACCTATGGTTCGTTAAAAACAACGTAACATCACTCAGCTTACCAAAAATATTCAGGTCAATTTTATCAAAAATATTTTCCTCCACAAATAGTACAAGCCAAAATATTTTCTTACCAGTTTAGATGCCAGGGTCTGATTACCTGATATGTAGGTGTGATCTTATCTTTAACTAAAAAAAAAAAAATCTATATTCACTCTCACTATGGAACTGGGAAAACAGAGCAGAAAAAATGCATGTGAATGCAATTATCATGAAGGTAACATTCTTAGTCATTTCTCTGATAGGAAACAAGATTTACATCACTTTGTAGGCTCATATTTTCTGACATTTGTCCTATTGTATTATGATCAAAGAACTAAAGTAGTGGATGAGAAATATCTCAGGAAGGATCAAATTAAATGATTATGTAAACGTCCAAGGAAAGACAACTTCCATTATACATCCTGGCTGCTAGAAATCTTTTAGAAAGTGCATATTTCTAAATATAATAGGTTCTCACCTAGAGATCCCATGGAGATTTTATCTTGTTTTATTAAATAGACAGCACAGTAGACCTGTAGTTGCTTCTCTGTTAACTGAATTGACTGCTGAACTAGCAGCTTCAGCTTGTAACATGTCCAATGCCAGCCAACAAAACAGACCCAGATTATTTACTAACAAGTTGATTCTCAGGCTCATGCTACATTGAAATAACATACGAGTGCTGATGACGTGACAAAACCTGAAAATAAGAACATCACTGAGCTGAAACTAACATCCAGCATCCTATTTTTCCCATGAGGTTAAAGGGCAAGATATGTACAGAAAATACTATTTGATACACCTTATGGTCTGCGTGTGCAATACACAGCAGCAAGAGCTCAATAAGCACTGAATGGATCTGAAAACAGGCGGAAAAACTACTGTATGTACCTATGTAAAATAAGAGCAATCAAATCTCATTCTTATGCCTAAACTGATTACCTTCAAGGTTCAGGAAGAAATCCCAGCATTGCACAAGGGGCAGGGTCTCAGTATGCTGGTTGGTTTTTGTTTTGTTTTTCGAGAGAGAGAGAGGGAGGGGCTTTTGCCTTCCAGTGAGTCATCAGATGCTGACTACTAAAGAAAGAGTGGCAAACGCAAACTAGATGGGCAAAGTTTGGTTCCTTACCCAAGCAATTAGCTGAGTCTACTCCTTTGTAATAATATATTTTAACGAGTGAGACATAGGGGCATGTAGCAGCCGCTACATAAAATAGCCCCTCAGACACAGATATTTTACTCTCTTCTACTATAGCTCATCCTTTTCAGTACCAATAGGCAGCATTAAAGGTGGAGATGGTGAGCATCGAAAGTAATACTGACACCCAAATCAACAAACCTTTGTCTCAAGTTCAAACTAAAGATTATTTGATGTTTGACAAATTTTCTTTAACTTTCTATTTTTCATTTCCCTCTAGCCCACTTTATTCTACAGAATCACAGCCCCTGTAAGCACCTAGCATGTACAATCACACTGTGTGCGTGCATGTTTGTGTATTTGTAACACTGGCACCAAGCTTTCTAAAGAACCCGCTTTCTAAAGAACCATTTGAGCTATTAACTTGTTTTCCCTATGCTTTTTTTCATTTTATATATTTAAATTTCTCCCTATGCACCACAGGCCAAATGCTAAATGACTACACCTTTACAACTGTCCTAAACAGCAATTATATGAAATTGAAGACATTTGGACCCTGTTTCTAGATATACTTGGATAAAAATGTTAAGATGGCTCAAAGAATAGCAGACCTCTATTCCATCAACCCCCTCCTCTTTTCCCCTCCACTCCTTATTCGTGCATGTCTTTCCCTATTATATTACCCTAATATACTATGTCTATGTAGGTCTGGCTGGTTTTTTATTGGCTGGGCTCGCAGCTTTGACAAGTTGTAAAACTGCATAATTGTATTAGCAATCCCGTGAAGCATGCTGTATTTGGAAACATATACAAGCTGTAAATCATTTACCTTTATGTACTTTTCAGTGTCTGCTTTTTTGAAAATCAATTAGAAATTAAACACAAAAAAACAACTGTGCAGAGTGAGTGCACAGTTAATGTAATATGCTATCATGCTGGTCTTGTAGTGTTTTTACCGCCACTTTGCATAGGTGTATCTACTTGTGTAGTAAATTGCTCCCACTCCCTCAAGATTCAAGTGTATCACCTGTTGTGTAATGCTTCATGTTGGATGGCAGGAGACCTGATGCCATTTCCAAACATGGATTTCCTACGTACACCAGAATGTTGCTAATCCAACTCATCTTTAACCTTTCATTTTAATTTGCATTTCACAAGCCACATGCTAATTTGGCATGGATATTTCCAGTTTGGATGCATTAAGTAGTTTACATGTTCTTTGAGCAGTCTGCCCACAGTCTCCAGATGCTCAAGAATCTGAAATATACTTCTTGTAAGTCTGGCTGGATCCAAGTGCAGGCTTCATAGTGCCCATACCATATGTACTGAGACCCAAATCCTGTATGAAATCTGATTTGACAGCAACAACGATTGGTTTAGATATTGTAACAAGGCAATAAGGGTATTGACACAGCATCTGCCAAAGGGTATTTAATCTCTAAGATGGTGTGAAATTTTCTGTCAGACTAGAGGTAAATATACAAAATTTCCCTTTCTCCCAAATTATAAAACTTTTGATATTAAAACATTTTATTAAAGAAATGACCATATTATACATTTCCAAGGTAGCAGGCAGTTAAATGAAAAGCAGCTATTTTATCTACACAACTGAAATAACATTTTTAATGGTTTCAAGCTATATTCACTGCAACCCAGAGTTTAAACCAACCATGTAGGGCTCAATGGTGAGCCCAGTAGCATACCATCTGAGGGGAGTAAAGGGAAGAAAGGATCTTCATTACTAGCTTGTGTAGGCTACCTGCATCATCCAAGCCAATTAGAGGATGAAAACTCAGCCTGTACTGGGCTGTTGTTTCCCATCTCACACAGGTGGCTGTGGAGTGGGCAGCGCATTGGTTCTACTCACATGCACCAACCAGCAAAGGGCTAATGCAGATTACTATTCCCCAACTTGGAGCAATGGGGAAACAGCAACCCGATTGTGGCTGAGAGCTGGTCCTGACTGCTAAAGTAACTAGAGTTGTAAGTCGAGCGTTGCCCCTAATTCAAGTCCCATCCACACACAAAACCCCTTAACTTGAGGGTACTGGTGCTTTTAACTCAAGTTGTCTGGCCCACCAGGGAGTATAAGCTACATATCAAGTTAGCACTCACTTGAGAGGGGATCATGCAAGATAACTGCAGTGAAGAAATAGCCTAATAGTATGTCTTCACTGCAGCATTAAGTCAGGTGATCAGCTCTGAGGCGTGAGTAGTCCACTCAACTGTGTCCACACTGGTGCCATAACTCAACTGTGTGAGGTGTTAGGGCTTCTGAGGTCACATCGCAAGATTCTTATCACCTCAGTAAACTATGCAACAGCTGAGTAAGAGCTTTTGTTAACTCTGCAGTGAAGAGAAGCCCCAAGAGTTACTACTGTCCTACTCCTGGGGCACTGCAGCTATATGCTGGCCCTCTCTCAGGAGAGATTCTAAGATGACAATGAAGTCCGTAGAAAGCAGCCTCTTCCCTCCAGGTTTTTATTTCTGCCTCCTGCACAGATTCTCTTATTTATAGCATTTTTTTGGTAAGCAGCTGCCTGTTCCCCTTGCTCTTCCTGATTATACAGTCATACACAACAGTAAGTGCAGAATAAATGATTGCCTTATGAACACAGTGTCCCAGAAAGTAGAGCTGCTACTTGCATAGAACATTTATTCATCGAGGGCCTGCAAGGCCACTGTGTGAGCAGTAATCTGACTGTGTCAGCATATAAGTGAGGGCAGCCATTCCATGGAACCATAGAGCAGCCTTCCTAGAGAGCACCACATTTACAGCAAGCAATAGCCAGGCAGCAGAGCTTAGTGCAAGTGGCTTCGAGTCATTTGAACAGCCTATGGGGCTTTTAAATGGTTCACATTATTTATTCAGTGTGGTAGTCGCTGGATAACAAGGCTGAGTTTGGAGATTGCTAAATATGAATTTCCACAGTTTTGCAACTATGATAAGGAACAGGTTACAGCTTTACATATAACTACTGGCAGACGCTTCAGCCTCATTTTCAAGGCTCTGAACGGGATCATCCCTGTATACATTGTCTCTGTTCCTATTACATTTCTTTTTAGTGCACAACATTCAGCCAGATTTTCCTACCCCTTGAAGCCCTACATCTCTCCTCTGCCACTCACAATTCTGCTCCTTTATTCATCTCACTCGCTACATCTGGAACAGACTTCCTCTTTCAGTTCATCAAGCAACTTCATGCCTACAACTCATTTGATGAACCTGTTAAGCAAGAGACTACGATTCCCATCAACCCCCACCCCACTGCCCATCCCCTTCCTCATGGCCAGGTAGAAGGAAAGACTCTGACCCAGGAAATGACCATGCATTTCTGGAGAAGCAGCAGCTGTTGGGAAGCCAGGAGCAACAGAGAAGTCACATGCAGAGGAGAACCCCCCAGAACCAGGCACACAACAAGCTATGCAGAAACTGGGGAACAATGTGCCCCAGACACAACTGTGCTGAGACTGGGGAAGGAGGCAGTGCAGAGGAGCCTCAGTGATTCGTATCACCTGGAAACCTGCAACCTCTTAGTTGGTTTGAACAGAAGTCTGCACTGGGGAGGGCAACCCAAAGAGCCCTAACCCTTGATGGGATTGCCCCCTCTCTCCACCAAGGGACCAAATAAGAAACAGTGTTGTCTCACTGAGTTGTAACTGCTTAAGCCACTGGACCTATGGTATCTGCAACCTTTCCCAACATTTCCTTGCCTGGCAGCCTAGTAAAATACCCCTTCATTTTAGGCATGAATCTGAGTGGTTATTGGGACCTACTTGTGCTTACAAGATCTAGCCACTAAAATGCCTGCAATGTTTGCCTCTGAGTCACAGTACACCACACTACTAACACCCCTAGAGGTCTGGTGTACCCCAGCACGGAGCAGCTACAATAATCTCTCACTTCTGTGGCTAGCCGTCCACCTGTTAACCTCCACTACAGTTCTCAAATTCCTAAAGCTTTCAATTGTGCTCACTTTATAACAGATGGTTAAAAATAGATCTTTTAAAAATCCCAAACTAACAAGACCTGTGCTAAAAATACTGAGTCCCTTTGCTTTTTGTGTCAATGCTTTCCTGCCTTCTTGATCTGCATTTTGTCTAATTTACTCCCTGACCCCGCTGACTGATCAAAACAGACAGACCCTTATGTCAATGTGGAGTCCCACTGAAGTCAATGGGGCTCTAAAAAAGTCCATGAGTCTGTCCATAAGGGTCTGATTGCAGGCTCATTTCCCTCTGTTGTAAGCACTCCCGGACAGGAATATTTCCTTCACCCTTGCCTCTAGAATACCTTCTCCAGTAATGGAATACTATAAATATTTACACATTGACTCTTATTTTCAGCACAGCACAATAAATGGACCTAGCGGACCACAAGAAACAACCAGGTTGAGCCAAATTTTAATGTTTTCATAATATAAGAATTTGTGAGTAGAAGTATAAAAAGTTGGGCTATCGATTAATCGCAGTTAACTCATGCGATTAACTCAAAAAATGAATTACAATTGAAAAAAATTGCGATTGATTGCAGTTTTAATCACATTGTTAAACAATAGAATACCAATTGAAATTTATTAAATATTTGTGAATGTTTTTCTACATTTTTAAATATATTGATTTCAATTACAACACAAAATATAAAGTGAACAGTGCTCACTTTATATTATTATTTTTGATTATAAATATTTGCATTGTAAAAATGATAAACAAAAGAAATAGTATTTTTCAATTCACCTCAAACAAGTTCTGTAGTGCAATATCTTTATCATGAAAGTGCAACTTACAAATGTGGGGTTTTTTTGTTACATAACTGCACTCAGAAACAAAACAATGTAAAACTTTAGAGCCGACAAGTCCACTCAGCCCTAAGTCTTGTAAAGAAACTTGTTTGTCTTAGTGATTGGCTGAACATTTACGGAGATAATGCTGCCCGCTTGTTATTCACTTGAAAGTGAGAACAGGCGTTCATATGCCACTTTTGTAGCTGTAATTGCAAGATATTTACATATCAGATATGGTAAGCATTCATATGCCCCTTCATGGTTTGGCCACCATTCCAGAGGACATGCTTCCATGCTGATGATGCTCACTAAAAAAATAATGCATTAATTAAATTTGTGACTGAACTCCTTGGTGGAGAATTGTATCTCTCCTGTTCTTTGTTTTACCCACATTGTGCCATATATTTCATGTTACAAGAGTCTCGGATGATAACGCAGCACATATTGTTCATTTTAAGAACACTTTCACTGCAGATATAACAAAACGCAAAGAAGGTACCAATGTGAGATTTCTAAAAATAGTTACAGCACTTGACCCAAGGCTTAAGAATCTGAGAGGGACGAGGTATGGAGCATGCTTTCAGAAGCCTTAAAAGAGCAACACTCTGATGCGGAAACTACAGAACCTAAACCACCAAAAAAAATCAACCTTCTGCTGGTGGCATCTGACTCAGATGATGAAAATGAACATGGGTCAGTCCGCGCTGGTTTGGATCGTTATCGAGCAGAACCCGTCATCAGCATGGACACATGTCCTTTGGAATGGTGGATAAAGCATGAAGGGGCATATGCTTAGCGCATCTGGCACGTAAATATCTTGCAACGCTGGCTACAACAGTGCCATGCAAATGCCTGTTCTCACTTTCAGGTGACATTGTAAACAAGAAGCGGGCAGCATTATCTCCTGCAAATGTAAACAAACGTGTTTGTCTGAGCAATTGGCTGAACAAGAAGTAGGACTGAGTGGCTCTAAAGTTTTACATTATTTTATTTTTGAATGCAGTTATTTTTTGTACATAATTCTACATTTGTAAGTTCAACTTTCATGATAAAGAGTTTGCACTACAGTACTCATATTAGATTAATTTAAAAATACGATTTCTTTTGTTTCTTACAGTGCAAATATTTGTAATAAAAATAAATTTGTATTCTGTGTTGTAATTGAAATCAATATATTTGAAAATGTGGAAAACATCCAAAAATATTTAAAGGGTATTCTACTATTGTTTAACAGTGTGATTAATTGTCATTAATTTTTTTAATCGCTTGACAGCCCTAAAAAAGTTACAAAATGCTTAGCGAGGCAATTCTCTCCTCCCCCTTAACATGTCCCCCTAGGTGTTTTTTAAAGAGCAACTTTCTCCCACAGCTACCACCACTTAAAAATAAACATGTAAACAAGCAGTTGAGGCAAGTGTAGCTCACTCACCTTGGAACCTGGTGTAGGGCCTTGAAACTCAACCCAAGCTTGACAGGACCCAGTGACTTCAAGTGTCAGATTCAGGTTGGGTCTGATCTGAAAACAACCCAACCCTCTCAGGGTTGGGTCACGTCATCTATGATCACCCCTGGATGATAACTGCACGCCCCTTTCCTGCTGGCTGCTGCCACCTCGCTGTGCTGTGTGCATTGCCGTGGATGTGTGCGCCAAGGAGTCTCAGCACTTCTAACTCTGCAGCAAGACAGCAGCAGCTGGCAGGAGCAGGCCATGCATTCACTGCACTAACCCCATGGGCAGGAGGTGACCAGAGATGGATCACAGGCATGGAGTGCACTGAGTGGGAAATCCCTACCAAGCCAAGCCCCAAGGATGAGGCAGCAGAGGGAGATTGCAGTTGCCACCTGAGGAGCCCAGAGACTCTGAAGACATCTCGACTTCAACTGCAGGAGTCACAGTAAGAAGTAGCCCAGGGAGGGACTAGCCAGTGTCCTGGCAGCAGTCGGTGTGTTATGGGTGGATTCCGCACTGACTTAGTGGTGAACCCATTTGCCACTACCAGGGGCCTGGACTGGGACCTGGTGGAGCAGGGAGGACCTGGGTCTCCCTACCTGGCTGCCCCCTTTGGGGGGTGGCCCACCAAACCACTCCCTACTGACTGGCCATTGGACCGTGCTTCCCCGCAGCCAAGGGGAGCCCTACTGACTTTAACTATGGGCCTTCCCCTCCCTTGCTCGTCTCCAGGGGGATGGAATATACTGGCCCCGTGACAGGGAGACAGATGCCTGGAAGTGAAAATCTGCCTCATACTAACAAACTGGGGCAAGAAACCGGAAGGTAGAAAAGCCAGTAGCCTTCTCCTCCTCCATAGTTTCTTATGGATGGTCAGGCAAACCAAACCTTCCCATTAATTAAAACTCTGAGGTAGCAACACAGTATCAAGAATCCCACTAGTTGCTAGGACCAATAGGAAAGTTGCACAATGTCTTTATTTCCCTTTTTATTTGGGGTAAAAGCTACCTTGCTTTTGGCTGCTCTCTGCACCAGTAGAAACAAAGAATCCAAAATGGAGAAGAGGTTGTTTATAGAAGGACATCCTCCTACAGGGCAGGTTACAATAATCAAGAGGGCAGATATAAGCATAGAGAGAGAGACTGAACACATGCTTTGCTCTGACAGCAAGCAGCCTGGTTTCACTCTAGAGAAGGTAGAAGTTGAAGAAAGCCCAGCTATTTTCTACAGACAGTTCTCAGCTTTCGTTTTCATTTTATACGAAGTCCCTGTGTACGTAGCCTTGTTTATTACCTAGTTTATTTTTTATTTGCCTTCAACATGCTGTCATCACTTTTGCAATCAAATTTGTATAAGCACCATGGCCCAGATCCAGCAGTTCATCCTTATTCAACAAAGCACTTAGGCCCAGATCCTCAAAGGTATTTAGGTGTCTCATTCCCATTGATTCCAGCGAGAGTTAGGCGGCTAAATACCTTTGAGGATATGGGCCTAATGCACAAGCTGAATTTCCACTGACTTCAATAGCCACAGTACATCCAGAATGATCTGGAAAACAACCATATTTCTTCTGAGTTCTGTGCTTAAGGTGGTAGTTGTGCTTTTATTATTCTAAAGCTAGCAATGATAATAAAGAAAGTGTGTTTGTTTGAGAGAGAGAGAGAGAATGTATTTTTGCCTTGGTAAAACATCACAAGGATTCTTTTTGTGCTCTGTTAAAGCAATGGAACTGCATTTATACTTTGAATTAAAAAAGCAGATGAAAGGAGACAGAAAACTGATGCAACTCAAGAGCAAAGCAGTCAGGTACTTTAAAGGGATTACTTTTTTTTTCCATTTTAAAAAAAAGCTGTGCACATCACCAGTCTAAAAACAGGAACAGAACACCGATAGAATTCAATGTGTGTCATTTGTTCCAGTGGCAAGCTGTGTTCCATCCTTCCCCCTCTCTCCTCAGTTCCTTCCTTTTCCTCCTACCCTTATTGGGTAGGAGACTAGGTGGTGGCAGAAATGATAGTAAGGTGGATAAGCTTCAAGTCCCCAAGGAGTCAGTACCATTCTTCTGGAAATCTGCTTTAGCTGCCTGGGTTCATTCTGCGCAATGAGCTTAGATACAATTCCTTCATTTACCTATTTTAAGCTTCAGTTGATTATAAACATTAGTGGAATAGTCTTTAGCTCAGGAGCATGTCTCTTTTTATGTTTGTTCTTTAAAGAAGAAGAGTGTAAAATCTTGAAGTTTCCACACACACAACATAAGGATAATGGTGGAGGACATCTTCCTCCTCTGGAGTTAAGGCCAGGAATCTTAAGAGGACAATTAAAAATAATTCTCTCACATGGGAATAATTCCCATTAGAAGTACATGTGACAGCTTTATTCTAATGTCTCAATTCCTACCGTTGAGTACAGCTAAGCTTCCGACTTTACTCAACATACTCCCAAATTTCAGTGGGAGAATAGATGGTGGCAGCAATGAATGAAGGATGGTAAGCTTCCCCTCCTAGCAACCTAAACACCATTGGCTACATTAATGTCTATAAGCAATTTTGTGCAAGGGCTTGTCTTTTTGTTCCAGATTTGTACAACACCTAGCACAATGGGCAGTAGATCCATGAATGGAGCTCCTACATGCTACCGCAATACATAAAATAAATATTTTCAGCATATAGCTATAGATGTCATATTTGTTGAGCAACGCTACAATGATTTTAAGTGGATTCAGAATGAGCAGAGGTACTAAGGAGCTTCATAACTGCTTTGAAGTAAATTGGGTGACATTCATCATTGACACAAAATATTTACTGATTCCTGGGTGGGTTTTTTTTTTAGGTTTTTTTTTTTCCTTTTTTCCTTCAGACATCCTGAACTGAGAGATTCATGAACTGCTTATTGAATTTCAACAGGCCGTTCATGAATCGCTTAGTTGCTGGCTTGATTAAATAATAACGAGACTATTTCCATAGAAATTGGCTCATTATTCTGCTAACTTTCAATATTTTCTGATGACAGTTATAGAGAAAGCCACCTATATTTTGGGGTGAAGGGCTGGGTTTTGGGGGCACAACCCTCCAGTATTAAAACCCATTGAAAAGATACCTACATTATTTAGTTATAAAAAAATCTCTTATTTTAAGAAGCCCTCCCAGTTGTCTAGAATGAGCATTGTTTATTTGATTGGGTGATGATTGTTAGACTGAATGTAGTTGTTACAACCTAATGTCCTAAATTATATTGTGAGTGATTGATGGAAGTATTCTAGAATGTGATTGTATCACTGCTGTCTCCCCTTGGCATCTTCATGAATATGCATATGGTCATACACGAAAAAAGGGGCTATCCAAGTAAGCATACAAACCACCGGGAACCAAAACCTGACAACTCCTGCAAGGTGCTGAACATCCTGGTTGAAACAGCACTTGGCCTCCCAAATAAATTCTACAGTTATTATTTTTTTCTCCTTGTGCATGATTTCATAACTTTTTTCTAAACTAAAGTAATATTTATACTATAAAACGTGAACACTTTATAGGTGTTTCACTTTTAACAACTTTCCAAACCACTAACAACTTACCAGTTGAAGTCATTTAATGCATCTTTGATATAAGCAGAGCTAAGTGAAAAATCCAAAATTCCAATATTTAAATGTTTGCTTGCATCTCGGATCAGGAGAAAGTTGAAATGTCAACATTTTTCATTGAAGGAAATATTTTGAAATAATTTGAATTGGAAAGGGAAAAACAGGTTATTTTTGACATGTTTTATTAAAACAGAACATTTTGATATTCCTGAATCAAAATGCTTCATTTTGATTTGTTGAACAGACTCAAAACATTTAATTTCAAATCAGTTCAACAATAAACTGCATCTACCAACAGTTATGCATTGCCTCATGGGATTGGTAGTTTCAGAGTTTAGCAGTGTTGCAGGTGAACATGGCTTGAGATGGAGGAAATGGAAATGAAATTAAAACAAAATGTTCTTTTGAACTGTGTGGGGAGAGGGGTGGTTGCTCTATAAAGAGACAGGCACTGCTTTGTGAGGAAGGCTCTGACAGCATAAGGTTTTTTGACAATTGTGGTCTCATCTTATTTATTCAGACACCCACAACACAACAAAATATAAGCTTTAAAAATATATATTAGTGATGGGTACATGTCAAAGTGTCTGGATGCTGATCATCAGCTTATCTTTTGGTGGTTACTATAGCGAGCTCTCAAACACATTTTATTTAGGCTATCGAGGATATTTCAAAATGTGTAGTAGGCCTGACTTTAACAAAGCGGCTCCCAACAGAGCTACTTCATTCTTCCAGCAGGAGTACTAAAGTGGGATTCATGTCATTGCGGCTTTGAGGATTATCACCCACATACCATAATCAACCTGACACAGTTCATAACATTTGCCAGCTGACAATTGCCAATAAACCAATAAAATAGCAAATCAATGTAGATTTTTATGGGGACTACTTGTGGTTTTATGAGGGACATATTTGTTTATGGTTCTCATTTACTATGCTGATTGGATCTACAAGCTACCAAGATAGACACAGGAGGTGGATTTGTGCACAAACAGGCACTGTTTTTTGTACTGTATTCTAAAATGTACCGTGTTTTTCTATGACAATGCTGTTTTTGAATAAATGTTAGTTGGATTCAGCTTGTTGTCTAATCTGTGTTAGCAAACCATACATTTAGTCTCAGCCTGAAAGAACAAAATCTTTCTTCGCTGGTTTGTAATATTAAGCTTACTGTTGACTTTAATTATTTAATAATGTCCACTTTTGTTTCTGTTTCTTTCCAGTGTTCAAAATCTATACAAATGGATGCTCTGCACAGAACAGTTTGCCAGCCATATCAGTTTGAAAGAAACAGTTTGTTTGCAAATCTGACATTTATGACCTAGTGTGCTTTGTTAAAAGAAATAATCACTTACTGTAGTTCTTTAAAAACCAACCCACTTTTGATACTGACTTTCAGAGAAGGTATGTTGGATTGTGCATCTTTAAATGGACATTGTCAACCTATTTAAATCCAAACCTGGTATACTTTGAAAGAAGAGAAATCTTTTGGGAAATGCCCGTTGGCTTCTAAATGAGAAATTATCACTATTGTAATTGTGGAACTGTAACAAAAAGTGATCACTCTTTATAGAGGAACTGAATAAAACTAAATATTATTTTACTGGGTTGCTACAGAATTAGAACATAAATACACCAACAAAACCTATTCCCTATGCACCTGAATCACTGACTGTCACAATATACAAAAAGTGAACAAAATGTACTTATTTGAAGTATTGTTAGAACCACAGAATAAAATAATTTTTTCCTCATTTGTCAAAGGATAAAATTGCTAAGTAGCTACATTTTTAAATAATGGAAACTAAAATTAGAAGAGACAACCAAGTGAAATTACCTGACATTTTCTTTGATTATGTAAAGAATTTCATTTTATGTTTTTAATCTCTGATTGGCCTCCTTTTCTTTTTAAATAATCAATTGTCATGCAGTACTGTCTGTACCACAACATTGTTATGTGTAAGCATGCTTTGTTATGGCAGAGATCCCCCAGTAAGATAACCCATCTCAAAGCAAGAATATACCTTCTAAATGTCCCCTTTCATTCTGCTCTCTTCCATCTGAAAGCTACTTTTCTACCTTCTTGCTTGGAGGAAGATACAGTAATTGTCTACATCTTTGGGCAGCATACAAGGGTAATTCGTGGCAATTAATCCCCACAGGCCACCATAACATCCCCTCTCTCACATGTAGCAACCGCTGCTCACTAGCAACATTTCCCCAGGGAACACTTTCCCTACTGTGAATTGTGGACACTCCCCATAATAGCAACAGCCGCTTAGGAGCAACATAGCAAAAGGGCACCATGATGTTGCTACTAATGAGCGTCTACTGTCCCACAGAGGCAGGACATACCACAAAGACAGTATCAATTACAGAGTATAGCAGTTGGCAAAGGCTGATAATCAAAGCTAAGAGGATTTCTCTTGCTGTGTAACTGTGCTGGTAAAGATGAAGAATAAGAGAAAATACAGCAAAGAGAAAGAAAACAGGGAGCCGATAAAACAATGGAGGAATCAACAGAGAAACTTAGGGGAAAAAACAGGAGAAACTGCCAAAGAGGAAATAGAAAAGGGAAAATGAAAGACAAGAAGGGAAACAGTGGTGAAAGCAATGAAGGGTCTGACTTAAGGGGTAAAGGAGAAATCAGAGTGAAGAGAGGAGCAAAGAGTTTGCATAAAATGGGAGAGATAGAGAACAAGGAAAACGAGAAAGACTGAGGCACCAGAGGAAGTAAAAAAAACCCTGCCAGATCCCATCCTCATTGCAGAAAGGGAGTAGGGGAAGCAGAGTAAAACTTCATTGAAGTCACCTGCTGAACTGTCAGCCTGTTACCTGCCAACATCCCCTCCAGTGGCCCTGCAGAAGCAAGTTGTGAGAGGAATACAGGAGAGTAGCAATAGGCATAAGTAGACTTTTGACAACCAGCAGCAGTTGTGCTTGTTTGCCAGAGGCATCCCAGGCAGCAGAGGGGGAATGGAATAGAAATCATGGGGAGTGAAGAGAGGACCTGTGTAAATAACCGATATTTTGGTTTGGTGGTTGAACAACAACAACAACAAAATCATTTGGGGGTAAACAAAATGTTTTGAGGGGGTTTTTTTTGTCTTTTTTTTTTACCTTTTTAAAAAACTCTTAATAAAATCAAAGTAAAATTCAAAATAACTTTGTTCTGAATCAAAGTTGAAAAAAAGCTTTAAAGTGAAAAAATAATGGCACATTTTACATGGATTTGTGAAATATTTTGGTTGATCAAATCTGCATTTTTGAGGCAAAAAATGTTTTGTCTTAAGAATTCTGCCCAGCTTTTAGCAAAACACCAAACATCTGAAGGGGCAGAATCACTGATTTGGTTTTGTTTGTTTGAGGGCGGCACGTGTTAGTACAGACATGGCACAGGGTGGCCTGAAAAGATCAGGGTGCTAGAAGGGGTTGGGAAAAGGAGGCCCATCATAGCTGTTTATGAATTGTTGCTTAGTGGCTCCATCTGAAAATTGTTACAACCCTGATGGAGCCTCTTTTCTAACAATACTTTGTGTCACTAGGGAAGCACTATGGTTGTCCACAGTGCCTTACGCCTGCAATTGCTCATGTGTTTTCAAACACGGTTTTCTGGCTACTTACCGTCTTTTTTTTCCCCATCGTCTTCCCGCTCCAACTCCGTGGCTGACCAACATCCATTGGTTATGCAGCTATCTGGCTTAACAGACTCCATTCTTCACTTCTAGCAGCTCAGCATTTGAAAAGACCTCTTTTGAAATCATAATAGTGTGACCTGCTCCACTGGGCTATCTTCCCAGGCTAATATAATTACAAGACAAAAGACTATATATTCTTGTCAGTGTTGTCAGTTGGAAACAAAACATTAATTGCCCAAGTGGATATAGTCTGCATTCGTGTACAAATTAAACACTGGCTGCCTTTTCATCTGGAATTTTATTCTTGATCTTTGAATCTTAAATGAATAGTAAGAGAAAACAAAAAAGAATTATAAACTAAACATAGTGTGCTTGGGAAATCTTTACTTTATGCACAAAAAACTTTTAATCTGTGCCTTTCTAAACAATTATAATGTTTAGTCATCCAACAGAAATGTACAAGTGACAAAGGGAATGACAAAATTAATGGAGAAAGTTATTAAAATGACTCTATTGCCTAAGTTGGTGACAACACATAATTTTCTTCTTTGTAGCCCTCACTATAATTTGCTTAATTTATTTTGCAAGTTGTATTTTTTCATGCTCACTGTAGCAGGTTCAGAAGAATGAGCTAACCATCAAGTGTTAAACATCTTATAATGCCGACTAAAATGTGTATCTTCAACATCAGAGAGACTCTGAAAGGCTAAACATCCATTACGATCTTTTTTTTTTTTTTTTTTTTTTTTTTGCTACTGACCAACTATTTGCCTGCCTCTTATACACAACCTCCCACAATATATTACCATGAGTACAGTGCATGTTCAATATAAATTCTATGTGGGGGTGAAAGGAAGGACAAATTCAAGCATCACAAACTAGCAAACCTACCCCTAAGCATTTTAAAGGGGAAGGTGAGCTTCTAAGAAGAGTATGGCATCAACAGTGATGCTGCAACATGATGGAATCACTGTAATTCCCCTCCAGATTAGTAATTTAAAATATCTGACATACTTACAGGTCTTCAGATAAAGGAGAGTATCCCGCATGCAGTGAATCATATACAATGGAGATGAAAAAGACCTATTATATCAGCGTTTCTCAAACTGCGGTCCGCAGACCCCTGGGGGTCTGTGAGGGTACTCCAGGGGGTCCGCGGGGCCCGCTGATCAACTCAACTCCTCCCCCTCCCTCCCAGAGCCTCCTGCATGCCAGGGAACAGCTGTTAGACCAGGCATTAGCTACGTGAATGCTAAATGGGCATTACAATTTTCCATTTAGTCTCTTTTCTAACACTAAAGTGACAAGATGACTTGCCACCCTAAGCAGTATGGCCGTACTTAAAACTAAAAACTTACTAATGGATCGGTTTGGTCCGAATGCCCTAGAACTGCCAGAGGCCCCAGAACCTTGGAAACGCTTTAGAAACTTCCCAGGCCCATGTCCACTCTGTCTGCCTTACTAATGAAGAGGAACGCCATTGATGTGGAGTGGTTTGTGAAAGCGTGGGAAGGGGAGTTATGACGGCCCTGAACAGATAATGGTAGAGCATATTATGGAATGTTAAAAATGCTTCAGTGGCTCTCAGGCTATGTTACTACAGCAAGAGAGTCTATTCAAAAGGTATTGGATGCCACAGAGTTGTGCAAATTGGCAGCCTTGTGCCTTACCATTTGTTGAGCTGTCATAAAGGAAAAAGAACCCTGATGCAGATGCTACAGGATTGTTCCAGAGTCAGGCAGCTGTGGAAAGAGGTGGACACAAGAGTGAAAATAGTGCTTGGCTTCAGCAACCAAACCTCAGCTGAAAATTGTATCTTAGGTTATGTACCTACTGCGCTGGATTTAATTCTACCACAAGGCTGCAGTGATAGCCAAGCAAATGATTTTACAAAGATGGAGGAGTAGGCTTACGCTCAGAATAGAGCGGAGGTATGCGGGCCTGTCTGAGTTAGCAGCGAAAGAAAGAATAGTTTTATCGATGAAAAGAGCAATTATATGAATTTGAAGAAATTTGAACCCTGTTTCTTGAATAGCATTTGGATAAAGAATGCTGAGTAGCTCAGATGCCAGACTTTCATTCCACCTGACCTCTCCATTTTTTCCCTCCTTCTCCCACCACTCCCTATTTCCCCTTTTTGCCTATTTATGCATTTTTTAAATATATTGTCACCCCTGCCATAACATGTTATGTCTGTGTAATATTGTCTAATTTTGTACTGTCTGGTCTTGCAGCTTGGACAAGTTGTACAGTTGCATAATTTTATTGGCTATCCTGTGAAATGTATGACACCTTTTTGTATTTTCTGTTGTTTAATTTGTTTAATTTTCATAAAGAGACAAAATGATTAATATTCTGGTTTGGGCAAGTCAAACGAAAATGTGTGTGCCAGCTTCACTCTAGTAGTCCTATTTTTCTACATACTTCACACGTACACCTCCAATATTGCATGGCAAAATACAGGCCAATGGGCTAGATTTACTCAAGAAAAACCCAGAGCTAACAGTGGTAGGAGTTTTGCAATTCAGGACAGAGGAGCATTGGCAGAATGTCCAAGGACAGCTTGCGCACTAACACCTGTTTGCATTATGCTTCACTTAAGGCCCTAGTATTAGTCATTTACTTTCAGGGACACTAAATTCACTCATGATATATTTAAAAATTTCCATTTAAATGTATTGTAAATCTCTGTCATTTAACAAGGGAGACAGCTTAGAGTTGCATGACATTGATACCAAAGAGCAGTGAGATGCCTTGGCAGGCATTAGCTCTTTAGGAATTATGGAAACCATTCTTTAAAAAGTCGAGGCAGTATCTCCTCAGTACTGTGCTCTGAAAGTCTGGTGCTGCAGCCAGCACTAGAAGGTCCAAAGAGGCTCTCAGCAGAGCTGATCTGATGCAGTGGGAGCAAATACTACCTTGTTAAAAGACTGTCGCAGTAGCCACCCCTGTTCTGCCTCAGGTACAAAGTCTTCAGGAACTCCTGTAGATTAAAAGCATCATTACAATTCTAAAGAGCAGGCAGTGAGCTCCAAACCTGTGACTGGCTCCACTCAGGACAGATAGACCCTTTCACCTGCGCGGAGTCCCTTTGAGTCGATAGGGCTCTGCACAGGTGCAAAGGTCCACTTGCATGGAACCACAGCAGGCTCATGCCATGCTTATTTTGTGCATTTATCATTTTGTTTTGTACAATAGGGGGACCTGTCCCTTTGAAACTGTCAGCAGCCCCAAATGCTTTACTCCACTTTTCACAAATATGAATTCCTTAAAAAAAACCCAAAAACTTCCAACATTCCTTTGTTGTTTTGGCTGTCACTCCGTCCTACACCTGCTGCACACAAGTGTCAGTGTAGTACTATATTAGGGATTTACATGGCTGTGACAGGGTATGTGAGGAGCTTTATACTGGGTGCACTATGTGGGAGAAGCAGGACATGCAGACATCCTTAGCGGGAGATCCCACCGAGCCTGACAATAGCATGAGATGTTTCTGGCTAACTCCCAGATGGAACTCCAGACAGGTCTTTCTGGGAATACACAGCAGTAGCTGTAATGGGAGAAGCACTAGGTCTCTTATTCACACCTGTGATAATTAGATTCTCCTAAGCTACGCTGGCACTGGATCTGGACTCAGACTCTTTGGCCTGGACTACACTTAAAACTTAGGTTGACATACCTATGGCATTCATGGGTGTGAAAAATCAGTAGCTATTCTGGGGCTGGGGCGGCAGGGGGTGTGAGCTGGCTCTGTCCCTATCATTCACAGCAAGTTGCAGCATGAGGTTTCAGTTCCACACTCCTTCCCCCTCCCTTTCCTGTTACTAACGGCCGAGGGAATGATGGGACATGTAGTTCTTTCCCTGCTCCAGGGTTGGCTCTATAGGCAGGGAGCTAACCAAGGAACTACAGCTCCCAGGGCTCCCTGTTGGTTCTCAGCTCCCACGCTGGATTCTTGCGCCCCTGCAAATATGCCGCTCCAAGCAACTGCTTGCTTTGCTGGTGCCTAGAGCCGGCCCTGTCTATACCTTCAGTGGAGGGAGGAGCAATCTCAGTGTCTGGAAGTCACCAGCTCACCACTCCTCATTGCATTCATGGTGCTACTGTGCCAAAAAGAACTAGATGCTGCCAGCCTCTCTTTGCCTCCCCACTGCTCTCTTCTCTCCATTGTGCAGCTGGAGAGAAGGCAGCGAAAGGAAGAAGAGCATTGGCCACAAACTTTTTTGTTTTGTTTAAAGAAATAATTGATGGGACTTTGTCCCATTAGCCCTCATTGTATAACAGTGTACTTCATTCAGGGCTCAATCTTGACTTCATTGATGTGAATGGCAAACCTCCTGTTGATTTCAATGGGAGCAGGAGCAGGCCTTCAATGAAGCATCCCAGGTACATACTGCTGTTTTATTTCTGCTACAATAGCAGCAATGTCAAAACACACTTCCCTTTATTGTTACAGGGTCAGTACATTCATTTACCTGGACCAATCTTAGCAATGATAATCTAATGAATAACAAACAACTAGTAAGAGGACTTTCTTTTGGTTATTCCTTTCATCTTTAACAGTTTCATTACAGATCTCAGTACTTCATTAGTACACACAGACCACTACAAAGGTTGTTGTCATTCTGTTTTGCTTTTCATTAAAGTAAATTAATGATGGCTCTTAAAATTTATAAAGGATATTCACTTCCAGCTGTCTAAGCCTATTAAGTTATCTTAATGGAAGGAAACAATAAGACCGCATCAGCCAGGTTGACATTTATTTCAAACTTCTACTCTAAAATCTGTAGTTAACAAGGTCAAAACGCTTTTGGCGAATTATGGGTCTGGAATTCTTAAAATGATTTGCAGCAAGGATTTATTATAAAGCCAAAATTGTATTGTCAGGAAGTAGCAGATATGTAGTGAATAGGAGCATAACACAGTTCATCTATTTTACATGCTGTCAAGTACCAAAAAGAAGAAATGATTCAAAACGGTGTAAATGGGCAGTTTTGAAATTGTAGGAATTATTTCATCTCGTGTCAGCCTTTGGGAGCGAATAGCTTTGCAGATGGCTACAATATGAAAAAATAACTTTTTTTCCTTAAGTGGAAGCCTCTCTCCCTCCATTTAATTAAATGTTGTGATCAATAAATTGATAGAAGTATGCACTTGGTGAAAATGGAACAATGGATGAGATCATACTGCTGAGATCTGTGAACAAAGGGTCCCCTTTCTGGGACTTCCTCAGTTCTATTCAGAAGAGGCAAGGTCAACCACCTGAGGGTCACCATCTCCCTGCACTTAGGCCTGGAGAGTTCGCTGCAGGATAAGGACTGTTGCCCACTTGGAAAATCTTGTCAACACATCTCAAGGGACATACACTGACAGGGAGTCAAGACAGTGCCTGAGGGCAGCATGGAACAACAGGTCTTCAGGACAGTGGCCCTGTACCTCCAGCAAATCCCCTGAGATCTGTGAGGTTGGACCCACTGCAGGGTTGGGTGGGAAGCAAAGCCTGCACACCCATTGGAAGGAAACACTGAGGAAACTGCAAAATGAACCTGACCCCTCCTCCAGGTTTTCCACAGAAGGGCCTAATCCAGCCAATTGTGAACACAATTTTAATTAATACAGACACTTAAAAGGCAACACTTAACATATTCATTCCTCATCTATATTTCTACACTAGTTCCAAATAATCAAGTCTCTTATCTAAAATACATATAGCAAGTGGAAAAAACATCAAACTTCTAAGCACTATTTTCCATCTTCTTAGGCGCTGCCCTCTATAGTAATCCCTGTGCTCTGTCCCCACTGAAAGGGAGATGGAGAGGAGATGGGGTCATACGCTAGCGTAAGGTGACATTCCCCCCTGCAGTCAGAGACTAGTCCTGTGGGGTCAATAAGTATCATTCTCCTATTGTACAGATGGTGAAACTGAGGCAGGGTGGACCAAACCTTGCAGTGGTACACAAGATGCCTTTAACCAGTTAAGCAAGAGTAAATTAGCCAGCAGTGGGGTGTGACTAGACAAGATGCAAGATGTTATCCTGCATCCTGATGTAGAACAGAGCCTAAATTATCATAGTCAACAAAGGGGAGTGTAACACAGAAAAGAGGTGCTGTAGCAAAAGTGGGTGTATTGAGGATAAAAGAAAGCTAAGATCATCCTGCAGGGTATAAGTGAGCAAAAGGGGCTTGGTTCTATTCTTAGTTACACTGGTTACCTCTGGAATAACTCCCCTGAACTCAGCGAAATTATTTTGGATGTCAGCCTGTTTGACTGAGATCTGAATCTGGCTAAGGGTGTTGAAGCTGCAAGGTGTAAATTAAAATAGATCTTTACTATACTCATCCTAAGATTCACTTGCCATCACAGCTTCCATCAAAGAGGACAGTCAAAGCCATCACTTAGTGCTCAGCTGTGGCTGATTTCAAAATTCACCGTCTGGCACAGAACATTCAAGGCCATGCAATGGATGTGCCAACTACACAGCAAGTCAACAGCAAAGAAGCAGCATAGTGTAGTGCTCAACACTTCACAGCCCAAAATCCACAAGGTCACAAGGACAGAAAGAGGAGACCATTAGCATGAAGAAAGTCACTGTGCAGCAGACAGCAACAGCTAAAGTATAACGACAAACCCAGAGTCAATGAGATTATAATAACTGGTCCCTGTGGAGATTGAATCCTCAAATGGCATGCGAAGAAGCCATGGTATTGCCCAGCTAAAGTACAACTTTGGAGCCTCCATGCACATGAGTCAAATGAATGAAATGTTCAGACTGATGTATGCTGGAGAATGTGAATCACCACTATTGAATATGAGATTAAACTGCACAGTTACAGAGTTAACAAACAAACAGTTATCGTCCCTGGGTCTCTGGCTACCGAACAATACCTAACCATTTTATTTTAATCCCCCAAAGCTCCTTACTCTACACATTGCTTTCCCTTTATTTTTGCCACTTCAGTAGCTGTAAAGAAAACCAAAGTACTGTACAAAGGGGGTCAGTATTATCTCCATTTTACTGGTGGAGAAACTGAGGCACAGAGAGAGGAAGTGACTTGCCCAAATTCAAGCAGAAGGACAGCAGCTGAGCTGGGAATAAAACATAGGTCTCCTCAGCCCCCGTCCAGGGCTCTATCTACTAACTCATGCTGCTCTGCTGAAACACCCAAAACAGATTCATTTTACATCCCCCATCACATCACTTATAAAATATCTCCTTAAGTGAAAATGTATTCTCTGAAGACAGAAAGATATATTGCAGAGACATCCTGAAATATTGTTAGGCTATCACCCAATTGTTTTATTTAACTTTTGGTAGCCTGGCACCAGTCCTAGAAGACTCCCTCCAGGACAAAGGTATTTTGTATAGCTCACTTGCTGGTTTGTGATATACAGGAATCAAGGCAGTCAATCCAGATTAGTAATGGATAAACACAGTGCTTAATTTATAATGAAAGAGATGCCGGGGTTCAAGCAAGTTTTTTACACTCATAACTGATGTAGCAAGCCCAGAGGTGCTGGGGCTATAAACTGCCAAGCCTAGAGGTGGTGCACAGAACCCCGTGGGAAACAAAAACCAGAAAGCCCCAAAGATGACAAATGTGAAAGGAATGACATGTTTAGTCCAGCCAAGAGGCCACCAGACCTGCTGTATGCTCATAGATTCTTAAAAGAGAAGGGGCAGCTGTGAGAGTGGGAAAGGAGGTTGCAGATTGGTTTTTAGGGATAAGGGAGGACAGGTTGGAAGTTCTGAGATTCTGTAAAATCTTGGAACCGTGCATGAATTTTTTTATATCTCCAGTGAACATACAGACATCCCATAAACATATGAGCCACCTAAGCTGCAGTTTCCTCTGTGAGTTGACAAGGCTTTTGAGGTTCTTGTCTTTATCATACAGGAGCTGCTTCCTTGCACCTTAAAATACACTACAAGGGCCTGCAAAAAGAATAGCTCTCAAAGTTAAAAGTCATGTAACTCATAAGTGGTCATACTATTTTCAAAACTGTGAAGGAACTGATACAGTGGCTCAATTATATTGAAGAATGGATTAAATGCACATGAAATAGGTCTGAGGGAAATATAGAGTGATTTCTACACAAGGTAGGGAAGAAGTCTCCAGGAGAAGCCATTATTCCCATATGTTGTCCAGAGGCAGGGCCGGCTCTGGCTTTTTCGCCGCCCCAGGCGAAAAAGCCTCCGGCCGCCCCGGGGGGAGGGCAGCGAGCCCCGCCGGGGGCTCCGCTCTCCCGCCGGCGGCCGGGGGGAGGGCGCCGGGGGGGAGGGCGGCCGGAGCCCTGGGAGGAGGGCGGCGAGCCCCGGCGGGGGCTCGGCTCTCCCCCCCCCCGGGCGGCCAGAGCGCCGCGCCGCCGCCCCCCTCCAGGTGCCGCCCCAAGCACCAGCTTGGGTGCCTGGTGCCTGGAGCCGGCCCTGTCCAGAGGGTTTAGTAGCACCATTTACCATAAGGAATCTCTTCAATGGTAGTTTCACCTAGCGTTTTCCTGAAGATGGACATCTGCTTCCCCTAGTAATGATATCCTTTTCAGGTAGCAGCTAGAAAGCTTTGCAGGAAAGTAGTCTTTTCAAAATTTTATGGAGAGGGTTTACATCCCTAAATCCTTCATATACCATTTTAATGTAAGCTCAGTTTTTACAGTCCATTAAAGATCTAAGCACCCCTTGTCTTTGTCTATGCATGTAGTCCATGCCTTTGCAGTATTTATCTGTTAGAAATGGCTTCT
Source organism: Terrapene triunguis (assembly GCF_002925995.2). Lineage (NCBI taxonomy): Eukaryota > Metazoa > Chordata > Testudines > Emydidae > Terrapene > Terrapene triunguis. The sequence continues at coordinate 65,370,111 of NW_020664419.1, read as the reverse complement.
CTGTCTGACTTTACTAAAGTGATCCTCTGATGTAACAGCCCTTTATGCTATTTCGCTAAAAGAAAACACATTCCCCTCCCCCCATCACTTTGCCTTTTAAAAAAATAAAAAAGAACTGAGGCAGGCTTAAATTTAATGTTTTGCCTGTCTTTTGGTAGATAATTGAACCTCTGCATTGTCAGATAACTAAGGATTATCTTCAAGCAACATACTATTAAGGAAATTTAACAAGGAGCAGTTATTATTACCAATCATATCTGCCTGAGTCCCAGCCCGTTGCACGTATTGTATTTGATCAGATAGTTACTTTTTCCAAATCGGGATATTTTCCAATTTGGGAACTGTTGAGTCTTTGCTCTCTACACACCTATAAGAATAAGGAGACACAACTGAGTTCCAAATAACCATGTTTACTAACTGTATACAAAGCCTGTCTCCCTATGTACACTGCCCTTCTGGCAGGATTCTGGTGGCACCTGCAATAGAAGGCAGGGAGATCCATTAGAAGGCACCCCAAACTATTTAAAGGAATGCTATTCAATTCCTATGCACTACAGGAACAAACTCAGTCCCTGGAGCGACGGTTTCCAAATCCAGTTGTCTAGTGCACTGAGCCAAGGACTGTTAATACCAAAGCATGGATATTTCCTAAAAGAATGATTATAAAAATACTTAAGAGAAAACATAACCTTTACCTCTCAAAAGCATCAGCAGGTGATGCATTTACTTCAATCACCAATCATAAGTAAAGCTAAAGAGCAAAGAGATTAAAGGTTCTATAACCACATGACTTCAGATGATATTTAGGAATGGTAAGAAGTTCAGGATTCACCAATTTCAAAGGTCAAACAGGAATAAATAAAATAGGACAAGGCCATGGAATGGCTTTTAATAAAAAAAAAACATTTTGTATTTCAATAGTGCCTGCTGACTGCGTACTCTATAAACACGAATAAAACATTACAACACTTATATGAGATAGGTATTCTGGTCTCTATTTTGTGGATAGGGAAACTGAGGAATAGAAAGGGTAATGTCTACATTTTTCAAAAGTGGCCACTGATTTTTGCTGCTTCACTTTGTGGTTGCCCAACCTGAGAGAGCCTTTGCCTGATTTTGGCTAACAGCGTAACCAAAATTCCAATGTAGCCCCTCCCCAGAGGTGTGTCTCAAGCCACCTCCCTGGTGCTTGCTACTTGGCATGGCTTCTCCCCTTTATGGGTTGGGTCCTCGGTTCTTTTTTTGTGACACCTGGTGCCTCCTCACTGTGCCTGGGACACAAGGGGTGCTGTCCCTGGGAAAATGAATAATGCTACCACAGCTGGCAAGGTGTATAAAACCTACTACACAAGAAACCAAGTACATCAACACAAACCCCAGCAAGGAGATGACACACCCCAAAACAACAATATAACAAAGGGGGAATTTCTTAGGAACAGGAAAAAAGGATTTGGGGAAGAAGAGGGTTCATTACTAAGTACTAAACATTAATAAAATCAACAAATTCCCCATCTTGCAACACGCAATTTATCCCAAGTTCCCGGCTACCTCCCTGGCACCTTCTCAGGCAGATGAGGAGAAGTCTGGAGATAAGTGCTGCAGATACTGAAAACATTGGCCAGCTAAAACAAAAAGGGGTCCCCTTACATTGTCTTCACCCCTCCGAGGGGCAGGATCCTCTTCTGGCTCTCTAGTTTGGAGTCCCGTTGGGGTCTCGGCTGACTCTCAGTAGCCAGTGCTGGGTCCCATCTCCGACACTCTGGATGCTGGTCTCTGCAGGGCTGGAACTGCTCAGTCGGTGAAAACCCCAGCTTGCCCTCGTGTATGCCCCGGGTCAGCAACAAGGCAGCTATGTTTAAAATATGACCATTTATATGTGCATCCCCGCTGTACAGCAACTCCTTGCTTAACGTTATAGTTATGTTCCTGAAAAATGTTACTTTAAGCGAAATGATGTTAAGTGAATCCAATTTCCCCATGAGAATTAATGTAAGTAGGGGGGGTTAGGTTCCAGGGAATTTTTTTTTGCCAAATAAAAGACATTATATACATATAGAGTATACGTTTTAAATAATTTTAAACAAACAATTTAATACTGTACTCCCCAATGATGATTGTGAAGCTTGGTTGAGGCAGGGGCATAGCGGGGTCGGGAGATGGGGGCTTGCCCCGCTCCGCCCACCTAGCATTCCAGCTAGGGAGTAGAGTCGAGGCGTGGGGGCTTGCCCCATTCCGCCCGCCCGGCGCTCCTGCCAGGGAGCAGGGTCAGGGGCTTGCCCACTCCCCAGCTGGAATGCCGGGCGGGGCGAGCCAAACAACCTTATAATGGAACATTGCGCGACTTTAAACGAGTATGTTCTTGAATAGATCAGCAACCTAATAACGAAACAATGTTAACCAGGACAACTTTAAGTGAGGAGTTACTGTACTGTTACAGTTTAAAAATGGGTTTACTCTATGCTCTTGGCAATCTCCATATCAAAGCTTCTTGTTTCAGTGCTGCTTGTGCCAGGGAGCTTGACCACGCATTGACCAAGCACAAACCAAAAGCCTCAGTGCTTGAGACAACTGATTGAACAGATTAAATAAACTTTCAAAATATAACTCCAGAATCTACGTTTATTTTAAAACTACCTTGACTATATAAACATTTAATAAGATCCCTTTGATTTTCCAGCACTTGGTAAAAACTTTACCTTTTTTAATGTGCCATTATTTACATGCAACACAATTAAAAGGGGGGGGGGCAAAATAGGTTTATATTCTTGTGATGGGGTCCACTCACTGCTTGTGGTGCCTCCTCCTGGCCATCCTGGGGATTAGCTCTTCCAGGCGTTGCACCCTCCTCAGGTGGTGGCTTCACCCATCCTATCTTCATCTGTGGCCTCTCTCGTTCCAGGAACTGAAGCCTCCTCTTTGTGATTCAGTCCTCTGGCTGGGTCACCACACATATTTCCCTTCTGGGGTGGGGAATGTAAAAGTCTTTCTCAGACAAACCATCCCAGGCAGTCTGCTGTCCTCTGCCTGGACTTTGCCATATCCCCAGTGGCTGGTAGGGGAACTTGAGCCCATCCTCTACTCCGAGTTCCAGCTCAGGGGCCCTCTGACCAGCAGCAATGGCCTGCACTGTCCAATCTTGCTGCTTTCCCCCTGTCTAGGTTCACCAGCCTCCCAACTCCCTCGTCTCAGGGAAACTGTGGACTAACCTCTAGCCCCTAATGCACCTTCCTTTTCCTAGGGAGTGATTACAGCCTACTTCCCTGCAGCCTCTTCTGATGATAGCTCTTGGACTTTGTATAGCTGAGCCTGCTCCCAATCAATTCCCTGCATCCTGGGTCCTCCTCCAGGTGCAGTCTGTGGAGTTAATTGGCCCACCTGGTCATCTTAACCCCTTCTAGTCATCTGTGGGGGTAGACACCCCATCACAATTCAACAACATTGCTAATTGCTGTACCAGACATCTCAAGGATGGGGAATGAAGAGACAATGGAGTGGATAGTGCTGGTGTAAAATGCACACTGCAGTTTCAGTTCCATGGATAACTCTGGGACAACAGAAATGTGAGTTTCAGCATTCTGATTCTTCAGTAGTTTTTACAGCAGAAATGCCTGAGTGAGAAAGGATGGGGTAGTGGTTGGGGTGCTAACCTGGGATAGGGTTGCCAGGCATCCGGTTTTCGACCAGAATGCCAAGTCAAAAAGGGACCCCGGTGGCTCTGGTCAGAACTGCTAAAAGTCTGGTTTGCGGTGCAAGAGGGGCAAAGGCAGGCTCCCTGCCTGACCTGGATCCGCGCAGCTCCCGGAAGCGGCCGACATGTCTGGCTCCTAGGCGCAGGGGTGACTGTGGCCAAGATCCTCAATGGTATTTAGGCACCTAACTCCCACTGAAATTAGTGGAAGTCAGGCACCTTTGAGTATCTGGACCTTAGTCTCTCTGCATCTCAGTTCCCTATCTGGAAAACAACGCTTCCCCACGTCACAGGGTTGTTGTGAGGATAAATACACTGACGATTGTGAGGGCCATATGAGTATCGAAGAACGATAGATAGATAGATGCATACATAGAGCAACTTTGGGTAAAGATATCAGCTTCTCAGTCGCATGTTTGTTTCCTTCTTTCCCTTCTGTAGCTGTAGCTCGCCAGGGCACTGGAATCCTTGACCTGCTCATCCTGTCACTGCTTCTTAGAGTGTGCTTGAAGAGTAGCACACTGGTAAAAGAGATCTGTGTTGACTTTATGTGAAAAACAGGCACAAGTAGCTCTAAGGCAAATTCAGAATAACTCTGCAGAGGAAAAGAATGCATCTTTGGAGAGATGCTCATGCCCATGCCCAAACCACTAAAGTTCTCCACATCTGCACTAGTTCAATAATCAAGTCTCAGCCTAGAAGTGATTTTTGCCTACTCCTGACAAGGCCTAGCTGGAAAGAAGAGGCTCCACTTTTACCAGCCAATATAACCTTCTGCCATAATCCTGTTCATGCTTCCCCTGCTAAACACTCACGAAGCTGCAGTGTTTGGGTCCCTCACACTAGACCCATGCACCTTTAAGCTTCCCTAGCTCTGGGTACTCTCCAGAACTCTCTCTGGCATACTTCCCGGGTGGAAGCTATCTGTCTGATACCTCTTCTGGAAGTAGGATCCCACTGCCCAGCTGCCCTACGTCCTCAGCACCATGCTGACCCCCACCGCTCCAAGACAACCCAAGGGTGCCTAAGAACACCCTTTCCCAGAGCTCCCTCCTTGTGGGCATGACAGTTATAGTTTACCCCTTCAGGAACACATGATAATAGTTTGGCAGAAGGATTTCTAAGACAATCACTCTTTACTTTGGATGGCCCAAGATAAACCCAGATTCAGGTAAAACAAGAAACATCTTTACACTATTCCCTCCCCCAGTCTTTTCACCACTCTTGTGCATTCTGTGGGATTTGCGTCAGTGTCTTTTCAGGCCGTCAGAAACATTCCTCCTCGCTCTGGAAACCTGACCCTTTATTCCACTCTCCCAAATTTCTCAGTCTCTGTGGTTTTAAAAAGGCCTGAACTAACGGTTGGTTTCTTTGTTCTCTTTCTGGGGATTTTCTACCTCTCCATACCCTAGCTCTCGGCAGACAAGCTGGAAAAAGCTGATTTCACCTAGGATGCAGCCATCCTCTTGCTCTGTTCAGGTAAGATCTATTCGGGTATTGATAGTCTTTAATGGCTCAGCTGTTCAGAGAGAGACTCAGATGCTCCGCCCTGTCTCCTTTGCATAAGGAGTCTGAAGCAAGAATGCAGTAAAGATCATCATAAATGCTTAAACATAGAGTTTTCACAATCACAAACAGAATTAATAAATTGTAGATAGATTCTCTAAATAGTCCCATCCTCTCCGCTGCTTTGCTACTTTTTCCTCTCTGGTTTCTCCTGTCTGCACAAGCCCTCGGTGAATTTCAAATATTGTGCCCATGCAAATGTGGTCAGTCAGTGAGTGCCTCCATATCAGACAAAAATGCAGTTTCCATGATCCACCTGTCAGACAATAAATATACAAAAGTGGAAGTACAGAATGGATAATATGAAAAGGGACATGTCTCATCAGACACCTGCCAATTAAACCAGATTTACAGAGGCACCAAGCCAGAGAATAAGGGCAATGTAGATTTTTGCTAATCACACCCTTTTTAATGATCACTCCTCAGCTCACAGACAGACAGCTTAACAATAATTGCATCTATTTTGTACAAGAAGAGAATCCAATAATGGTAAACTTTATACCCACTTTATGCAGGTGTAGCTGCTTACAGTGGAGAGTTAAGCCCAGGTGTGCAAATTAATTATCTATATATAAAATGGGACAAATTCTACAGAATTTGGCTTAATAACTCCACACCTAATTTAATATAACACAGAACTTAAGGATTTAGTAGTCCTTAAGTTTGTCTAGTAACTGACATAAAGCTATCTAGATCAGTTATCTATTGGTTTACTTGCTGAATTCAGTGTTCTATATTGCACAATTCTTGATACCAGAATACATTTTCTCAGTTCTCTGACTTCTAGAAAAAATTGCAGAAGTCCTATCACTTGACGAACCAAGGCCAAATCATCCTCTCCAACTGTTTGCCAGGGCTAAGGGAGAGTACCACCGCTGTGACATTGTTCCCCAACACTGAAGTCCCTCTAGTGGTTCTCTGTAGGGCTTGGGCCATGTGGGTAAGAAAGAGGTGGAGCCAGGCAGATGTATTGTTCTTTGCAGAATTGTCTCCCGTTCCGCGGTCGAATTTCCTGCTTATGTTAATGCGGACATGGCATTCCCAGTCTGTGCTCTGGGTCTTTTTCGGAGCTGGACTTCCAAGGTAGGAAAACTTAAGGGGATAATATTTGTATTAGAAGGCAACATAAAACTTTCACTTTGATCCACTAAAATCCAGAGGTTATATGGGTTAAACTACTGCCAATTACACTGGGGGTGGGAGGCATTGGGGCCCAAATCTTCACCTTCTGCATAGAATCATAGGAAGTAAACCCTATGAAGATGAAGTTCTGTAAGTGAGAATAACCTTTCTGAAGGACACTATGGCCCCCAAACTCTTACTTTTTCAGTAATCTGGAAAAGATGGATTTTTCACTAATGCCAGAATGATTTCTCAGAGATAAAAACAAGTACATAAGAGAAGGTTATGAGTGATGTGAGAACAATTTGGGACCTATGGTGCATTCTTCTCAAAGGCACTTATTTTCCCTTATTGGATTCAAAGCATGCAAGCAAATGTCCATCTTAATGTTTCTTATTTTTATACTTGTATTAAGAAATACTATGCAGATGGTGGAAATGAGTGAAGATAAGTTAGGCTCACCATTAGGAGAAGTACAGAGCCTTATCAGAAGTGCTTAGGTCTATATTACTTTTCTTCTGCCACAGGTGCCCACTTGAGACTGGCTTCACATCTGCAGCAAAGAAAGGCTTTATACTTTCACTGCAGAAACCAGGGTTGGATGCCCATCTGTCATTAAAGTAGGACAATGTGTCAGTTTACATTTAACAACACTAAAGTGTCCCTGCACAAGATATACAAGTGCTGTTTACCTTGGGCTCTTATCAAATTGATTCTGATAACCTGACCTCAGAGTCACTATTAGCACAGATGAAATCATGGAGTACATATTCAAAGTAACCTTTGACACGGTAACTAAATTAAATCTGATTTTCTAATGAGCTTGATACAACATTTCTTACTTAGGCAAAACTCCTGAGCAGCCAAGGAAATCAAATCATTTATAGGTGATGGCACATAGCGTCACAGTGGAAAAGAACTATATGGAGCCAAGATTATCAATACAAATAAAAATTTATTCTACACCACATATCTTTCTTGCTTCCTTAGTTGTGCCATTGCTAGGCAACTGAGGATGGATTAATAATAGAATGCAAATGTATATCCATACTCTTACATTAGCCTTCATTTGGATGAGCATGGAAAGGATTTGTACAAACGGTCCCTGTGTGGCTGATCAGAGCTCAGTACATCTTTACAATGAAGGAGGACAAGAGCATCAGAGTGCTTCCATTATGCACAACTTTTAGTGACAAACACCAGATTATCAAAAATGCAGCTTTCTTCCCTGTGGACATTTTCTAATCCTCTGTTTAACCATTAGAGCAATTTGCTCATACAACTTCTCATACTCTAGGGGCAATTTTTGCTACGGGTCATGTAGTAATATTGCACAAACTGGGCATCCCTAAGGCAAAGAAATCATCACCAACAAGTAATCAGCATTTTCAGTCAGGCCTTTTTTGTTCGGTAATTGCTATTTCAGGTAGTACTACCAGAAAGCATTAGATTTTAGGACCTGAGTAACTAACCTAATGACTTGTCCGTCATTTGGCATCTACTGCTACTCAACTCCCACTATACTTTGTACATGGTTCAGTCATTATTTTAATTAAAAATTAGAACTACTTTTGTAACTGTAGGGGGAAAAGACAGCTTTGAGAGTGGCTGATAATTCACACTGTCTCCATAGCCTGCTGGTTCTTAAAACAACCAACCAAACCAAACAACAACAAAAAACCCCAAGCCCTCCAGCCCCTTAATAATTAGCACCCTTTGTCAAAGCTTCAGTTACAGTTTGATGAAAAAATATTCCTAAATGTCAAGAACCATGCAGTCTGATAAATATGGATGACATTTTAAAAGCAAAGTCAGTAGTTTCTACAAAAGCAGGAGAGGCGAAAGGAAACATAATGTGAATTTATGGGGGATTTATTTTTTACTCAATATCCCTCCTTCACATATATCAACTGGTTCGCACTTTTGGTTCTTTCTGTTTTTCAAGCTGACTGTGACCTCTTTGTCTGGTATTAAATGCCTCATCTACATTCAGCAGTACATTTACCAGAACTCTTCAGTGAAAAACCATGCATTTGAATGGGCCAGGTCTTTCCACTTATAACCTTTCAGTACAATTGATTCAGAATCATCATATTCAGAGAACTCACCAAATAATTTAGTTCTCCAAGGTCATTTTAATTTAGTAAAAACACCACTCTGGGAAATGAAATACCACATATTCATAAACTGTTTTAAGGTGTGATTTAAATGAATCATTGCCCTCCGTGATCGTTCCTTAAACAATTCTGTCACTCACAAACCGATTTGAAGGAGTCATTGACATTCTAAATGATAGCAAACAGCAGCTGCAGATCTTTCACAGAACAACTTTTAAAATTCCCTTCTTGTGTAAACTGGAAGATGAGTAATTTTAGCAGATCTAAGCACCTATCTACCTGCGGTATATTACTGTGCTGTGTGTGGCAGTACCTCTTGCTAGAGGTCATTATTGTAACAACAGTAATTAATAACACTATAGTTGTTTATTAAATTAGAATATTTTATTCTGCTAATTGGAACCTCATGTACAATTAAAAAGGAATATACTAAGCAGCTTTTAAATGATAGGATAAGACACTAGTGGCATCATAGCTACAGTGATAGTATTCTCCATTATGGATGTCATAAGTTAAATTCCCCCACCAGGTTTTAGGTTCCTACCGGTAACACTGGTCTACAATTTTTGAGAAGTCGTCTGCTTCAGAGATAAAATGTGCTATTTATTATGTATTTTGATGTGCTGAATTCAAATATGACAATTAAAACAACTGATTGGCTACTGTTTCTAAGATATTTAAGTTTTTACTTTTTATGTCTATGTATATTGTGTAGATAGTAGAGTTTTAATCATAAATTGTAAACCTAGGTCTTTTCATGTGTTTATGGTTGCTTTACATGATAATATTTCACCTGTCCTGTTTATGTAACACTTTAAAAATCAGCAAAAGGGTTATATAAATAAAATTTATTATGAAACAAAAGGCAAAAAACTATTCTGTACATAGTTTAGTCCTATTCAGTGTCTACTCGGCGCTTCTTGGCTTGTCTCTTGTATTCATGAAATGGAGCATCTCTTGTCACTGTCCAGCCATAGTCTGCAAGCATTGATGGGCTCCATTTGCCCTGATAGCGTTCCTCCATTGTTGCAATGTCCTGGTGAAATCGCTCGCCGTGCTCGTCGCTCACTGCTCCGCAGTTCAGTGGAAAAAAATCTAGATGAGAGTGCAAAAAATGTATCTTTAGTGACATGTTGCAACCAAGGCTTTTGTATGCCTTGAGGAGGTTTTCCACCAACAACCTGTAGTTGTCTGCCTTGTTGTTTCCGAGAAATTTATTGCCACTAACTGGAAGGCTTTCCATGCCGTCTTTTCCTTGCCACGCAGTGCATGGTTAAATGCATCATCTCGAAGAAGTTCACGAATCTGAGGACCAACAAAGACACCTTCCTTTATCTTAGCTTCACTTAACCTTGGAAATTTTCCACGGAGGTACTTGAAAGCTGCTTGTGTTTTGTCAATGGCCTTGACAAAGATCTTCATCAGACCCAGCTTGATGTGTAAGGGTGGTAACAAAATCTTCCTTGATTCAACAAGTAGTGGATGCTGAACACTTTTCCTCCCATGCTCCAATGACTGTCGGAGTGGCCAATCTTTCTTGATGTAGTGGGAATCTCTTGCACGACTATCCCATTCGCAGAGAAAACAGCAGTACTTTGTGTATCCAGTCTGCAGACCAAGCAAGAGAGCAACAACCTTCAAATCGCCACAAAGCTGCCACTGATGTTGGTCATAGTTTATGCACCTCAAAAGTTGTTTCATGTTGTCATAGGTTTCCTTCATATGGACTGCATGACCAACTGGAATTGATGGCAAAACATTCCCATTATGCAGTAAAACAGCTTTAAGACTCGTCTTCAATGAATCAATGAACAGTCTCCACTCATCTGGATCGTGAACGATGTTGAGGGCTGCCATCACACCATCGATGTTGTTGCAGGCTACAAGATCACCTTCCATGAAGAAGAATGGGACAAGATCCTTTTGACGGTCACGGAACATGGAAACCCTAACGTCACCTGCCAGGAGATTCCACTGCTGTAGTCTGGAGCCCAACAGCTCTGCCTTACTCTTGGGTAGTTCCAAATCCCTGACAAGGTCATTCAGTTCACCTTGTGTTATGAGGTGTGGTTCAGAGGAGGAGGATGGGAGAAAATGTGGGTCCTGTGACATTGATGGTTCAGGACCAGAAGTTTCATCCTCTTCCTCTTCCTCGTCTGACTCAAGTGAGAATGATTCTGGTGCATCAGAAACCGGCAGTCCTTCTCCGTTGGGTACTGGGCGTATAGCTGATGGAATGTTTGGATAATGCACAGTCCACTTTTTCTTCTTTGACACACCTTTCCCAACTGGAGGCACCATGCAGAAGTAACAATTGCTGGTATGATCTGTTGGCTCTCTCCAAATCATTGGCACTGCAAAAGGCATAGATTTCCTTTTCCTGTTCAACCACTGGCGAAGATTTGTTGCACAAGTGTTGCAGCATATGTGTGGGGCCCACCTCTTGTCCTGATCTCCAATTTTGCAGCCAAAATAAAGCTGATAGGCTTTCTTAACCACAGTGCTTATACTGCGCTTTTGTGATGCAAAAGTCACTTCACCAGAAACATAGCAGAAGTTATCTGCACTGTTCACACAAGTATGAGGCATCTCTGCTCACTTTGGCTAAACAGAAATGTGTCCCTTTGCAAAATCAAACACTGACAAATAAGAGAGCACGACACTGTATGATTTCTAGAGCTGATATAGGGCAATTTGTTCAGCAGAGTGATGTAAGCTTCGTTATGATTGCATCATCCATGACTTCTAGGAATAACATGATGCAATTCATATCATGTATGATGCAATACCAGCTTCAGATTGCATCATTCATTGTTTTGCCTAAAAAGCAAGTACTGTCCAAACCCAGTCATAGATTTATTCATAGATCCAGTCAAAGATGTATTTTAGTCATTTCTGGTTTAAAATGAGATCCCTTCCCTGTATAACTCACTTATCCTCCGCCATTCCCAAGTCAAGGGTCGTATATACTGACCCAATAGCATATCTTGAAAACTAGAACCAATCAACAATTTTAAGCATCATTTTCATTCTCAGTGACCCAGAATTAGTAAAGTTTGACTACATTTATTTCAGAAGCATTTTGACTGTAGAGCAGTGTAATTCAAACGTTAGAATATGTACAACAGCGAATACACTAGAAAAGCTAGTAGCCATATCATACGACCAGCAATGATAGTAAGCGGTAGCACAGCCAGGGCTCAGGTGTTATCACCACTACGTAACTGAGACTTGCTCAGAGTAGATTTTCAGGACACAGCAACAGAAACTCACAAATCTTGTCTATGCTAGCAGCTTAGCGCCAGTGCAACTGCACTGGCGATGTCTGTTGTTGTAATAGTTACCCACTAATGTATAGTCCTTTGATTGCAATGCTGAACCAAGACCACTTCTATCGGACTCTGGTGGCTGTGCCAATCAGGGAGTTGGACGAGAACCAATTTAAACTGGTATTTTTATGTGAACCAAAACCAAACCTGAACCATAATTTTGTCCTTCCTACTGAACCAGAAAGGAACTTCAAAAATGTGGGTCACAAGTTAAAATAAAGTTAAACCTTTTTTAAGCTCAAGATTAAAAACAACAACAACCCTACAGTACTATGATCTCATTTTCATTATAAAACAAGACAACAAAATAACAAATAGGCATGTGATTGTTACCAGAAAGACTGGTGCCTGGGTAATGAGAAGAAAATGAGACCATAAGGAGTCCAGCCCACAAGAGTAGGGAGGAAGAGGGGATGCTTAGTAGCTGCCTATACACCACATGAAGAAGCAGGGGGCCCCCCAGAAATAGATGGACTCTCTCAGACTCCCCACTAGGAAGAGAAGAGGTGGAATGTTTCCTGGTCCCAGAAGTTAACAATAACTCTTCAAGCCCATAGAAAAAGGTAATGGCTCCCCAACCCTTCTCCCCTTTAGACTGGTCTCCTCCCACCCATCCCCAACCCCTGGGGCAGCTCCTTCCTCCAATTGCCCCACTTGAGGCAGGGCCCATGCCTCAAACTCAAATATATTCTTTCATGGCAAAAGTCCAATATGGCAGAGCAAATATTGACGATTTTGTTTTAGTTCGCTCAAACAAATTGTTCATGAAAAATAATTTGGTTGATTTGACAACGCAAACACATAAGGAAAACCTATGTAAAGTTCAATAAATAAATAAACGGTCAAAATCAAAATAGTTTCAATTTTAAATTTCAACTCTCTTCTTTGAATTTACTTCCACTATGATTGAAATTTGATTTGAACCAGTAACCAAACTATTTTTTTGGTTTTGGTGGCTTGAACCAGAACTGAACCCATACACACTGAATGCAAGTGAACCCAAAACTGAACTGAACCAAAATAAATACCAGTTTGACACTCTGGTTCCAGTATGAGTGAAATGTAGCCTTGTACTTTTAATTGCAAACAGATTAGGGGGCAATGTGTGTCTTGGTCAATATTTTCCCTGTCATTAAAATGGATTATAGTGTCCAAGACTATGTTTGATATGTTGAAGAGTGTAAACTCTATGGCTACACAATTACTGTAACAAGTTTTTGCCCCTTGGTGAAAAGCACTGTTTGTATATCTTTCATATCAAAGGGGAAGTACATAACAAAACCCTCTGAAGTATCCAAATAAATTTCCATTGTCACATGTATGACAATTGGTTGCAGTTACTCTGCAATTCCTTTACCACATGAAAGCTGCTGGCCAGCTCACTAGAATGGCTTCATATACGGACTCCATTATATCTGCACATAAACATAAATGTGTCTCAAACATTAATTAATTTAATCCCAACACCTCTGTGCAATAGTGAAATAGTATCCCAATTTGACAGATAAGAATTAGGGTCAGTGCACTTTGGTCAGACAGAAATAGGAGAGCTAGTAACTGAACCCAGGTGTTTTAAGTCCAGTGCCTTAACCACAAGACAATCCCATCTTCCTAGCATCGGTGTCCAACTCGAGAGGATTCCCTCTTCCTGCACACCCTGAAGTGACGGCGCTCTAGGGATCTGCACAGATCTCTTTAGCCATGCAGTAGTGGATGAGGAGGAATAATATGTTTAAAAATTTAAATGGTATGTTTAGAGATTATTTGGAGAATAGGAGTTGATTCCCACAGTCTGGAATCCCCCACCTGGTGGTGACCAGTGCCTAGTGGGTCAGAAAAAGAAATGAATCTTCTGCCTCTCTCACAGAGAACCTATCCAATTGTGTCATGTTGTACACATGAAAACATTTCCATTTTGGTGGTTATCAGTTTACATCCACAAGCATGGTCTGAATACAGAGTACATTATTTCATTCTCCCTGAATTCTTGCTAAAGTAATGACAGACTCACAGTCAGTCTGGGTACCGTTCTGCATCCATTGAAACCAGTGGGAACTTTGCCATTGATTTCAGTGGGAGCAGAAGCAGGCTGTTTGTGATCTATTGATTGCATACTTCAGTTAAATCAAAAGTTGGTGTATTCAGACCATTATATAACTCTTGGTGTGCTTGCATGTAATGGCTATATTACTATTCCCTTAAGTATAGATTAAACATTTTCACTACATCTGTTGAAGGACCAACCAAAACAGACATAGGCTGCTGCAGCTGTCCGGAAGCCACATGATTGCATATTTTACTTCAAGTTGTAACCTTGCTTGTAAAAACCCATTCTGCACTTGTGTCGGCTGCTATTTTGGTTGTGGGTGGTTTCGTTTGGTTGGGTGTTTCTGCTGCTGATTCTCAAATGAGCTTCTTCCCTTCTTGGGACTAGTTGATATGCACTGCACAGCAGTACCTGTAACCGGAACAGTGCTTATATGAAGAGAAACTTCTTCTCTTCTCCCATCCCTCTGGGAATGCACAGCAAAAATTGCCTTTTATGTTAGAATCCAAATGGCAAAACACCAGCCAGTGGGTTATTAAACACACCAACCTAAACGAAACCAAAACAGAAAATAATAAAAAAACCTTATTGCTTAAATATTTCAAATCCTTTCAAAGAAAATAAGTACAACACAGTGCTATATGTTTAAAAAACAACAAAACCCTTTTTTGCAGAAGCAACCAAATGGATATTCCAGTACTATCAGGAATAAGGCCCTCAGCCTGGTCAGTACTTCTGATGCCCTAATGAGCCAGGTAGGCCGCCTGAAGGGCCACCCTGCCTGATTGGCTGAGGAAACCAGCAGGGTGGTTCTTAAACTTTGCAGCAGCAGTAGCTCACTGGCTGCTCAATACACATGCTGGTGGACTCTCTGCCTCCCTGTGCTTGACTCTCCAAACCCCGCTCCTGCTTTGTTTCTCCACTGCTCTAGCCCAGATCCTGCCGTGCACTCAGCTTTGTTCCCATCCTGTTCCAGCCTTGCTTCTGCCTCAGAGCCAGCCCTACTCCTGCCTTCCCTGACTCCTGGTAATCCGGTTCCGACCTCGGTTCTGCCCCTGCTTCTGCCTCAAACTCTCGGCTCTGGCATTTAGACTCTGACCACTGGCAGACTGCCTATGACCCAGTCTGATGACATGTCCTTCCTCTTGTAAAAAAAAATTACCCAACTTTTTGAGACTATTTTTATAACATTGTCATATGTTAAAGGTAAATGTAAGTATGTTTTTGTCTGCAATACAAGCACTTCTATGTGAACTTTGATTGAATCCCAACCCCCAAGCATTGACTTCTTCCTAGATTAGCTGAGTGCATTGAGTCTATTTAACCATTAGCTTTTATTGAAGGACAGATGAATATCAGTCCCTGAAGAATAGTGAATTAGCTACTCCCTTGTAGCAAAGCATTTTCTATTTTCAGTTGACAATAGGTTTACTATTAGCACAGCTTTTCATAATACAACCGGAGAGTAAAGTGACAGGTCTACAGAAGAAAATGGAAATCTTTTGAAATAAGAATTTAACATGCAGGGCTCTTGCTTTCATTTTAGTAACCCTCAATAAAGTGATGTCTCTAGAATAGTCTAGTATGCTAAAGGCATTTGGTTGGATACGTAGCAGGTCTAGAAATATTCCTATGAAAATTAAATAACACACATTATATAGAGTATTGACAATTTATACCATCAATTAAAAAAGCTTGCCAAATTCTTGGAACTAGAGAGGTCAAAAAACCCAAACAGGATTATTTAGTGTCTAAAAACAAAGTGTCTTTTGTTTATTTTTATCCCCCCAATTTTTCTATACTCAGATTTCCTATCTCCCAATCAGAAACTGACAGGCTAAGAAATAAAGCAAAACTGCCAGTAATCATAATCACAATTTTGTATTATCTTATTTTTAAAAATCTGAAAAACACATTTAAAGGGAAATTTAAAAATACAAGATCCTATTGTGATGTTTTGTTCAGTTTTAATTCACATAGCGATGGTATTATTCCTTTTACACTTGAATGGATATTTTAATTCATGTCTGGGTTATTGTAATTCTAGTTTAAGGGCCGGGTTATGATACCTTTACTCACACTCATTAGTATCTGAAACCATAAATAGTCCCATTCAAATCAAGCAGATTTTGGGAAGACCATCCAGTACCAAATACATTTTTAAACATGTTTTCTTCAATTTAAAAGAAACAGGGGGGAAAATAGCAGTTACAGATGCCACTGCTGCAAAGCCTGATAACCACAGTACTGATAAGCATAGAGGCAGAGGACAGATGCTGTAATGATAGTAGCAGCTGCTGATGCTGAACACAAGAATCTTCTTTTTCCTCCCACTAAGCATCAGGGCCTTTGAAACCTAATCCTATTTTATTTTAATGCGGAGAGGGGTGGAGGGGTCACCCATCATCAGAGAGGTAAAGCTACAGCAGCAGTAAGGAGTTTGGAGAAGCAGAATGTGAAAAACAACTCTGAATTTCTCAGTCTCAGATTACCATAGGAGTGAATTCTCCTGGACTCTCTCAACATAACATCCAAGGCAATGGGGGGCACTGCACTTAGTTTTGGGTAATTTTTTTTGTTAATGTGTCCCCACAGTTAGCAAAATATAATTTTCATAAAAGGCATTGGCAAATACACTTACATAAGGGACCAATCTTTGTACAATTTAATGTATGCAGGAGGACAGGGACACTGGCTGGCTCAGGTGATCACCAATGTGTCCAGTGCTGATTTAGTTCAATGATGTGAGGCCATCTCAGGCTGGTAGGAAGAGCCAGTCCCCATCCTGTGAAGGCTATTTAGTGGCCTGCCTTAACTAAATTGCTGATTTCAGTCTATCTTCCACTGCACAGGCATCAACAGTACAGTTTGCTTCTTCCTCAGCAGCGAAGGAAAGGACTGAAGAGCCAGCACATCACACAATCCATTGTCTACAGCCAAGCTCTAAGATACAACCGCATTTGCTCCGATCTCTCAGACAGAGACAAACACCTACAAGATCTCTATCAAGCATTCTTAAAACTGCAATACCCACCTGGTGAAGTGAAGAAACAGATTGACAGAGCCAGAAGGGTACCGAGAAGTCACCTATTACAAGACAGGCCCAACAAAGAAAGTAACAGAACGCCACTAGCCATCACCTGCAGCCCCCAGCTAAAACTTCTCCAGCGCATCATCAAGGATCTACAACCTATCCTGAAGGACGATCCCTCACTCTCACAGATCTTGGGAGACAGGCCAGTCCTCACTTACAGACAGCCCCCCAATCTGAAGCAAATACTCACCAGCAACTACACACCACACAACAAAGACACCAACCCAGGAACCAAACCCTGCTACAAAGCCCGTTGCCAACTCTGTCCACATATCTATTCAAGGGACACCATCAGAGGACCTAACCACATCAGCCACACCATCAGGGGCTCGTTCACCTGCACATCTACCAATGTGATATATGCCATCATGTACATTGGCCAAACCGGACAGTCTATATGCAAAAGAATAAATGGACACAAATCTGACATCAGGAATCATAAAATTCAAAAACCAGTAGGAGAACACTTCAATCTCTCTGGTCACTCAATAACAGACCTCAAAATGGCAATTCTTCAACAAAAAAACTTCAAAAACTGACTCCAACGTGGAGCTGCAGAACTGGAATTAATTTGCAAACTAGATACCGTCATTACAAAACCTCAACTTAATTTCCCCAATACTAATTTCTCCCTGCTGTTACTCACATCTTCTTGTCAACTGTCTGTAATGGGCCACTCTTACCACTTCAAAAGTTATTCTTCCTCCCTTGGTATCCTGCTGTTAATTGATTTATCTCATTAGATTGACCTAACACTTGGTAAAGCAAGCCCCATCCTTTCATGTATTTATACCTGTTCCTGTATTTTTTACTTCATACATCTGATGAAGTGGGTTCTAGCCCATGAAAGCTTATGCCCAAATAAATTTGTTGGTCTCTAAGGTGCCACAAGGATGCCTTGTTTTTTTTGTTAATATAGAAATGTGCGTTTAACCCTAGGGGTGGTCACTCAAGGACAGATATAAGGCACACTGGCAGGCTGGTGCTGGGAAGACCACACAGTGTTATTCAGTGAAAGCGAAAAAATCACCTCTGTACAGAGGACCAACACAAAGCCTATACACTAGTTACAATTAAGCCCTTGCTTGAGAACTCAAATGGGATTTGAGTAGTGCACAGGCCTTTTTCTGGCCCTTTGCACAGAGATGAACAGCCATCTGGATGAACAAAGCCCTTCAGTCACTCACACACAGTAACAGTATACTAAAGATATAGGTCATGCCATGTGTCTAAAAATAGAGACAAATCAGAATTTTTCTGCACTGCCACTTGGAGCATTATCTTCTTGTATATCTGTACCTTCCCTCCTCTGCAGCATGCAGTAGTCCATATCTGTACTTCCTTAACCATGATTTTCATCATTAATTTTACTCTCAGAGGTGCCACCTTGCTGAAGTCAGGCAGGAAACTGCAAACACTTTTTTTTCCTGAAAAGAAAAATGTTTGAGTTAACATGCATCAATAATATATAAAGTGATGGTTGGGAACCACAGCAAAGATGGGGACAAACACGACTGATGTTTTGTCCAGAGATGGGCCTGAGCACAAGCTCCAGATGTGAACTCTCCCTATCTTTGGGAAACTTTGAAATGCATCTCATCTGGATGAGAACCCTTCTAACAGACAAAATCAAACCACTGTAACCAAACTAGAAAGTCTGGACCCAAACTCTGCTACTCTAGAGTTACAATTTACTGAAAAGTTTTTAATAAATTAGAAAGACTTTTCATTATACATTATTGTAATGACATTTCCCCCTCCCCCATCCCCAATATTTGCTTTAAATAGCTGCAGTAAGTCCCAGCAGAGTGATAGAAAGGGTGCTGCCCTGCAGTAGTGAGATATATTGTCCCATTTCTTCTCTTGTTTGAGGGCAGCCACAGGACCCAGAAGCTAAGTGGTGACAGAAACATTCCTAGTGACATCTGGCGTGTTGGCAGGCTCCCTTGGCAGTTAAGCTAGTAGCTCTGGAATCGCCTCTAGGTTTGTCACATGGTTAGTTTGCTGATGGGCTCCCTTGTAAAAAAAAAAATAATTACAAAATATCTGATGTACATGGAATTTTTGGAGTCGTGTCATACTCCTTTGCCCAATTTTACTAATGCTTCTACGAGAGAGTATATATTAGAAGAGCATGTGTGTACAATATGTCCCAGAACTGGGTGAAACATGGGCAATTTTTTAAAAGCACACTTTGGCTGTATGCATCGTTTGCCTCACATATAAATTTTGTGTAGAAGCCAATCCACCAGGTTGACAGAGTGTTACTGTGTCGCCAGTTATAGTATACACAGTATAATCAAATTTCTAAATTTCTAAACCTTTATTTTGATTCCAGATTACTAGATTGTACAGTTAATCTTGGGGAAATGGTTCATAGGATCTGCCTAGCTAACATACCCACCTATTTATTGCCAAAGGTGTTGACTCAGAGCTATGTTGAAAGCAGTGTTGTTGTAGCTGTGTTGTTCTCAAGATATTACCTTACCCATGGTCAGGGACCAGACAAGCTAGGACCAGCTGCTGGCCTGCTCCCTAACTAATTTTGCTGCTGCGCAACCAGTGAGCCCAACTGCACTGCCCTGGAACTGACAGAGTGGCCACAGCCCCTGACTGGCTGCTGATTTAGCAGCCCTGCTTATAAGTCTGGCCCCCACAGCAGACGAGCAGCTGCTCAACATGTACCATGCCCACAGCTGCACTTGCCCTTGTTCCAGTCCCTGCTCCAGCCTGCTTTCAGACTCTGCTCCCTTTCAGCTTCAGCCCTCTGGCTTTAATCCCTGGTTTATGACTCTGGTTGACCCTCCAGCTCTGGCATTTGGCTTCTGCCTTTCCGGTACTGATTCCTGGCTCTGCCTCACAACTCCTGTTTACCCTCTAGCTCTGGCATTTGGCTTCTGTCCCTCAGCTCATTTCCTGGACTCTCCCCACCCAGCACCCAGTTCTAACCTGTAGGCTGAACTCTCACTTCCAACATTAGGCATGACAGCCCACGGCCCAGTTGGCTACCCCCATTTGTCTCAGTTATATTGAAAGGTAGCTGTCACTGTTATAGGGTGAGTTTTTCTTTAGTCCATCTCCAGTGCATCCCTTTGAGGACAGGTTTCGCTACCTTCACTCCTCTCCAGGTGGCACCATGCAGTCTTAGCACTCCTAGCAGGGCCGGCTCCAGGCACCAAGCACCCAAGCTGGTGCTTGGGGCGGCACCTGGAGTGGGGTGGCGCGGAGCTCCAGCCGCCGGGGAGAGCGGGGCCACAGCCGGGCTCGCCGCCCTCGCCCAGGCGCTCTGGCCGCCCTCCCCCCGCGCCCTCCCCCCCGGCCGCCGGGGGGAGCGGGCTCGCCGCCCTGCGCTCTGGCCGCCGGGGGGAGAGCCGAGCCCCCGCCGGGGCTCGCCGCCCTGCCCCCGGCGCTCTGGCCGCCGGGGTGTGAGCTGAGCCCCCGCCGGGGCTCGCCGCCCCCCTCCCAGGGCTCCGGCCGCCCTCCCCCCCGGCGCCCTGCCCCCAGCGGCCGGGGGGAGAGCGGAGCCCCCACCGGGTCTCGCCACCCTCCCCCCGGGGCTCCGGCCCCCCCCCCCCCCGGGGGGGAGCGGGGCGGCCGGAGGCTTTTTTGCCTTGGGCGGCAAAAAAGCCAGAGCTGGCCCTGACTCCTAGATTGGCTCTCTGATACCAACAGTGTTAACATGACATGCCTCACTGTGCCTGGCACCTGTAAGCCCTTTTCCTCCAGGATCATGTGATAGCAGCTGATTCAAGTGACTCAAAAAAAAAAAAAAGCTTATTAAAAAACAAAGCATTATTTGTTCATTCATCCAAAAGTAGAGCAAAGGGTAAAAACAACGAGGACCTATATGTATGCTTCCATCCCCTAATCTTTCCTGGCAAGCTTTGGTAAGATCTATTCAGCCCAGTTACCTCTATCTGTGGGTTGGAAGAGCCACTCTGTCAGTTACTCATCACTAGCCACTCACTTAGACTTAGAGACACCCGAGCCTAGTGACACATGAGGCAATCCATTTTTTCCACTACTGTCTGTTCAGAGCAAGATGACTGTCTCTATCAGAAGTTGTCTCCACAATGGAAATGATTCATCCTGCAATAGGTCATTTTTTGTCCTCCACGTGTTCCCTTCCCTCTAAGTGGAATCCAATCTAAGACATATTTTGTGCCTCTACCACAAGGTAGCCTGATGACATAGCTGATCAGCAGTCTCCATCATGGTCTAATTACTGAGTCCACTATCTGCTGACCTGTGTGGTGTAACACTTCCACATTGGTTACACATGGTCTCCAAAAAATTCTTCTTAAACAAAGCTGATTGAATGCATTGAACTTCCTGCTGTGTACTTCCACCATCTGCCATATTTCCGAAGCATACAGCCATGATGGAAGGACAAGAACATTTTACAAATTTAATTTTAGTATGTAGATATATCTTCTTAGTTTTCCAGATATTTGACAAATGGGAAAATGATCCACTGGCTTTGCCGATTCTTGCCTTCATTTCTTAAGTGAACTGGCCATTAACAGAAACTGTACTTCCAAAATAAGCAAAGTCATCAACTCTTTTGTACTCTGCTCCATCAGTCCCACATCTGACAGCATTCTATCCTATCACCATGATCTTGGTCATTTATCTACTGATACAACATACCGCTTTAGCAGTTTCTGCTTTTATGCTCATAAAAAGTCTTCATTCCATCAAACTTAGTATCCAGTTGTCAGGGATCGCAGATTTTGAACACTAGTCCACAGGGATCTTAGGAGGTAGGCAGTCCTGACCTTTCAGCCAGTGACCTGCTAACAGATGCCAGAATAGCAGCTGATCTCTCACAGAGGACTCCAGTCCTGGATCTAATTGGTGGAATTCTAGAGGTTCCTGGTTGGTCCCCAGCTTCTATTTAACCCAGTACAGCAACAGGAAGTTGTCCATGCAACTGGGTTCTCCCTGCTTAGGACTGCTTCCCCCTGTAATACCTGCTCCTACTGAACTTCTGGTAACCTGACCCTGCCTGCCTCCTGACACGTGACTCTTGGTTTTACCCTCTAGTTTGGCTTGGATTCTGCCTGGTATCTGACCCGGCCTGATTCCAGATCCCTGCTCACACCACTAGATCAGACCGCCCATGGCCCAGTCATGAAACCAGCATGACTACGTCATCTGCAAAATTTAGGGCCTGCAGCTTAAGTCTTGCTGAAACAATACCAGTGTCTTCCGCAGCAGCCATCACTCTTCTCATCACAAAGCCTATGACTATGCAGAAGAGAAGTGGGGAGGGTATTCAACCTTGCCATACACCAGTCACAATCTTAAAGCATTCCATGTGTTTACTTTCTGTCCTGATACAGCCTGCGGATTCATCATGCAAAGCTTTGATCAAATTAACTACCTTTGTTGGAATTTCATAGTGTCTCAGGAACTTCCAGGGGGGTTCTCTGTGGACACTATCAAATGCTTTTGTAAAAATCCATCTTCTGCTGGTATTCTAGGCCTTTCTCAATAAATCTTCTCAAAGTGAAAATCTGATCTGAACGCTACCCACCAGATCAAAATCCAGCCTGTTCTTCCCTGAGTATTTTGTCAACAGCAGTTTTCATTTTGTTCAAAATGATAATACAAAACACTCCAGTTATCACAAATAAACTGGTCCCCCTTTTAAGGCATTTTACAGATAACAGCTCTTCTCCAATCTCTAGGACAGACCTTTCCCCAAACTATTGTATACAACATGCAAATGTAATTCAACATCCCTTCCTCTCCAGCTTTTAACATTTCAGCATCTATCTTATAGCCTGGTGCTTTACCACTCTTCAGTTGTTTTATGGCCTTAGTTACTTCTGCAAAGGCAATTACTCCTAGTGATAGAGGTAAGTCCACTATTTCTTCACATCTCTCAATGTATTAGTGGTCTGGCTGCTTAGGCACAGCCTGGAAATATTCATATCAGTGGGGTCTCTGTCCTTCCTCGGTGGTTTAATATCAAAACATCCTAAGCCTTCACAATGCCACATGTTTTAAAACTTGTGATATCAGCTGTTTGGATACTAGAAAAAGCTTTTTAGAATCCTCTTTATTGTTTGCCTCCTTGGCTTTTATTGCTTTGATTTCCATCCATTCTCTGTCTCTACCTTTTAACTTCCTTCTCCACATGTTCTTGATGCAGAATAGCTTTAACTGCTGTCCCAGTCTTGTTGAATTCTCATCCTAAATTCTTTCCTTTCTTCCTACATACCCTCTGCCCAACTAATGGCTGCCCCTCCCCTTTATTCCCCTAAGGAGTCTTATCTTTGTCATTATTTCATTTCCTTTGCTTCCCCCTCCCTCCACACCAAGCAGCCTCCTTTAATTTAACTCCACACAGTCAAGCAGGATAATATAAAACAGTAAGCTTCATCTATGGCATGATATCCTGAAACCCCTGAAGAACATGATTTAAAATAGGAACAGTCATATGACATATCCTGTAGGCAGATGCTACTTTACTACCATTTTTTAAAGATTACAATTATTGTATTGCAAAGATGAGCATTTTTCTTCCCTAGAAAAACCACATAATTTGCATTTTGTGGCTACACAAACCCTGTATACTTTTTTTTATAAATAGGCATGGAATTTTGTAATCTTCTGTCCAACATGATTAGCTTAATCCCCCAGCCCAACATAACAACTGAGCAAATTGCAAAAACAAACATTCAATGCAAAACAAACATACTAGATATAATACCTTGTTTGCTAAGGTAAGAATATTGATCTGCTTACAAATTGCTTCTAAGCAACAACATCCTGCATCAATAACTATGATACTCAACGTGATGCCAATATTTAGCTCTACAAGTGTTTTCATCTTCGACTTTTTACTTTTCACAGACAAATTGAAGATACTGGACCAAAGTCATCACTGGTGGCACAACATGGACATGAATAGCCTTGCTAAGTGACACATCTTGACACATCTGTGTGTGTGTGTGTGTGTGTGTGTGTGTGTGTGTGTGGAGAGGGGGGAAGGTAACCAAATGTAAGCACAAAGGAGATGCAGAAATTAGGATAGCACAAATTTAAAGGGAGGCAACTAGGAGTAACGGACTGAATTTAAAAAGGAAAATTTAGGCTGATTATCAGGACAAGTTTCCTTATGCTGAGATCTATTAGGTTGTGCAATAGCCTTTCAAGTGAAGTGGCGATACAAACACTTAAAATTATATTAGAGAAAGAACTAGTAAATACCCCGAAAAGAATAATTTTGCATTGAGAGGAGAAGAGGATGGTCAAGATGACTTTAGGTTTCTTCAATTTCTAACTTCTGTGTCCTATGGTTATATATCTGAGAGAATCATTTCATACAAACAGGCTGCCATTTAATTCAAGGCATGTTCTTTCAATGACATTTGATCCATGGACTTATCTTGCGGGACAGTGCTTTAAAAAATAAACCATGCAAGATATCCTCAATTTATTTCTAAACTTGGATTAAACCCAGTTTTCAATCATATCTCTTACCAATAATAGTTCAGACTTGCTATAAAGGCACCAGGTTTGGGGGTCAAGACTTTGCAAGTAATTGAAATTTGTTGGCAATAAGCACTTTACAAATTCCCATAGATATAACCTTCAGGATTTCTTTTTTTTTTTTTTTGGTTTTTTTTTTTTGCTTTTGTTGATTGTAGCACAAACTTTCTTATATTATTAATGGAGTTAAACACTTGATTTGAGACACAAAACACTATCCTGGTAACAGGAATAGAAAATAATTTTGTGTCTATAAAGGGGGATGTAGCATACAAGGTTTTCCTAATTTATATTCAGCGGGTTATAGTCACATTTATTAATAAAAGCAGTAATTTTAATTAAAATGCAATTCATATTGGCAATTTGTAACAGATACGCAGAAGCAACATAAATCAATCAATCATTTGTAATGGGTCTTGTTCTCAGTTAATTGGTATGTAGCTCCCAGTCATAAACATAAGCAAAAAATCACAAAAATGTGGTTGCTCCAGTATATCATGCAGTCAAAATCTAGTGGGAATGGTGAGAATAATCACTCCTGCAAGCATTTATTCACATTAGCAAGCGAAGTGGTATGTGACTGATTCCATTTAAACCAATGTTAATATCTCCTGTGTTTCCAGGAGAAGAAGAAGCACTGATACTGAGGGCAATTCCACACTAGAAATGCTACATCGGCGCACTAGCTGTAGTGTGTCTGATGAAAACACTCTATGCCGATGGAGAGCGCTCTCCGGTTGACAAAATTACTCCACAAGAGGTGTAACCTATGTCAGCAGGAGAGCATCTCCTGCCGACATAATGCCTGTGTGGACAGCATTTAGGTTGCTGTAACTTGTGTCTCTCGCGGGGGGTCTTTTTCACACCCCTGAGCGACGCAAGTTACAGCGACTTAAGTGGTAGTGTAGACCTGCCCTGAGACTTTGACAGTAGCTCTGGCTCATATCAAGAGATGTAGGATTTGAAACTTTAACATACTTCACATTTTTCTGCTTATTTTTATTTCTCCTTTGATTGCAGTCTCACTGATTCATGCTGAAGGGGTGGGATAGCCAGGCAATCAAAATGGAGAGCCATGAAAAGGTCAAAATTAGTTTAGCACATTACAATAATTTCCAAGATTACATTAGACCTTCAATTCCTGATGCCCAGTTTGGTGAACAAGATTATTAATAGGAAATGAAAAATGCGCAACAGGACTCCAATCTCTTGATAAGGATTGTAGGGCACAGAATATTGGGAAATGATCCTACAATTACAGTGTAAAACTTCAAACAAAGTATTATATTAAGAGAACATTCAATTTGGAAAGTTAAGCACTCAAGAAATAAAGTTACAGCTGCCTATGCTACCTTAAATCCTCCCCCTTTTGCATAGGCCTCTAATTACAAGATCTCACACTATTATTTTCCACAGGAGCCTCCGCCTCATTCAGAGCCTGATCTAAAGACCATTGAAATCCTTGGGAGTCTTTCCAACGGACTTCAATGGGGTTTAGATAAAAATCTACCAAGGACGATGTACAGTGAATGAGGAAAGAGACTGACATTTTCACTTTGAAATAGTACTTAAAACAGATGCAAAGAGCAAGACGGCACAGAGTACAATTGCCGTCAATGAAAACTAAAATATAAATTTCTATTATCAATAGGAAGCACATTATTTTTTTTAAAGAAATCAAATTAATTATTTTTATTCTTACTGCTCAATGAACCAAACTCTGCGTGGATGCCTGAATTCTTGACTTTACACCATCCAACCTGCACTCTTTAAAGGGCCAAATTCTGAGTTACCTCAGTATAAATATGAACTCCCTTGTTTTCAGTAGAATTACTCCACATTTATCCTGATGTTAATGCCACAGAATTAGGCCCACAATGAGGCAGGGATCGACTTTACTTCAGCCATTAACATTAGCTGGCATGTGCCCAGACGACACGGTCATGCTCAATTGCCTGAGCACGTGAAACAGGACATACCAACACAAAAGAAACGGACTATTATACTCAACCCAGGACTTATCCACAGGAAGAGCAATTTACTGTTTATAATATGCATAACATAACCCAACTGTTTAATGAGACCCAACGTAAAATTAATCAGCTAATCGCTTTAAAGAATGATCAGCACAGGGATCAACATTTAGGAAAGGAAATTATATGCTCTTCATATGGGGAATATGTCGTAAATGCAATCACTGATGCATTATGATCCTTAAAATTGTGAAAGGTTCCTGACTTAACTAAAGATGAGCAACTGTTAAGTTGGTACTGTCCCAAGTATTTTTCAAAAGCTGGAAAAGGAACGATCCACATATTTGAATTCATGCCAGCATTTATCAGTGGGTGCTATAAGAGAAATGAGATCTGTGACACCTCACCCCAACCGAGACAGTTGTTCTCTTTCAAAAGACTATATGATGGCACGATCCTTGTATGTCTCATTTACAGTCTCGTTACCAGTATTTGACCCAAACAAGGACGTGTACAGGCAATTGGTTGCTGTCCATTCTATCGGTCACCTCAAAGTCGACATCTATAGGGAACGCATTAATGCACCTCCCCTGGTGGTCTATCACACTCCAACTCAGACTTGGAAAGTGCCACAAATGGCCTGTTGCTCTAAAAAGGGGCCTCAGTACATGTGTAGGTGTAACGTGTTTGAAACAGACACTGTTCTGTGTGGACTGCAGGGAGAGAAAGTACAGAATTCATCATTGTCATGCCTAGTGAGTCTGACCAAGTGGGAAGACTCCGATGAGAGGGTGACCTATGCTGGAAATAACCAATTTTGCGTGGTTACCAACCAAAAGCGGTACCAATATGGTCCCTTGGAGTGTCCTGTTACAGAACCAAATGTTTGTTTTACTCCAAAGCAACCCACTTTAATAGGAAATCAAGCTATTTTCCCTATTCCCACTTTTAAGAACATCACCATTATTCCGTTCGACCCAGCCTATCAGGATTTAACTATCCAAAGTACACACTCACTAAATACTTAACCACCTACATGGTACCTATGTGACAGGGTTCATTGGTGCAAACCACCCCATCAAAGGTGAGCATGTAGCCTATAGGATTAACCTGCTTATTTGCATATATTCTTATAGTTTAAGTATTTTGGTTTATTGTAATAGGTTTATATAAATTTATATTAAAGTAAGTTTGGCTGTAATTCAAGGGACCTACAAGCCATATCCTATATGTTAAGCTAAGGCAAAGTTAGCATATCAATATTAAGACCTTTTACCTAGATAAGCACCCATGCATATGTCTAAGACCTTTTATCTAGACAGATAGATAATGGAAGAATGGTATAGGGGGGTTCCAAGTTTGTACCCACAGACTTAACAGGTACACCACAAGGAAAGAACTGAAATGATTAAAAAGAACAAAAATAACATATGTGCGTATGTACATGTCATCAATACGCACAAACATACTAGCCTATGGAGTAAGCATACACTAACATTTGGTGGGTGAAGAAATTGCGCATACGAGGAAGGATTTCTGGCACTTTGCCCTATAAAAGAGGTGACCCCACCTTGCCAGAGTACTCTCTCTTTATTTTCTACTCTATTCCTCTTCTATCTATGCTATCTATCTATGACACTACTAACTATTAGTAGGCCGTACTCATTTTCTTTCAAACTTTAAGTTCCAAGGGGACTTGGCTAAGCTTGGTTTCCCTACGTTTTTGTTTTTAGTTTATTAGGTTTTGATTTTAAGTTTAAGTTAATCAAGTAAACTCTAAGTTAGCTTTGAGATAGTTCTTAGCATTAGCTTCTTCTAAGCGCTGCATCTCTCACTCAAGAATTGAGAAACCTGAACCGCGAGGCTTGTTCTGTGTCCCTCACCACCAGGTTATCGAGGAAAAGTGTGAGTATATTAACCAAAGCTTTGTAGCATATAATACCATATGTATCTTTTGAATAGCAGTAATGCAATTGGAACTTTGTAACTCTGATTATTTTACCATTTACTTACTATTCCATTGATTTTAATAAAAAGTCTTTACGGCTATATCTGTCTTAGTGTGAGCTTCCTGTCGGTCTTTTGTAAAGTCTGTGGAGCCTGATTCGGGACAAGAACTTTTATCTTCTGATCTAACAGACTGGCGAGCCTAAAACCCATACTATCCAAATTAATATTGTGAACACCCTAAATCAGGCAACACCTTATGCTGGCCTCACTGAAAACAATGGAGGTTTTTCTCTTTGACTTCTTCTTACTTTTCCCTTCTCCTAATTATTTTGCTTTTATTATCTCTTCCTCTGACACCCTCATCCGAAACCTTTTCCAAGTTGAAATAAACTTTTGGAAACGAGCCCTCCACCCAGTTGTTGATGTTTTCTGATGTTACAATTTTGTATTGAATCATATTTACACCCACACACAAAGACGAGAATGGGAAGAGAGGAGCTGTTACTGTTTGCATCCCTGCTCAGTATCACCCCAGGAAATTACAGGAGCTGTTATTCAGTCTTGGAGAACTGATTCTCTTTAAGTGGACTTCAGTAGGTTTTCTGATCATGTGGATTAGAGTCCAACTCATTGACTTTTATTCTTTGACCCCCCCCCCCATGGATATTTGTGGGTAGAGAGTAGTGGGGAAAGGAGGAGAGGGAGCCTTTTTGTTATTTTCCTCATCCCCCTTTCCCCCACCATTTGTTATATCTTGCTCTTCGAGACAAGGATTGCTGTTCTACTTTGTGTTAAATGATGTATAAACACAACAGATCCTCAATCCTGACCCTCGAGGGGCTAATGTAACACAAATAAATAGGTGGAGCTTTTTGTTGAGTGTGAGACATGAAAGTCCAGATTTGATGATGTGTTGGACCAACCACAGAGTTTACAGACTGCTATTACAAAGCTTTCAAGAGATATTACTCAACACACTGTACCAAAAGCATATTATGGACTTGATTAACTGAGACAATTTTGCATGACCACACTGTGAGGATATTGTACAGCTATTTGTTTGAGTATCTTTCTTAGGGAGTGAGGATATACAACACTTTACCATGTACAAGCACTCCATTATAATGTAGCCAGCAGTAATAGAAGATTTAAAGCTAGTGAGATTTTATGTTGGGGGAACAAGTTTTGTTTTTTGCTTGCAGCACATATACTCCAGTGTATGTCATAACTGGGACTTTGCAAAAAGTGGGAACGCTCACTAGTCTATTATGCTTTGGGGCACAGACGGAAGGATGTTGAAATGGAATTCCCTCAGTAACACTACACCAAAATTGTAACACATTTTAGTTTTAATGATATATATTATTTCAGTCGCCTCTTCACCTTATCTTCCTAGTGGAGCAATTGCCTTTGGAAGTCGTATAATGAAAAGCAAGCTCCCTTTCTGTTTAAAGAGAAAGTATTTGAAGCTGGGTTATACAGACTAGAAATGTGTGTATGCAGCAGGAAAGGAGATCTGAGGGACAGTGAAATTCAAATAACTGTTCATTAGACATGGAATGAAACCATTTCTAAAATATACACAGTAAAATAATAGTAATGAATTGTGTTTGTAAATTTAAGTTTATCTGAGAGATTTTACAGAGATGTTATGTGTGTAAGCCTCTTCAAAAGGCTAGTAGGTGATAGAATAGGAAATTATATTAGTATTTACTGAAACATTTCCATTACATAGTAAGATCCACAGAGATGTAATAGTGGTACTTCTCCCTCCTTACAGGTTAGGGTCAAAACCAGATCTGTCATTCAGTGGCAACAGGAGAATGCCCTCCCTCCTGAAGTTCCCTCCTGAAGTTTCCTCCCTCTACAGCTGGAATAATTCAAACCTACTTTCTTAGATTACAGATTGTGGAAAAACAACAATTTCTCCTAATGTAGAGCATGGAATATTCTACCTACTGACAACAAACCCAAATCTTTGGGTGTAAATTTCCATCTCTATTCTGCATAATTAAGGCTGAGATTTTGTCATGGATATTGTTTGTAAAAAAGTCACGGACAGGTCATGGGCAATAATGAAAAATTCACGGAAGCCCGTGACCTGTCCCTGACTTTTACTAAAACTATCCATGACAAAATGGAGAGCCTGGGCAGCTTCAGGTGGGCTGAGAGCCCTGGGGGCTCCCCCTGCCTCCGGCAGCGGCCTGGAGCTTTGGGGGGCTCCTGCTGCCTGGGGAGGTGGTAGTACCCTGCAGCTCCCTGCCTCCGAAGGCAGCAAGGGACCCTGCAGCTCCCAGGTGGTGCTGGCTGAAGTCATGGAGGTCTTTGGAAGTCACGGATCCCGTAACCTCCGTGACTAAATCGCAGCCTTATGCATAATCCATTTCTCTCTAGAGTAGGCTGGATCGGTGAACCCTATTACTCAAAAGAAAGGAAATTTTCAAGCAAGCACAGATGAATTTTTCTATTCTTCTTCATGTTAAGTTCCACAGATCCATTACAATGTCATTTTCAGAGCTGGGTACCTCCAGGGTGGTAAAGAGAATCATCCTTTAAAGATGGTAATCTAAACCAAGATAGATTATATAATCTCTTTCCTCCATTTTCTCCTGGTCACTAAAGCATGGTGAAGACTTCTGCCAAAAGGAAGGAAATGGCATCAGCTAAAACAGGATAGCCAATATACAAAATGTGGGGAACTAATGGCCTCAATACAGGTGACATGATTACTTTGCCCTGATATTATCAATGCGCCGAAGGACTGGACTGATACTTAATGGAAGGAGGAATATTTCTTGAATTTACTTAAGCAATGAGTACTGTGACAGTTGTGAGGAGTTCCTGTCTGAATAAAAAGTACAATCCTGGGTCTCAGAGAAAGTTCCCTGCTTCATATAAAAACATTCATTTGATTGGAGGTAGTAGCTTACTCTAATGGATAGAAAGTACCGTGACACATTCAGCAGGAGTTCAGCTTAGACAGTGTGTCAGCAGCAGAATGGGGTTCCAAAGTCATGCTCTACGACCTCACCGGATTGCAATAAGATTGGTGCCCTATGGGAGCATTTAATATAGGGATTTGTACAAAGCTTCACTCTCTTGAACATGCTGAGAATATTATACTACAGAGACTTGACCTTTTTGCTTGGACAGTTTTATAAACCCACAATAAAGCCTGCCTGGGATATGGCCACTCAAGACTATGTTTCACTGGTTTAGCATGGTAGTTATACTGTGAACTTTGAACCAGCCAGTAGAATAAGTTCTATTTTTTGACTTCTCTTTTAGGGTCCATGAGAGCAATAAAATCACTTCATCCAAATATTTATTTTAAACATGTCTGGTCCAGGATGGAGGACTGGTATTGCCATAGCAGCCCTCCTCTGAGAGACAGAAATATCTGATGATCCAGTGCTAGGTTAACCAGGCCTGACAGCCATTGCCTTTTCAGCCAGAATGGCAGAAAATATCCCTGCCACTGTCTTGTTTGTATTCTCCTGCGGAGCAGTGGAAAAGGTGGGAAGACATAGCAGGGACCTTGCCTAGCTTTGCAAGAGGTCATATACCATCTCCACAACCTGAGTCCTGAAAGAGAGAGAGACTGCAGGGCACTTTATTTACCATTTTCAGATGCAAAGAGGTCAGTTTCCAGCCAGCCACACTGACTTGCGATGACGGAGATATTTACGGGTATAGGAACCACTCTTCTAATCCGACTTCTGCTATGTAAGCCTTCCCCTGGGTGAGCAGTGCACATTGAGATAGGAAGCTTTACTACATCCAGGACAGGAGGCTCACTCTTTGGGATAGGGCTGATGGTGTTTTCTTCCCAGTTAGTGTTGAAAACCCTCTCTGACACATTGACTATTACAAAAAGAACAGATCTGTTATCCATGGAAGCAGCCATACTCTGAGACCTCAATGAATCATTGTGTTCCAACTGGTAGATGCTGTGCTCTTTTTCTTGTGCCCATTCTCTCAGCTGTTGACCTGTGGCTCAGAGCCTGATATTATAGAAGTTATGAGGCAATCTTAACTCATATGTTATGTGCAAAAGTGTTTTATAAGTGATGCTAATATAGCAGAAACACAAGTAGGGACATATTATTATTGGCAATAGGCTGAGGCCTAAATATGCCCCAATAAAAAGCCTACGTAAGCAGGAGTACTTGACCAAAGATCACAGGATTTAGCAATATACAACTTTTGACAAACAATTAAAGCACAAACAAGTTTAAAATAGTAGCTTTGGGGGGATTTATAGTAAATGTATCCATGACGCCAACAGCACATGTCAAAAGTATTGGGAAAGGAGTTGATGCAAATAATGTAGGCCGGCCTCAGAAGTTTGATTTTGGTTCGCTACAATACCAAAGAAAGCTTCCTGGAATACCACACGTGGCCAGGGGGCTGAAACCTCATCAGATATGGTCCAGGATCTATGTGGGTAGAATGGGAAAAAGGTCTACTAAAAGTCTTTGCCCGACCCTAGTGGACACATCGGGATTGACAGGTTGGTGTAAACTGGGCCATTGCCTCCACTTATGATGGACTCCACTATCTATCTTCTACTATGTATTTTCCATGGCTTCCAGGAGTTTGATAGTATGACCGCACAAGCGGCCTTTCTATTGTATGTATCTGTATTTTTCTCAGTCGCACTAATTATTTGGATGGTAAATAAAGTGTTCATGTCAATACTTAGGTGATTCACCAGTCTCATCTATTAAACAATGTACATAACTCGCCAGTTATTAATGGCTCGTGCATGTGCACCCAAACTTATCCCAGGCTGCAGAACTGAATTGGAAGGATCCCTTAAAAATATCTGATTCTCTGAATTCACCATTTGAGGGAGCAGAGAATATACAATTGGAGCTAGATCTCTGCCAACAGGTGAGCTGCAGAGGGGATACCTAGAATTACTGAATATGTATCAGATGAACTCTGCATCACTGAAGCATGCTTCAGTATGAGGCACCAATCAGAACTGGATTCTTGTTCTGTGATACCACTTGTTTGCTGTTATGGCCATTTGAATCTTCTGTTACCAGCCTTCTGAGATGAGACCTTGTATCTGATAGTATTCATCCTCATTTCAGGCATATGATTGACTTCATGTCCCTGCTCCAACAACATGGGGCCCTTTTGGATCTCTCAAGGGAGGTACTAGGGCCTGGGGCTCAAGGATGGATTCCCCAGAAGCTAGACCCCTCTCTGTTGTATGGGGTCCACTTGGGCCAGAGAGGTCAGTGTTTCCCCTCAAGGTCTTGACCTGGGATCCTAGTAGGGATATCCAGTGGGAGGGTGGGGGGCTGTTATAGAAGCAGAAGCAGGTGGAGGGAACTAATACTGAAGGCCCCCTTACTACATTCCCTGGTGTTGATGGTGCCTGTTCTGTGTCTGATACCTTCCATCAGTGATTTGAGGGGAAGCAGAGAGGGAGGAGACTGAGCTCTGCAATCTTCTGTGCAGTGCATTGCCCTTCTGGCTTTGCTCCCCTCATGGAGATACGGGGTGACCTTGTCCTAGAGCCAGTTCTTTTCCCATCCTGCCTGTCTGCTTTCCTGCCAAGGAGCAGGGAGCCAAGGTAACCCTGTTGGGCCTGTGTGGGAAACTGTTCTGTTCCCAGACAGCTCACTGAGTGCCCCAATGAGACACTCAAGAAGGAAGGGAGCAAAAGACACAGACCCTTCCCTTCTGCCTCTGGCTTTCCTTGCCCTCCCTCTCTCCCTTAAGCTTGCAAATACCTCAGAAGGGGAAGTGGTGCTGAAGGGACAACATCCCCAAAAATCAAAGGCAGCCTGGGACACAGGGAATTGACAGACTTATTACTGAACCAACTTGTCAGTGACTGTCAGGTGTGGTTCTGCCCCTCAACTGCAAGCAGACTGAAGAGCCCATTGTAATAGATCTGTGGATCTTGGCATGAAGGAGAAATTATCTGCATCAGTTAAGAGACTTGGATATGAGAATGACCTGGCATTTGCTAGCCAAGTGGCAATCACTGGCCTGCTAATGTATTATTTTCTCCTACCCCACATAAGACAATGATTTCGATATTTAAAGATGGAGAAACAGAGCATCAGCGAATAGATTTCTGAGAAGAGGGTCACTTTTGCACAAATCATTTATTCTAGGCCATATTCTTATGTGGGTGTGCAACCTGGAGAAGAGGGAGGTTGTGGGCAATCAGAATAGCCATCTTTATACTATGGGAGATGCAGACACATGCCTCACTGTACATAAGGCGGGAGAGGGGACCATAAGGGATGCGCAGTGCCCTAAAGGAGAAAGCAAGTTCATTTCTCCCTCTGCCCTTCTGTACCACTTCACAAAAGCACAATGGAGGGAATGAACTGAACCCCATAAAGAGGTGGCACAATGTTTATCTACTAGCAGAAGGATTGCTGGATCTGCATAGACATTCTGTGGTGCCCCGTCAGTGTCCCATGCAATACCATCTCAAAGGAAACACACTGGAGAAATTCCTATTCATGCATGTTAAACTGTCAGGCCTAATAGTTTTGGAGCAAAGCGAGAACCGGAAACTTTTTGGAGATTTCCCATAATCCACCTAGCTGTAATATGCTCCTCTTTGTTGCTTAATGTGTCTTCCTTCTCACTCCATTTGTTATCTTAGAATCAATCTACTTTCCTCATTTACTATGTCCATTTCAGAAGTGTGCAATGAGGGGGAGGGAAGGGAAGCAAACATGTATCAGTAACAAGCTCCTTGTCACCTGCCAAAACCATGAAAAATGGCTTAACTGAGCGAACCTCAAGTCCTTTCTGGATTCACAGCACACATGCAGAGTTAATGTCAGCTGTTTTAAAGCCCGACACTGTTTAGATAAATGTGCACCGGGTATAATACAAAGGCATTACATTTATAATCTGAGCTGCTACCCTCACCTATTAAATATAAATCACATTTCAGTACAGAGACCCCTACTTCACGTTCATGGAACATGTTTCCCTCTGTTTTGCATTCCTTCATTAGCTGAAACATTTTAAAAATATTTGAGCTTCTGGTAAGACCCTCACAACAACGTTATAACGAGAGCTGACCACCTAATGCATTTTTCAGCCTGTTGGCAATTTCAAAAAGTTGGGGGGGAAAGTGTTTCAGATAAAACAAAACATTGTTTCCAGTTCAAACATTTTTAAACATTTTTTGATTTTTTTGTAAAATTAAATTAAAGGAAGTTTCAAAACAGAAAGTTGTTCCAAACTGAAAAATTGAAATGTTTCAAAAATGTTGAAACAAAACATTTTGATTTTGGGGGATTTTTTTTTATTCAAAACAATTTGACAAAATGGATATAATTAGTGAAATATTTAAGTGTTGCCGAATCTGCATTTTTCACTGAAAAAAAGAAGTCCTGGTTAAAAAATTTCACCCAGCTCTAATTATAGTGCATTGGGACCGGTAGTGAAATGTAGTCTTTTGCTTCTAGATCATCAGTTCAAATCCAGACCAGGTCAGTAGTCACCCAAAATTGTTTCCCATTTTATGGCTATTTGGTGGCTTCATTACCAGTAGATGAGCATATCCATTTAAAAAAAAAAAAAAAAAACCCCACTGCTCCCTAAATAAAAAGTAAACCCACCACAGCGGACATTAAATTGGCTTCTTTTTGTTGGCCTTCTGAGAGGTGAAGGAACTGAGTATGGACACTGAACAACTTCATCTCTTGTAGTGGTCCCTCCAGTTCAGGATAGAGACACTTTAACTGGTGAGGGAAGTTTGAACTTTGTACCTATTTTGTGAATAAACAGAAGGCTTCAGTCTCCTGGGCTGCCAGCCTGGCATCTTTCGCAAGACTGAGTCCAAATATGAACACATACTACAGTCAAATGGAAAAGATTAAAATGTAAATATTAAAGGCCTAATGCGAAACCCTGTGAAGGCAGGGATCAGATGCCCACTGATTTCAAGTGCTTCAGATCAGGCTCTCAAAACATAGTCAATACTGCATTTTCTGTGTGCATAGAATGGTATACTATATTTAAAAAAGATAGAAATATGACTCAAGGGTTTAACCTATTAACTGCTCTACAAAATTGCTGAGAAAATAATCCCTGTAAAAGTGACTTCTCATGTCAGAACCAGGTAGTTATACAGAAAGGAGATTAAACCAGATACTACTGGAGTTATTGACTAAAGCTTGTCTGTGCTAAATCTGACCTCCTCCTCTGAACAATTTTACAAGCAGCCTCTTCCTGGATTTACTGTAGCTACTGATAAATCATACCAGTAATATATCTTACAAGTTTCTTACATGAATGATTATTGAGAAACCACACAAAAAACAAATATTATTAGACATTCCATGATTCTGCCGTAAACTATTTTTAAAATATAGTATTCTAACATAATATAAAAACATTTAATACATATGCTTGTAAGAAAACCTATGATTTTCTGTATTGGTTGTCCATTTCAGAAGCCATGACTCCAGCAAGTTCAACCACTAGCACCAGCATTCACTGTGACCTGTGTCACCTCATGGGTATCCGACAGCAGGAAGCCAAGTAGCTAGTCACAGACAGCTGGTGTAGGCTAATGCATCCAATCTATACTCCTGACTATCAAAACGTAGAGTAGCAGCTGCACAGAAGCATAAATTGTACAGCTAATTTGGTTTTGTATATCAAATACATGCATCATATTATCACAGATCCTGTTAATTAATCCTGATGAAATCATAATGAAAAGAACATTGACAGTAATAGACGTGGAGGAGATGAATTTTCAGGCCTTTCTGACATTCTCACTGTTGCACTCGCTACATTTTCAAAACTAGCTTTCCTAAAGGTGAACTTCAGCAAAAGGATGGCTGGAGAGTTCCATTTTCTACAAGGATCAGAGTTCCTTAATTAACGGAGAACAGGGAACAAGCTCTAGCATTATTGTTGTTTTGTACAGCTATTGTGCAATGAACTGTACAAACACATCTCAAGACATGGTCTCTGTCCCAAGGAGCTATGCAATAGTTTACTTATCATGAACTGTTCTTTGATTGGCAAGAAGCGCCACAGATGCTAGTGGTAACCATACTTTAAATATGTTGTGATGTTTCTGTGGCCATTTTTCCACAGAAAATGGGAATTAATATAGTCCCTTATAACATATAGGCTACATGCACTGGCTGCACCATTTGCCATAGACAGTACAAACTGCACCTCCTTGACCAATGAGGGCTGTGCCCCTTAAGCACTCACCACAGATGAGAGCATACAGGTTTCTGCGACCCTCCCACAGGGGTTTTGCGGAGGGCAGCTTTGAACACTGAGCAGTTGGAGCTTCATAAAAGTTCCACCAGCAAAGGCTCTCCAGGGCATGTGCTGAATTAATACAGCCCACAGCCTCCCTAACCCTACCCTCTTCCAAACTGCACTCCCTTACTTTTGAGGATGCAAGTGCAAGCCCCTAGTGGAGATGGGTCCCCACAAGCCCCTTCTGATATATTTTCTGATGCCAGGAGCCCTGCACCTTAGGTTATGTCAGCAGAAGACAGCACAATCCAGGACTGAATCTAACCCACAATCTATAGTATCCAACCATGAACAAGCTATTATGAAACTACACTCTTGTGTAGAATGTCTTACGCATACATACCCAGAACATACTACTGTTTTAGCAATCTTTTCCATCAGGGCTGCATGATATTTCTAAAGTTATTCTTTCATCCTCTGTCTCTCCAATATGAATAAATATTTCCACCTAAAAAGCAATTGGCAACAGTAATTAGTTTATCCCAACCTTTTTCATATCTGCAATCCTGATGTTCCAACACCTCCATTGGGATGGGTAAACTGACTTGATCAACAGAACAAATCTGCAGCAAGAGATGTAAAGGATGACAGTTTCAGTTTACTGAGACACTTCACTTCTTATTCCAGGCAAGTCTGCAGTTTGATGAAAAAAGGCAAGCAGAGAAAAAACATGAGAAATAAAATATCTCTTTGACTATCCTAAAAGATAGTTCCCTGTGGTCATCTTAAGAGACTATAAGGTCCCTATACTGCACTTTGCTGAAGTGTACATAAACAAGGGACTTGTCTCACAGTATATCTTTCATTTTCTTGTTTAGTTATACCCATGAAGGCTCTACAATGAGTATGGAGCCCAAAGTCTGTTTATAGCCATGTCACAGGCATTAAAGGCAGCTGCATTTTAAAGCACTTCACTATACTGCTTGACAGTGACTCTACCCTGACATACGAGAAAATGATTCAGTATTCTTGCTTTCTTAGTTCAGCATCTCTCCTCAGCATGGAGATGGCCAATCATGTACCTTACTTATGGCTGTTTTTATGATTATTCACTGGGGACTGACCTACAGTAAAGAGCTTCAGTTAAAAGAGTAATAGTTATCAGTGGTTCACTGTCAAATTGGTATTACGTATCTAGCAGGAACCCATAGGGGTGTGTACAGTACTATTCAATATTTTCATTAATGACTTGGATAATGGAGTGGAGAATATGCTTATAAAATTTGCAGATGATCAAGATGGAAGGGATTGCAAGTACTTTGGAGGACAGGATTAGAAAAGACTGGACAAACTGCAGAGAGACCAGGGAAGAAGAGGGACACAAATCATACAAAGTTTAGAAAACCTGCCCTAAAAGGAAAGGTTAAAAAAACTGGGCATGTTTAGTTCTGAGAAAAGAGAACAGGGGAGGGATGAAGCCAGATAACAGTCTTCAAATATGTTGAGGGCTATTATAAAGAGGATGGTGATCTATTATTTTCCATGTCCACTGAAGGTAGGACAAGAAGTAATAGATTTAATCTTTAAGGTAGATGTAGTGGGATATTGGGACAAAACTTTCTAACTACAAGGATAGTTAAGTACTGAAATATGTTACCCAAAGGAAGTTATGGAATCCCCATCACTGGCGGTTTTTAAGAACAGATTAGACAAACACCTGTCAGGGACAGCCTAGGTATACTTGTCCTCCCTGAGCATGGTGGGGGGATGGGCTATATGACCTCTTGAGACCTACATTTCTGTGATTCTATGGAGTTGTGATATTGGCCATCTGTGGCTTTTACTGGCTATCTGAATTTGGGTGGATGGACACCAAAAGATAGTTCTGGAGCATGACTGAGCATCAGTTGCTTCGATTATCTTCGTGTATACTTTCAATTCAGAGTTGAATAGAGGAGGGGGGAAAGCCACAGAGACATAAAATTGGTAAGGTGATCTTTCACACAGGGGTGCCAACCAGCCACATAAATTACATTGGGAAAAGGTGTTGGTACTTGTCAGTAAATATTGACCCTTTTAGCCCTCTCCTTTGAAGATTAATTTTGTTTACGTATTAACTATTCACCAAAATTCTTTATGGTATTAGCAAAGAGTGTTTTTGGATAGTAAGGCCAAAGTGTTGGTCCATAACCTGTGAGTGACCTATATCCAGGAATTCTTTAGGATTGAATATTGGACTAAATCCATCCTGGCTGGCACCTCCAAGTCTATAAGAAAACAGATGTCCAGAAAAGAGCCCTCCCCCCTCAAACTACCAAAAGTGTCTACAGTGACATAAGTAGGACTGCTTGATTGATCAGGAACAATTGTGATTGCAGATGCAGGCTGCAATGAAGAAATGGAGATCCATGAAAAAGAGGTTTTGGGAAACTGCCAGTTAATCCATCTTGTAGGGATAGTGACAAAATTAGAATTCTCTTTTTGCTTATCAATCTTGTAACATAAAGATACCATAGTGGAAATTCTATAAGTAGTGAGGTAAACAAAAATGTTAAAACATATCATATGGCAAAATTGATCATGGGAAAGTATTTTTCCATCCACAAAAGGGGTTTCTTTGTCTCATACTCTATAAAAAAAAAGACAAGGGTATTGGGAATTAGAAGGAGAATACAAAACTGTCGGCATCTTACCTGACACAGAGGTCAGCTCTTATACCAAAAGGTGGTGATGTATCTATTCTTTCTGTATTCCATATAGTGCTGTACTAATCTCTGATTAAATAATTCCATTTGAGCCTGTTCTTTGGAGATCTCGAATTGTTATTACATTCAAACACACAACAAAGGATTTAATTGGCTTTGCCTAATTTACATTCAGACAGAACAACAGAATTTTCCTTGCTTGCCCTTTAAATGGGTAGACTCCCAAAGCAGCTTTGCAGAATCAGAAGATTCAGGTGCTTTTATTAACAAGTGTCTGGTCAATTTATAACAGCAGACTTCTACATATCCAAATTTCTGAGCTATGCAGAAAGTCTGGAGCAGACAATCAGCAATTCCACCAGGTAAGGAATCAAACTAAAGTATTTTTGTGTTCTAATACACATCAACATCTTTATTTGAAGAAAATCCCCCTGTCTTAAGAAGGGCAAAATGGTCTAAGGTATAAGACAGTCCATTATATATCCCCTGACTCTTTTAAAATATCTGCAGTTTATATAAAGATGTTGAGAACTTTTAATCCTTTTCTTTTCCCAAAAAATAGTAGTTAGGGTCAGCAGTAAACATACGTGAATCACAAGCAATTTTGGAGAGTTCACAAAATTAGTGAGAGTTTTGATCCATTTTTTCCTGTAACCCTTTTCTCAACAAACAAAAAACCAAGGCTGACAATGCTGGACAGCCTCTATATCAACTCTAATTTATCATAATTAGAATCAGACCATTTTAATAGTCTCTCAAGTGCCAATGACCCCAGTAATATTACAGTCAACATTTCAAACCCAGGATGTTAGTGAGGTACCAAAAAATTAGGCAAAATACGTTTGTGCATCTTTATATAGCCCTGTTCCTCCTATTGATTTCAATAGGGGCAGGATTGAGCCATAGGACTGGAACTGTCCAGTGTACTCATTCTGCCTATTTCACCTTATAAAGAAAAGGACTGCTGCTGTTTTGCAAGTTACAAAAACAAAATGACCCTCCCCTCCCCAAATCTCAGTTCTATATGGCATTCCACCATTATTCTCCATCACTGATTTTTGTATGAAGCTTCCTCATTTTCCAAGATATTTCTGACTGCCAACACTTCAAACTGAATCTGGTATCAAAAACAGAAGTGCTCTTCCTGCCTTTCTTTCTCCAGCATGGAGACTTTGGAATCTGAATTTAGTTGGGAATGTTGTACATGGCACACAAAAAAACCCAGAATACATCTTACCCTGCAGTGTGTAGGTAGGAGAGGAACAGGAATTTTAAAGGGCCTCTATTTTTGTGCATGAAAATCACTTGGGCATGCAGATTTTTTCCAAGTTATCATTTGTACTCACAAATAAGATATGATATTTGCATGCATACATTATGAACACTATGGAAATGATCGACAACTCAGTCAAGTCAATGGAAAGACTCCCATTCACTTCAATGGACTTTGGATCAGGCCTTATGTTTGCATACAACTGGAATTTTGTGCATCTAGATACCCTCATTTGTGCCACAAATAATGTGTGCACAACATTTTGAAAATTTGGCATGATATCTATTGTATCTACTGAGGAAGAAGGAGGCCTCAATCCAAAGTAAGACCTTCTGTAATGGGAAATTTTCCTTCTCCCCTCACACACATACACAGACTGAAAATCTGAATTTCTCTCTTGCAAGTTACAATACTTTCCAGCTCATTACCTCACTTTCTGCCCATTATGTCAATATAAAATACTGTAAATAGCCCACAGTAACTTAACACATCATGAAATCTTGCAATGTATTATAAATAATAAATTCTCATGAGCATTATTTTAGCAAGACAACTATTTTCGTTGTGAATGTTTTGCTTCCCAGTGCTTAGCTGGCTGAAGCTTATTCCTTCAGAGAAGGAAATGTAAAATGCTTCTGTCAGCTGAAAACTGTGAAGGTCAAAAGACACATTTACATTCAAGTTAGCATGAGAGGAATACTGTATTGAAAAATAAAATTAGAAAGAGTGTAGAAGCAGTGTCACAATAACTAGGATCTTTCTGCACAGTCAATGAAGGGGGAAAACACTACTCACCCTAAATTAGTCTTTTAAATTGAAAAAAATAAAAAAGGAAGATAGGGGACTTGAATTGTGGGGGGGGGGGGGTCAGATGTTTAACTTAGTTCAGTTTCCCAGAAGCCAGCCTGCCTTCCCAGTTACTAAGAACACCAGAAGTCATCCAGCCAATCATGTTGATTCCACTCAGTAAAATCCTCACTCCACTGGACTATGTAACTGAAACCATGCAACCAATTCCAGCCAAATCCATACCAATCCTATTGAACTGGATTGCCAAGCAAATCCCCATCCAAATAAAATAAATACACCATGAAAAGTTGCCACAAAGTTTCAGTGGAGAGCGGGAAATGTTCTGTGCTCATTCTGGACAACATTTCACTTCCGTAGAAGACTCTGAGATGTTGTGGTGCTCCATAGACTCAAAAAGGCCAATTCCTAAGCATTTTCAATTTTGCTGTATTTCATACAGTTCTTGAGGTAAATCTTTAAACCACCGTTTAGAGTAGCTAATGCTATAGTTATGGTTGTTATGTGTGGAAGATTATAAGATATGTCTAACATCTAGAACTTTGGACAGCTACTTGATAAATCCAAATGAAAGGAAATAGAAAAGATATTTATAAGTTTCATTTCTATCACTAATTTGATTGTGTGAAAGTTTCTTCATTTGGACTGAAATTTTCAATCTTGTTCTCAGTCAAAATAGTAATTAATCTACAAAGTCAGAGGAAAGTCACTTCAGCGATTTTTGAGATATCCTAGCAGGATATAAATGTACATTTTTAGCTTGAAAAAAGTTCACTTTTAAGACTTTACTCACAGGCACACCATCTAAAGAAAAAAATGACAGAACATTAACAGTTCACATGTGGCTCAGTAAAAAATATTCACTCAGGATAGTAAGAAAGTGGACATTACAAATGTCCATCAATTGTGGGATTAAGACTGCTGGGCTGGTGTTTGCAAGACAGGAGGACCAAAAGTCGAAGTTCAAGTGGTCAGCTGCAACTCCCCATATAACCAAAACTTCAGTTATAGAAACTGAATGGTAGAATTCCATCCAGTTTCACTACCATCTGCTATTGTTGTGGCAAGCTGAACAGTTTGGATCCCATCGTCAGTGAAGAAGTCTGAAGAATCCTTGCAGCCAGAGAAACATGACCTTGTTAGAGAGTCAAAGCATTCTGGATTTATCAGAACTATTACAGTACTACAGCTACTACAGCTTTGAGGGTATGTCTACACTGCAAAGAAAGCCTGGGCTCAGACTCAGGCTAGAGCCAAAATCCCCCTTCCATCTACACACAGTTCTGTCTGACTCAGCCCTGGGCCCACGGGTGTTTAATTACAGTGTGGACATACTCTATGAGGACCAGTGTAATGGAGATTCAGTCTTCCAGACAAAGCATCCTTTAGTCCTACCACTTTCAGGTGTTAAGGTTCAAAGGTAATCAAAGCACTCATAACTCAGAAACAGGGTCATTCGGTGAACCTTTGATGGGGCCCTGCCTTTCCATTCAGGGCTCCCAAG
Source organism: Terrapene triunguis (assembly GCF_002925995.2). Lineage (NCBI taxonomy): Eukaryota > Metazoa > Chordata > Testudines > Emydidae > Terrapene > Terrapene triunguis. Next base: position 65,326,211 of record NW_020664419.1, on the reverse strand, counting down.
CAGTCTGTTCTTCCACTGGTCCCTGCCCAATTCTGGTTGTCTTTCAAGGAGGGCAGATCTGGCTGGCAAGCGAGCTCCATCTCAGGGCTGCAATCACCCTCCAGAAAGACAGAGTTCGGTCTTCCTTCTGGGTCAGCCTCCAAGTGGGCTATTCTTCTCCTTTGAGCTCTCCTCTTCATGCTGGACTGAAAATATCATTATTAGCATTTAAGAATACTCAAGAATACCGTATCACCTAGCTGCATGTACTGCAGCATGGATGATCTAAACACATTTGTTCTATGCACCTTAGTTTGACATGGCAATAGTTGATGCTGTGACTGAAGATACTTGAATTAATAATTGAATGTTTGGATAATGATTCACAGCTGGGGTTGCACTGTGTACTTTAGTTTACCATGGTAACCATGAATTGGATGTGTAACAGTTTATGTTTTGCTCAAAGTGAAACTGATTTGGTTAATTATTAAGAGTTTGAATTCATGGCTTTCGCTATATTTCATGTCTTTACACATAAACTATTGTGGGCCATTGTTTTTGTGACCAGCTGAGGGAGAGACAGGACACATCCATGGAAAGTTTTTCTTTTTAAAATCTCTGTATTCCTTTTGTCCGAGTGATTTTTATGGGGACCGTCCATCTCTGTGTGCTTAGCTCTTCTTTCTATATAATTCTTGCACAAACCAAGTATGTCTGGATGGTTTCCACAGTAATGACTGTGGTAGGAACACTTTTTGAAAGTTCTAGTTACACCTAGGACCCATAGAATTCTGTGGAACCTTACAGGTCTGATTCTGCATCAGGCATTTGTCCCAGACACAAAAACTGTATGAGATGCAGTTTAATTTGGCCACAATTTTATTAACTTAACTCATCTGGAAACTATGCAGCAATAACTTGCACAGTGCAGGGCATCATTCCTTCTTTAATTTGTTTCTACCTAGTAAAGGGCTGCCATCAGACCCCCATCCCTCCAGAGCTGGTCCCCAACCTATTGCTGGAACCACACCATCCTTCCCTCACATGAGAGGTAAGTGGGTTGTCTCCTTGCTGTACCAGAAATTGGGCACCTCACCCACCATTCTCCAGCTTCTCTGGAGAATACCTTCTCCTGAATCCACCTCCAGTTCCGCTTTATCAGGGAACTAGCATCCCAATGGATGGAGTACCCGTACTGGACATCTGCCACAAAGAGGCACTAGCAATTAGCTTGGCTGCCTCCTCCTCCCCTTCCACATGCAACAGATTTCCAGATAGGGAGGGAATTGTTAACTAACATCAGCCAAAAATATATCCATTCCCCACTCGGAGAGGTGTACCCCAACATCCCTCAGGTACCAGATATAATAGTTTAGTGGATTGTTACTAATCCTTTCCATTCTCAATGACACACACTACCTCTGGCCTTGTCTACCTATGGAAACCTAGCAGCTCCCCGCCAACTTCTCCACTGTAGCATTTCAGACCAGTTTACACTCACCCTTGGGAAAAGGTCTGGGAAAAATCTCTGTACAACCCACGTACAAAATCCCAAGTTGTTTTCAGACAGATATACTATGGTCATTTCAGGGTGCTTCTTGGGTGCCAATGAGAGTAGAAGGGCACAGAAAATGCCCCTCTGCCATCCCAACTCAGATTCACCTTGCCACAGAGGCCCAATGTTACATCAGTCATACTCCATATAGGTACTGCAATATTTTCTACTCCTGTTTTCAAAGGAGCATGAACCTTGCAGTGTTGTCTTTAATCTTTACCACACAATATACCGGATATATATTTTGGCGGAGTTAATTTTGAATTTTCTCAAAGAATGCACATTCTCAAACTTACCATTGTATTGAAGTAAATTAGAAGACTGTTATTCCAAAATCTGGAAGACACCATAATCTTTATTTTCAGCATTGGTGGGCAAGTCTGAACCTCCAGAGTGTTGGCTTTGGATCAACTGCACTTCAATAGTATACCCTCCTGGAACATTTCTTCCATTGTTCCTCAGTGCCTTGTTAATTATTCTGTGGCTTCAAGTGTTGAGCCAATCGAATGGTTCTTTCACTGACCATACTTCCTCTTATTCTGATCACAAAAAGAAAAGCCACACCATTCTTGTAAAGACTTCTGATGTTGTTATGTAAGTAACATTATATAGTTTCATTCTGGCTTCTGAGCTAATGGAATAGCAGTCTAACAATTTTATGCTGCACTTTGGACAGAACATTTATAGTTTTATGAAAGAATCTCATCACAATTAAAATATTCGTGCTTCAGTTTTTATTAATGCAGCATGTCATTGGATTGGCTCCAATGCCTACAATTTATAGTAATGGGTGAATCTCTAATGGTTCAGAGATTCGTTCTGGATTGGCTAGAAAAGCAGAGGTGAAATCCTGGCCCCATGAGAGTTTTGCCATTGACTTAGTGGAGCCAGGATTTCACTCCAGAAATTAGGATGCTAATCCAAACCACTTGAATCTGCAAAACTAGGAACACCACAGAACAACTGTTTTCATAGTATTCTAGACTAAATTATTACTTATTATTTGATTACCATAGCACCTAGGAGTCCTAGTCATGAACAAAATAGAACAAAAGGACAGTCTCTGTCCCAAAGAGCTTACAATCTAAGTTTAAGACAAGCAGCAACAAATGGATACAGATAGGCAGGCAGGGGAGTACAAGTAAACAATGAGACTAGATTGGTCAGCATGATCAGCAGAGGTCTCAGCACACCAGCCACCTAACCACTGTCAAGTTTTATGTTCACGTCACAACAAATGAGAGAATTTAAGGAGGGATTTGAAAGGGAATAGTCAGGTAGCTTTGTAGATGTGCATGGAGCACATCTCCCAAGTGCAATGGGCTACAAGGGAGAAAACACAGAAATGCTTGTTTTAAAATTTAACAAGTTTATCAATGGGCCCAACCAAAACTAGGAAATGCAAAGCCACAGATTATTAAAAAGAGAGAGCTGGGAAATGTGATGTTCTCTGCAATTTTTGAACCAAAGAAAAGGTCTGATTCAAATTCTGAGTTCAGGTTCATCTTATCTTGTATTTTTGCCAAACTATTTTACCCATTTAAGGTAATTGGCAAGGTTGGGTTACTAATCAGAGGAGAAATTTGACCATCATACCTCAGTTAGACTGTGTACAATAAGATGTTTCAATAAAGTTTGCTTTTAAATAGGGCTAGCTGGAATAACAATTCTATTTTGCAAAAAATTGAGGTTTCAAAATTTGTTCTCATCACCATATGAAATGAAAATAATATCTTTTGAATTTTTTTCATGAAAACATGCAGCACACCGACCCTAGAATGCCCAGTGGTTATGCACTCACCTTGGGATGTGGGAGACCAGAGACTTGAACCTGGATCTTCCAAAGCCCCAGCTGAGCACCCTAACCACCACCCGTAATTTTGGGGTGGGTGTCTCTCTCTCATCCTGGACCTAAGAAACCTTCTCGGTAAAAAGTTTATTGAAATATGTGTTCCACACATTTTGGTTTTGACAGAAAAAATGTTTAGTCAAACTTCTTTTGCCCAACTCTTCTAATTTTAAACTAGATTTTTGTTAATCTATTATGGATGGAAGGCTGTGGCATACAGTACCACGTGCAAAAGAAATCCAGGCTCAGTAACAGAGGAGTTACAAGCCAGCTGTAGGCTTTGCTGGAGCTCTAGGCATAACTAAGAGTATGAACCAGAGTAGGCCTTGTCAGAATGGTAACACACTAGGTGTCAGCTAACCAAGTAAGAACATTCCTCACCTGAGAGGGTGGTACAGAAACACACCAAATGCTCAAGTAGCTACATAAACACATTCCTAAGAGATGGCAGGAACACATCAACCCCTCATAAAGATAAGGAGGAGATGACAGGATAATGGATGAGGATGTTTTGTTTGAACTAGCAGGTATAAGGTTGGTAACTAAAAACATCTGGAGTGTAACAAGTAACTTGTTTGTATCAATGTATAAGGAAGAAGTCATAGGAGGGGCATCTTTGCACCAGCCTAGGGGAGAGCATTATGTTATGTTGATTGAGCTGCTACCTTGTCAGGGCATACATGTGCTAGTGTACCTGTAACCATTGAGCCAGGGCACTGGTACCGTGCTTTGTCAACAATAAACCTGGCCGAGCGTTTTCACCACCGAACCGAGCCTATGGTCTTTCTTTATGAGTAACATCGACGTCTGATGAATCAGCAAACTGCACTCTATGCTGGTGCTGAATACAGAGGAGCTCCAGAACCAGCAGCAATAATAACACTCGACAACACAAACACTACCAGCCACTCTTGAAAAGAATCACGTGTCAACAACCTGTCTCTCCACAATGGATTTTCTTTGGAAATATTTAATTACAGCAACCCCAGTTACATTTAGAAGCATAACATAATCCCTTGTCCATGACTGGACATGCTGCTTTTATTATGAACTATTCTAGGCACTTCTCAGTTATGTTTGCCAGCTGTAAACATAACTACATTCACTCTGTATTTGCAAATGTTGGAAGGTCTGTGAGAGCCATTCATTCTAATAATGAACAAATGGTACATTCTTTGTTTGTATGTATTCATTGAAGTCTTAATTAGCTTTCACCTCTAAGTAAATTAATGATCTGATTCAAAGAGAAATAACTGTTGGGAACTATGAATTCAGTTACCAGCATAGCTTTTATATGCAATTTATTCTCCTTTACCATGTCTCCTCATAAAAATATTTAAGATGTTGATGTTCAACTGTGAATGTTGTTACTCTGTTTACTCAAAATCATTAAGTGATGGTCATACCATGATTCATTACTTCTGGATACTTTATGGATGCATTTGGACACTTCAAAGCTATCTTTGTATTAATTATGATTTCCATCAATCTGAGCTTTCTATCTCCTTTGCACAGTTGAGCCTAGTTATGAGTATTCTTTGACTGCTGTGCTATGTGTCTTGGTGATTACTTGGAAAATCAGCACTATTTTCTTCAGTTTGTGTTACTTGCCCTCTGGAAAAAGTGAAGGAAATTTTACAGCATTCCAAACCAGGGGTATGGAAAGCTGCTGCCAAATGACAGGTTTCCTTTAGGCAGAAGAATTGTTCTTCAGATGAAAGTTTCTGTTAAATGATGTATTAGAACTTATGCTGACCTCTAAATGGCTGCAGTGACATATCTCTGATCTGTTAAGCACTGATGTGCTTGGAGCTGCACAAGGCTCAGAGACAGGGACTTCAGTGGGGCCAAGCTCTGCGAAAAGACGAAGATCAGATAAATGTTGCAGGAATAATTAGAGGATTATTAGATCATCTAGAACCTAGACTGTGCTCATGTTAACCTGTATTATCTGAACTGACATTTGAAAAAACTACAAACAACTTGTTTCTACAAAACCTAAATGCTTTACTATTTACTATTAATGGCATCTCAGTTCATGTCTTTCACTTCTCTTGGTTACGATCTAATTTAGCTTCCTACTATATTGCCCTGGCCCAAGTCACTCATGATCCCAACTTTGACACTAGAGGCAGTTGAAACTCAAAATTTCTATTCCACAGGAAATTCTGCTGTTTTAAAGAAAAATGTCAGAACGAAGAATCAAAATTTCCCATGAAATGAAATCTCTGGGGAAAACCTAAACAAAAACAACCAACAACATAGTTTGGGGTCAATTGAAACATTTCAGGTTAATAAAAATGGATTCAATTTTATAAAAATTAAACTTTGTGTCAATTTTGAATTTTTTATATTTTTTATTTTATGTTAATATGAAAATACATTTTAAAACAAAAAACACACTTATCAAAACACTGCATTTCCTTCCCCCCCCCAAATGAGATTAGGGATCTCATTAGGGAGATGGTGGCTTAGGGGCTTCTGCCCTGGGGGAGGGGATCTCGGTGCTTCAGCCCCATGGGGCATGCCTGCCAGGGCTTGGGGCTTTAGCAGGAGGGGGGCTGAAGCCCCAAGCCCTGGCAGGTGCCTCTTGCAGGGCAGAAGCTCCTAGTCCCAGCAAGTGTGCCCCAGCTCTTGAACTTCTGAAGATTGTTGTATGTGGCTCGGAGGATCAGTAAGTTTGGCCACCCCTGCTATAGATTATGGCACACTCCTGGGAGGCGGGAGACCCAAGTTCAAGTCCATTTTCCACATCAGGCAGAGGAAGAAATTGAATCCAAGTTTCTCACATCCTGGGAGAGTGCCCTAGCCACTGGACTAAATGTTACGAACAAGGCACCACCTCTACCTCCTGCTGTTCTGTGTGGGTGTCGATGTGCTCTGAGCATACCTATAGGATAGGGTCCCAAAAGCAAGATAGGTGGGGGAACACCTAGTTTGTAAATCCTACTGGAATTTAGGCACCTGAGGAACTTTAGGTACCTATAGGATTAAGCAGCAGATGAGCAGTTTTTTTTGTGAAAGTCAGTGGTGCATAAGTGTTGGAGTTGGCACCTAAAGATGCAATTAGGTACCTGAATCTCTTTGAGACTTTATAAAATCCCACCCTTAGCTCTTTAGCCAGCGACCACATCTGTCATGTCTGCATAGCACCTAGTACACTTTTGAACACATGGGGCCTGATCCAAAGCTCACTGAAATCAATTGAGTCTTTCCATTGACTTTAATGTGCTTTGGATCAGGATTTCAATGAAGAAATAATCAACAGCAGCATCACAATAGCACCTAGGGCCCCCAGTAAGAATCAGGACTCCACTGTGCTAGGTGCCATACAGGTAAATCCACATGAAGTCCGTAAACTAGATAGTTTACAATCTAAGCCCCCCATCGGCAATGAAGCCGGATGTAATTTATTGCAGGATCAGAACCTAAATTAAGTCCACACACAACAGCAAGCTGCTGAGAAAGGGAGATGAAGAGAACAGTAATGAAATCTATTGTTAGTGGCAACTTATGTGCACAGCTAGATGGCTGAGGTTTTTTAAGTCACAAAAATGAGACACATCAGAGGTTCCTGCTGGCTAGCTATCTAGCCATAATCAGAGCAGCAATAGCAGCCACCACCAGCATCATCCTCTGACTCTTTGTGTGTGTTTGTTTTTAAAAAGAATCAGAAAGGAGCCTAGACATAGTCTACTAGTAACCAGCTTAATACCTTAAAAAGACAATTCTTTAATTAGGACTCTGTTTTTACATCCCCAATAGAGATGCTAAAGATCATTGGCTACTTCTTGAAATATCTTCAGCTGCACCTGGCATAGCAAAGATGAATCCACAGAGCAATTCCCAATGGGAAAGTTACCTTATCCTTGACATCTTCACCACCACCAACTGCAAGAAAAAAACTAAAACTCTTAGACACAGCAAGCTTAACTTATGAGCATATACTTTCCCCACAAAAATAGCCTATAAACTTAAGCCTAAACTCTACAAACTAAAAATGGCCTGGAAGCACCTACAACAAGATTCTTTGTCCAGTCTTCTTTCTTCACCATTTCTAAATATAGTAAACAAACATATACTAGGTAGGTCACATTTTAGATGACCATCCTTTTCAGGTGCTGAAAGAGGATTGCCTGGAACTTAATGTGGAAAATTGACATTAAACTGGCCACCGGAACTGGAGGAGAGTACAAGAGCTCTTTTTTTCATTCTAGCCAACTTTCAAGATTGCTCTATCAGCCAAAAACGAGTTTTAGAGTTAAGATAAACCTCTTTCCTAGCAGTCCATATAGTACAGCATATGGCAAAATTCTGTCCTAAATTACACACTGTCAACTCCCGGAAATCAGTGGGGTTTCCACCAGGGGTGAGTCAGCAGAATTTAGGCCAATGGGTCTATTCAGACTGAAAGCACATTGAGAACTTTACAACTTGAGCATTGATGGTAGAGCACCAAACAAACAACAAAACAAGGTATTTGAAACCACAGGCGACTCTAATAAAGGGAGAGAGTAGCAACCAGACAGCCAACACATTCTGCCAAACAAACATCAAGGGATGATGTTATGATCCAATGGAGAATTTTAGTGAAGTATTTAATATGGCGTGTCATGAAATTAACTAAAAACTAAATTTAATTGGCACGATATGAAAACTGTTACATGGACTTAGAATTGTTGGAAGGACTAAAACAAAAGACTAATGATAACCCTATTGAACTGGGCAGAGAGGTTATTACGGGATTGATACTAGTCCTCATTTGAGTTAAGATCTTCATTAATTATCTGGAAAGGGCGGTAAACAGTAGTTTAATAGAGTTTGTAGATTATGCTTAACAGGGAACAGAAGATTGGATTATTGCATCAATGAAGACTGACAATGTAAATTGGCATATGAGCTAGAAAAATGATATTCAGTTTAGGAAAAGGCAAACTAAATACAAAAAATACTGAAACAAGCATGTCAATGGATAGGAGAAATGTGAAACCAGTAATATAAAAAGACAACTTAGCAGTGGTAATAGACAGCAAATTGGCAGTGATTTTGCACTGTGGCATGGCAAGTAGCACAAAGGCTATAGGGATTTTAAACTGCACTTAGAAGTATTGCATAAGAATACAGAGGCTACTTCCTCTATGTAGGACTCTGATTCAACTGCACCTACAGTAGCATTCAGTTCTGGACACCTCATTACAGAGACACAGTGACAAATTAGAATGAGTTCAGAGAAGCATAAGAGAAATGAGTAAGTGCATGTAAAATGGAATTATGGAATGAGAAAAATTTATTAGATGAGCTAAATACATGCCAGCTTGGCTATGCAATGACTTAAAGGAGATATAAGTCTACAAATATTTGAAGAATAAATACCAACAAGGGAGAAGATTTTTTTTTAATTGGTACAGTGGAGCATAACTAGGAAAAATGGGCTCAAATTAATAAATAAAATTTAGCATTAATATCAGGAAACAATTCTTGGCTGTGAGGAATAATCTCTCAGGTAAAATGGTGGAAGAATGGAACATTTAAAACTGAATTAGGAGAAGTACTATTAATGGAATTTAAGGAATAATCCTGCATTGTCAGAGTGATGTACCAAATCGCCTTCTCTAATTTCTAGGATATTATTCCACAGCTAATAAAATAAAACACTGCTCCTCCCTCAGCAACAACAAACTATTTTATTGTGATGGAATGAGAAATACCAAATAAACTGTTACTGTGAAGAGATGGCACAATCTCATTTTATGTACAGGCTAAATGGATATTGGAATACAAAAGGCAAAAATCATGCTGTCGGCAGACAAGAGATAATAAAGCACATGTCACTATAACTCCAACATTTTACTGCTTTGATGTCCCACACAGAAAACTAGTGATTTCTTTCAGGAAGCTAAAACAGAAATAAGAAAAAAAAAAATCACAGTTAACAAGACGATGGGCCTTATCCTATCCTCACTGAGGAATACTTCAATTTATTTCAGTGGAATCAGGATTGAGCCGTTTATAAGAAAAAAAAAAAACATAGCTGTTAAAATACACATTGCATATACAATATTGCCTACAACTTTTATATTGCTGCTTTGAATTACATTCTTCTAGGAATGTTATAATTTCAAGAGCTTTTCATTCTGACAAATTGTTTTGTGGGAGTATCTTCAACTAAAAGAGCAACAAAGATAATTCAGGAGTTTTCTGTTCAGCTGTTGCATTGTAAAGAGGTTTTTAAATGTTTTATAGTAGTAGCCCTCGCTAAGTATTTTGTTTGGTTGCTTGGTTGTTTTGCTTTTGTTTTCATAGTCCTGTGTTACTGATTAAGTCCCTCCCTCTATCACACTGGAAGAAAGTAAAACATTAAATCACCATACTCATGAATCCAACTAAGGATTCTAAAAGAGCTAAATCCTGCTCATCTTAATCAGGCAAGGAATAGTCAAAGGAATCAGCCACATCAGAAGAATAACCAGGATTTGGTCAGTAGTGGCAAGGATTTTTTTTTTTTTTTTTTTTTTGATAAGGGTTGAATTTTGAGGGTTCTGCCAAATACAGTCAATGCCAATTAAAGAGATCTCTGGCTATTTTGTTTGTTACACCTATGTCAGCAAAAATACATGCACACTATTATATTTAAGAATTCAAATATCCAGCAGTTACCTACAGCAAAAACATTTATTCTAAGTATGCTGGAATATGATTTCATTCTTATTGCAGGGAAACCCTGTTGTCATTCTCCAGGACTTTTTAGCACTGTAAAATTAAACAGTATGTGCTGAATGCACAAAAGAAGCTACAGCTGGGCATCACAGTGCCTAACTTGTAGGCACCTAGAAAAATCACTGCTATTCACAAAGGCTGATTAAGGCACCCTATACAATGAATGGGGAGAGAAAGGCACTTAAGAATGGGACTCGCAAAAAGCCAGCACACTAGATGGGAAGCCACCTAAACTAGCCAACGTAAGATGGATGTGTGCTAAGACCTGCCCCTCACACCAAAATAGGCCCCTAGGGGTAGTCTACATAGCAAGTAAACAGCCATGGCTGGTCCATGTCAACTGACTCTGGCTCACAGGACTCGGGCTATGGGACTGTTTAACTGTGGTGTAGATGTTCAGGCTCGGGCTGGAGCCTGTGCTCTGGGACCCAAATGGCCCAAGCATTATATCGCAATTAAACAGCCCTTTCGCCCAAAGTCAGCTGACACAGGCCAGCTGTGGGTATTTTATTCCAGTATAGATACACCCTAAGTCCAGGCTGCAGGGAAGCACCTCTCTGTGCTTGTCATTCTCAGGCTAGGTCTACACTACAGGGGGGGGTCGACCTAAGATACGCAACTTCAGCTACATGAATAGCGTAGCTGAAGTTGTGTATTTTAGGTCGACTTACGTGGCTGTGAGGACGGCGGCGAGTCGACCGCTGCCGAGCCGCCGTCGACTCCGCTTCCGCCTCTTGCCGCGGTGGATTTCCGGAGTCGACGGCAGAGTGATCAGGGATCGATTTTATCACGTCTTCACTAGACGCGATAAGTCGATCCCCAATAGATCGATTGCTACCCGCCGATCCAGCAGGTAGTGAAGACGTGCCCTCAGATGTGAGCTCTCCTGTAGTTAGGCACCTATGCCTTTTAAGGAGGAAGAGGAGCAGTCCACCTTACAACTTTTACCCCAGTAGTTAGAGCATTCACCTGGGATGTGGGAGACCCAGATTCAATTCCCCTTTCCTCTGCTTATGGGGGAGGATGGATTTGAACAGAGGACTCCCACCTGGAAGGACGATGCTCTAACTGCTGAACTATCAGATATTCTGATGTGGAGCTCCCTCAGGCCTGGTCTACACTGTGTGTGTGTGGGGGGGGGGGAAATCGATCTAAGTTACACAACTTCAGCTACGTGAATAACGTAGCTGAAGTCGACGTACTTAGATCTACTTACCACGGTGTCTTCACTGTGGTAAGTCTCCGCCTGCGCCTCTCACCCTGGTGGAGTACCGGAGTTGACAGGAGAGCGATCGGCGGTCGATTTATCACGTCTAGACTAGACACGATAAATTGACCCCACTGGATTGATCGCTGCCCGTTGATCCAGCCGGTAATGTAGACAAGCCCTCAGACTCTCCTGATGAACCTGCTCCAATGTGGCTAAATAGAGTCATTGGAGCATGAGGCCTAGACCAGAGCTTGTCAGGTTGGTGCCATGAACACTGAACAACAGAGTCATTCTTGCACTCTGCCTCTGGACAAATAATGACCTAAGTATTTATCCACAGTGGACAAGTCATTCCAGGGGATTTCATGCAGCACACAGGTCTGCCTGCACAGATAGGAGCCTTAGTGTCCGACTATTAAAGTCTATCTTTGAGACTAGACCCTAATCCTATGAAATCTGTTGCCAATACCAGCCAACAGAAACTCATTTTGGCTGCCAACCTGCAAAAGCATCAGGTTGTTTTTTCCCCCTTGGTTGCCAGACTGATGGTAAGACTGTCACTTTGATGCACATTTTATATATATATATATATTTGTTAAAGACAAATTGGCAAATATTTTTGTTTTCTGCAACAAGATTAAAAGGGGGCACATGAGGCAGGTGTGTACAGGAGTTGAACACCTGCAAGTTATTTTACAGGAGAAAACAAAAATGGATAATCAGTAACACATTTTTCCTCTGAGAAGTCAGAAAATAAAAATATTGCCAACCTATGACAAGTGTTCTTGAAAAGACAAGAGATACAGCTGTGCTCAGAACTGTGCACCTGTAGGATAAAAATCCCGCCAGCTAACAAGGCGGTAAAAGATACATTTAAACAGGAGAAATACATTGTTGGCAAGTGTTTTAATTTCTGTAGAAAAATAAAAAACATTAAAACATGCTGAGCAGTGTGTATCAGCTTATAAAACGGAGTCATCAGCTTGAAAACAATTTAGAGCCATGCCCCTCAGAGTTATTTACAAGAAAACCATAATGCCTCAAATGAAAAGTATAAAACTGGGAAAACATGAGGGGAAGAGGCCTCTCAGAATCAGGGTGGTCATGGTGGGAGGCCCAAGCAAGTTTATATCTATTTGTTTTAGGCCTACTCTCAGTAACCCATCTGTCACTCTCACATGCACTGTCCCATTGAGAGCAAGTGCCATGAATCAGTAGCATGGTTTCTTGTAGAGCAGGGATCGGGCAACCTTTGGCACGCGGCCCATCAGGGAAATCTGCTGGCAGGCTGGGTCGGTTTGTTTACCTGCAGCGTCCGCAGGTTTGGCCGATCGCAGCTCCTACTGGCCGTGGTTCGCCGTTCCAGGCCAATGGGGGCTGCAGGAAGCGGCGTGGTCCAAGGGACAAGCTGCATGCCAAAGGTTGCCGATCCCTGTTGTAGAGTATTTGTACATGTAAGTGTCACTGTGGTTTCATTAGTGATCATCATTATGGTACATGTAGTTCCAATTCTGTTTTAGCCTTTAAATGTAATAGGTTTGCTCACTTGTTAGTGCAGGGCTGTGAGGCGATCACAGAGAGGATTTTCATGAGAGACACATGCTCTGCTTTCTTACCTGAAATTTTATTTGTCCTTTATTTCTTTAATCTACTAATACATTCTGGTCTATATGGATGATTTGACACCACACAACATTTTGATTAAAGAACTAGCAGGATATAAAATTAACATGGCACACATTAAATGGATTAAAAACTGGCTCACTGATAGGTCTCAAACTAATTGTAGATGGGTGTTTTTCTAGTGAGGTCTCCCAGGAATTGGCTCTTAGCTGTATGCCATTTAACATTTTTATTAGTGACCTGGAAGAAAACAAAACCATCACTGAAACTTTGCAGAGGACACAAAAATGGGAGGAATGGTAAATAATGAAGAAGAAAGGTCACTGATTCAGAGAGATCTGGATTGCTTGATAAGCTGGACTCAAGCAAACACTGTGTGTTTTAATACATCTAAAATGTAAATATATACATCTAGGGTCACAGAATGCAGGTCTTACTTACAGGATGAGGGACTGTCATGGGAAGCAGTGACTCTGAAAAAAATTTGGGGGTCATGGTGAAACATGAGCTCCCAGCATGACACTGTGACCAAAAGAGCTAATGCAGTCCTAGGAGACAAACAGAGGAATCTCAGGTGGGAGTAGAGAGGATATTTTACCTCTACATTTGGCACTGGTGTGACCACTGCTGGAACACGGTTTCCAGTTCTGGTGACCACAGTCTGAGAAGAATGTTGCTAAGGAAGAGAGGGTCAGAGAAGGGCCATGAGATTGAGTCAATCACTGTAAGACATTTTCTCATCCTTTAATCAACGAGCTCAATCTACTTAGCTAAACAAATAGACGATTAAGGGATGACTTGATTAAGGCCTATAAGTATCTACATGGGGAACAAATATTTAATCATTGGCTCTTCAATTTAGAAGAGGAAGAGATAACACAATCCAAATTCACACTGGAAATAAGGAGAATAATTAACCATTGGAGAATAATTAACCATTGGAACAGCTTATCATCAAGAGTCATGGTGGAGAAAATGTAGGTTGCTAAACAAAAGTTCATGCACTTTACACTTGTGCTTTTCTCTGTATGGCTAATTAACTTGCAGGTGAATATTAAAGGTGGTATTTTAAAATTAAAATTAAAGCCCTAAACACCTTGGCTCATTGCTACCCTTGTACATTAACTCAGTAATTGTAATAACTGGATGGGCCTGCTCTAAGGATACATAGATTTTAAGATCAGAAGGGACCATTATCATCTGACTTCCTGCTTAACACAAGCCATAGATTATCACATGCTAATTTCTGCATCAAGTCCATAATAGCGGATGTTCTTAGTGAACAATCTGGAATTCTTTTCCTTCCTTGGTTCAGAGTACAGGCGTTGTGACATTCAGGAGATGCTGAAGGACCTGTCTCTCTGTTTCCCCAGACTTTTCTTGGGGAGGGAGTAGACTGATTGGAGGGAAAATAAAGGGTAGGGATGTGATGGGGTTAAGAAATGCCAAATGAGGTTAGAGAGATACTGCAGGATGAATTTCTTTTACCTGTGAGATATTTGCCTGGTGTTTTTCATAAGTATTTTATATAAGTTGATTTATAGAAAGAGTTACATCACACACCCAGATACCACAATATGAAAATGTAAATAAATGGATTTACACAGTTTCCCCTTGAATGAGTGGTAGCCTTCAGGGCCTTGCAGGTCAGTTTCCCATTTGCAGCAGAAATCACTTATGTGGAAGTCAGTAAATGAAGATTCTCTTAGCATAAGTTGTTTAAGTGTGCACAAATCCTGTTCTGTTGTACAGGAGTGGTAACAGACTGCATATAGGCAACTCCATCTTGCAAAAAACCTTCAGGTTTACAGCTCTGTCCTCTTCCCAGAAGCAGCTGTCTTGCTCCTCTCCGGGGCCTCAAGTAAGTTTCAAAAAAGATCCAACTGGTTACACACACTCTGTATACCTTTTCCCCCCTCAACCCCAGCACTTTTCATATGGAAAATCCCTAAAGCAAGGCTGATCACTGATCTACACTGCAAACTTATGTAGGTATAACGCTGTTGCTCAGGGGTGTGGAGTTTCCAAACCCCCGAATGCTGTGGTTATACCAACCTAACCCGCAGTCTAGACAGCGCTATGTTGATGGGACAGCTTCCCCCATTGACTTAGCTACCTCCTCTCAGGGAGGTGCAGTACCTACGCTGACAGGAGAACCGCTCCGGTTTGCATAGGTAGCATCTTCACTAAGCGCTACTGTGGCACAGCTGCACAGTAAGTATAGACAAGCCCTGAGAGTACATGTCCTGGAAAGATAAGCCTGGCTGTTTACCCTTCTTTTGTGCAGCTGCTTTGCAATGGAAAGAAACTTCAGAAAGGTCTAGTAGCCCCAGACAAAGAAAAATGTTTTAACCTACAAGATACCCTTAACTCTTTGGGTGAGATTTTTCTGTAGATTAAATATCAATGACCACTAATGTGCAAGACATTAGCATCTTTTGGCATAATATATTTTTCACCACCATCTTTGCAAACCAAGATTTCACAGATCTATTCTTTGGATGTACAAGAGATTTTATGCATGCAGTGTAGTTGTAACCACGTCTCCCTAACATCCTGGGACCAACAATGTGTGTGAAGTAATATCTTTTTTTGGACCAACTTCTCGTCTCTTTCACCAACAGAAGTAGGTCCTCATATATTACCTCACCCACCTTGTCTTTTCAAGAGATTTTATGGCAGTCAGGTAACTCCCATTTATGTTAATGGGCATTGCAATATATTCAAGACCTTTGTGTAATGGGTGAATAAACTCTTTAATGTACATCAGTGGAATTTAAAGCTGTTACCTTCCTGCACTGGAGTTTGCCCGAGCAGCAGCACTAGATCTTTACGGTGGAATCACACCTCCATAACTTACTTTCAGCTGTGTCCTCTGCATAACTGAATGCCATCTGTCATGGAGGCGGCACAGTGGTGAGTCTGAATAGCAGCCCAGACTCATTTTTGAAATATTGGCTGTGACTACATGGCAGAATGACTGAAAGCTTCATAGGGGAGGCAAGAGCTTCCTATTGTAACATTCTGAAAAATGAAAAACCCATTTCATCACACACACTCTTCAAGATTGTAAAATAACAGGCAACACAGTGAGTAAGAAAAGTTATTGTGTAAGCTTAAATCACCCTTCTCTATCTATTGGGAAAAATCTCTAATCTACTGATGCTGCCTCATCTTAAAGAAACAAAATATTCAGTGCGTATTCTGCAGTCTCTATTCTTCTCCCCTTGATGTGTTCCACTCCCATTAAATATGCCAATAGTTTAAAAGAAAAAAATGTCAGCATAGGGATGTTTTGAGAAAGAGAAACAAGTTCAAGTGCTTCTATGGGTAGTTGGAATACAAAAAGAGCTAATCATGTATTAAAGGGATCTAGAGCAAGATTTTTATGAGGGCAAAGTTATATACAGTTGCTTAAAGCTTGCCAAAGTAATGAAACTATGAATTTGTGATGACTTTCTGCTTTCAAATCATATGCTTTAGAAAGTTGAATTCAACTTGCTTGTGCTGTAGGATATATGCTCCAGATTTCATCATACAGTACAGAAGATGACAGTTGTTTGACCCAGCAGTGGATCTTCAAATTTAGGAGGAGGGAAGAGAACTGTGTGAAAGGAGGAGACATTTGGGGGTATTTGGCAGGGTCACAGTGTGGACCTGCGCTGAATTAAAAATCCAGTGAAATAAATGGGAGTCTTCCCATTGACTTTAAAAGGCTTTAGATCAGGCCCTTAATAAAGGGCAATACAGACCAAGTGGAGATTGATGGGTAAAGAAAGTGGGTCCAAACCTTACTGAAGAATTACAAGGGAAGAAATCAGCCTCTGGAGGCTCTGGAGATACATCAAGATTGAGGGACCAGCTAGAGCCTATTGGAAGGCCAAGGGAAGGCAACAATTTAAAGCCACTACTAACCAGAAACTCATTTGAAATGCCTGGAAGAACCCAAAAAATAATCTAATCTTATACGAACCTACCAAACATTTTTTTTTTTAAACTACAAAGACCTAGATTTTTCTTTATAAAAATCATAACATTAATTTTTTTAGAAAGCAGTACAAGATATAAAATGTCAGGCGGCTGAGCAATATGAACTAAGACACATTAAATTATATCTGTGCTGAAATAAGAAAAGTATTGTCTGGAGAACTAGCCACAAAGCAAATGCTATTTACAGATGAACACAGAGGCTATAATCACCAGATTTTTTACTATATGCCTGTACAGCACCTCACACAATGGGACCCAGACCTGGATAAAAACCCCAGGAAGTTGTAATTGTGTGTTTATAATATTAAAAGTAAAAATTTAAATCAAGAAATTTCATATACTTTTATTTTTCGATGACTTTTCTCTGCCTCATATTGAGAAAGCAGGACAATCAATGAGTTATCTTAAGTGCCTATACACAAATGCAAGAAACCTGGGAAACAGGCAGGGAGAACTGGAAGTCCTGGAATTATGATGTGATTGGAATAACAGGGGGATAACTCACATAACTGGAGTACTGTCATGGATGGATATAAACTGTTTAGGAAGGACAGGCAGGGCAGAAAAGGTGGGGAAGTTGCATTGTATGTAAGAGAGCAGTATGACTGCTCGGAGCTCCAGTATGAAACTGCAGAAAAACCTGAGAGTCTCTGCATTAAGTTTAGAAGTGTGAGCAACAAGGGTGATGTCATGGTGGAAGTCTGCTATAGACCACCATACCAGGGGGATGAGGTGGACGAGGTTTTCTTCAGGCAACTAACAGAAGTTACTAGATCACAGGCCCTGGTTCTCATAGGGGTCTTCAAATCACCCTGATATCTGCTGGGAGAACAATACAGCGGTGCACAGACAATGCAGGAAGTTTTCGGAAAGTGTAGGGGACAATTTCCTGGTGCAAGTGCTGGAGGAACCAACTAGGGGCAGAGCTCTTCTTGACCTGCTGCTAACAAACAGGGAAGAATTAGTAGGGGAAGCGAAAGTGGATGGGAACCTGGGAGGCAGTAACCATGAGATGGTCGAGTTCAGGATTCTGACATAAAGAAGAAAGGAGAGCAGCAGAATACGGACCCTGGACTTCAGAAAAGCAGACTTTGACTCCCTCAGGGAACTGATGGGCAGGATCCCCTGGGAGAATAACATGAGGGGAAAGGAGTCCAGGAGAGCTGGCTGTATTTTAAATAATCCTTATTGAGGTTGCAGGAACAAATCATCCTGGTGTGTAGAAACAAAAGTAAATATGGCAGGCGACCAGCTTGGCTTAACAGTGAAATCCTTGCTGATCTTAAACACAAAAAAGAAGCTTGCAAGACGTGGAAGCATGGACAAATGACCAGGGAGGAGTATAAAAATATTGCTCAGGCATGCAGGAGTGAAATCAGGAAGGCCAAATCACACTTGGAGTTGCAGCTAGCAAGGGATGTTAAGAGTAACAAGAAGGGTTTCTACAGATATGTTAGCAAGAAGAAAGTCAAGGAAAGTGTGGGCCCCTTACTGAATGGGGGAGGCAACCTAGTGACAGAGGATGTGGAAAAAGATAATGTACTCAATGCTTTTTTTTGCCTCTGTCTTCACAAACAAGGTCAGCTCCCAGACTGCTGCACTGGGCAGCACAGTATGGGGAGGAGGTGACCAGCCCTCTGTGGAGAAAGAAGTGGTTCAGGACTATTTAGAAAAGCTGGATGAGCACAAGTCCATGGGGCCGGATACGCTGCATCCAAGGGTGCTAAAGGAGTTGGCGGATGTGATTGCAGAGCCATTGGCCATTATCTTTGAAAACTCACGGCGATCCGAGGAGGTGCCGGATGACCGGAAAAAGGCTAATGTAGTGCCCATGTTTAAAAAAGGGAAGGAGGAGAATCCAGGGAACTACAGGACAGTCAGCCTCACCTCAGTCCCTGGAAAAATCATGGAGCAGGTCCTCAAGGAATCAATTCTGATGCACTTAGAGGAGAGGAAAGTGATCAGGAACAGTCAGCATGGATTCACCAAGGGCAAGTCATGCCTGACTAACCTAATTGCCTTCTATGATGAGATAATTGGCTCTGTGGACGAGAGGAAAGCAGTGGACGTGTTATTCCTTGACTTTAGCAAAGCTTTTGATACAGTTTCCCTCAGTATTCTTGCCAGGAAGTTAAAGAAGTATGCGCTGGATGAATGGACTATAAGGTGGATAGAAAGCTAGCTAGATCATCGGGCTCAACAGGTAGTGATCAAAGGCTCCATGTCTAGTTGGCAGCCGGTATCGAGGGTCAATCCTGGGGCTGGTTTGTTCAATATCTTTGTTAATGAACTGAAGGATGGCGTGGATTGCACCCTCAGCAAGTTTG
Organism: Terrapene triunguis; assembly: GCF_002925995.2. NCBI lineage: Eukaryota > Metazoa > Chordata > Testudines > Emydidae > Terrapene > Terrapene triunguis. The sequence continues at coordinate 65,306,961 of NW_020664419.1, read as the reverse complement.
CAGATGACACTAAACTGGGAGGAGTTGTAGATACACTGGAGGGTAAGGATAGGATACAAAGGGACCTAGACAAATTAGAGGATTGGGCCAAAAGAAATCTGATAAGGTTCAACAAGGACAAGTGCAGAATCCTGCACTTAGGATGGAAGAATCCCAAGCACTGCTACTGACTAAGGACCAAGTGGCTAGGTAGCAGTTCTGCAGAAAAGGACATAGGGGTTACAGTGGACGAGAAGCTGGATATGAGTCAACAGTGTGCCCTTGTTGCCAAGAAGACTAACGGCATTTTGGGCTGTATAAGTAGGAGCATTGCCAGCAGATCGAGAGATGTGGTCATTCCCCTCTATTTGGCATTGGTGAGGCCTCATCTGGAGTACTGTGTCCAGTTTTGGGCCCCACACTACAAGAAGGATGTGGAAAAATTGGAAAGAGTCCAGTGGAGGGCAACAAAAATGATTAGGGGTCTGGAGCACATGACTTATGAGGAGAGGCTGAGGGAACTGGGATTGTTTAGTCTCCAGAAGAGAAGAATGAGGGGGGATTTGATAGCTGCTTTCAACTACCTAAAGGGGGTTCCAAAGAGGCTGGATCTAGACTGTTCTCAGTGGTAGCAGATGACAGAACAAGGAGTAATGGTCTCATGTTGCAGTGGGGGAGGTTTAGGTTGGATATTAGGACAAACTTTTTCACTAGGAGTGTGGTGAAGCACTGGAATGGGTTACCTAGGGAAGTGGTGTTATCTCTTTCCTTAGATGTTTTTAAGGTCAGGCTTGATGAAGCCCTGGCTGGGATGATTTAGTTGGTGATTGGTCCTGCTTTGAGCAGGGGGTTAGACTAGATGACCTCCTGAGGTCCCTTCCAAACCTGATATTCTATGATTCTATGAAATGGCAGTAAAAAATACATAAAGGATCTCTGAACATAGAATGTTAACATGTTTTAAAGCAGCAGCAAAGAATTGTCCTAATGTCAGTTAAAATGAATTAGTATAAGACAAATGAGTATGCAGATCAATTGAGAGAAATTATGCATTACATTTAATCTTTAGTTGTTTGCAGTTTGTAGCTATGTTGGTCCCGGGATATGAAAGACACAAGGTAGGTGAGGTAATGTAATTTATTTTTGGACCAACTTCTGTTGGTAGAAGGGACAAGCTTCCAAGCTTCACAGAGCTCTTCTTCAAGTCTGGGCAATGTAACCAGAGAGACTCTCTAAGCTAAATAAAACTTAGGACAGATTAGCCATAAGGGGATCACACAAGCTGTAGGAGATCACTTAAAATGAAGCGGGCAATTAAGGGTTAGTGGGCAGAAACTTCCATAGCCACCCCAAAACAAACCATGGAATCCGTCTATGTTATAGACAGGCACTTAGATACCACAGAATTTGCTTTGAAGAGGAAGTTGCCGATACACACCAACACACACTTAAAACCACCTTCACTAAACAAGATCACTCCACCAGAGATGTGGATCACATCATGGAATGGGCTATCCAAATACCCGAGAAGATTTTGCTTGCAAACATAGACCCTCATCCTGGAAGCAGGGGTGGTTCTATGTATTTTGCTGCCCCAAGCACGGCAGTCAGGCGGCTTTCGGCAGCACGCCTGCAGGAGGTCCGGCTGGTAACGTGGATTTGGCGGCATGCCTGCGGGAGGTCTGCCGGTCCCGCGGCTTTGGCGAACCCACCACCGAATTGCCGCCGAAGCCGCAGGACTGGCGGACCTCCTGCAGGCATGCCGCCGAAGGCCTCCTGACTGCCGCCCTCATGGCAACCGGCAGGCCGCCCCCCGCAGCTTTGCCACCCCAGGCACGCGCTTGGTGTGCTGGTGCCTGGAGCCACCCCTGCCTGGAAGCTAGTTATACATATACTTAACTTCAAGCATGTGAGTTGTCCCATTGAAGTGAAAGTTAAACACATGCATACGCATTTGCAGAATTGAGGCCTTATTTCCCCAGTCATTTAAACTGTCCTCAGAGCAGATACATATTGAAAAGTGCTTTAGAGAGCCACTTCAGAACATGGAGGCAAGAGGAAAAATAAGCATTTTCAGATTTCATTTAAAATGATAAAGCTCTACAGGTTGCAAAATAGAAAGTACACAGATAAGTATTATTATTAAAAGATTTTCCTATATTTTGAATCACTTTACATCAGATCCGATCTGTAATTCACCAATGACTCCCACATAGAACAATCTAATTCTGGATCTCATTTGGGAGATCCTCCATATACTCGTAATCTACAATATGTATCTGTACATAAACATGATATTAAAATATTATTGTACAGCAGTGACTTGTGATCATTTTAATTTTAGTGTAATACTTTGAAGCTCTAGAGAAATTTTCTGGTTTACACAATATTTTTAACAATGAAGGTACCTAAATATATTCCGTCTACAGCAATTCTCTACCAATATGTATACACAAGGTAATGTTCACTGTCACATTACTGTACCAAAAAGTTACATCCATTGCTGTTTATCTGTTGTCATTGGGACTACATGTACTGTACAAATGTCAAGCCAGAAATATGATATTTGCTTTTCATCTATTCCAGCAGTGTATATACTGACTATAATGTCTTGCTATATTCACTGAATCTTATGTCTCTATTGCTTTCTAAAGCAGCTTCCAGTTGTCTCAAAAACACAAGTCAGATTATTTATATGACACTTAAATCTCATCCACCCACAAATCACCCTTTTCTTGAATCCTTAGACAAGTGTGATTTATTTTTTTTCCTACTGCTCTTTTTACAGAAGTGGGCAATATTCATTTAATGTTATTGTCACTTACACTCAGACTTGCTGAAGCATAGCTTGTACTTGCTGAAACACACAAGCCTTTAGAGTTCATCTGGCAGCTCATGGAGAATTTTGAGGAACCATCCTATTTAGAAACAGTTCTGCTTAACATACCACACTTTCTATTCCTCTCCCCTTTTTCATCACCACCCGAGTTATTTTCGTGAAATGTAAGGCTTTGTTTCTGATATCTGTTTGAGACATCTTTGGCTGCTGTGAAAATAGTTAGGAGGTCACAACCAGAATTATAACATCATGAAGGAAATAAGCAGATGGAGCTTTTCATAAATTTCCTTTGTAACCAAGAGAAAAGAATTGCTGAAAATGCACATTGTTCAGCCAGAATTGCTCCTGAATAGAATGTTTTTCTAAGATTTTTTTTTTAAAATAGCTATCAGCTATTTTGCAAGAAACGCGGTGAGGAGGGTGGCATTTTATTTTTCCTATCTCAGAGGACTGTGAGGAAAATGAAAAAAGTTATATTTAGAAAAGGAAACTTTTGTTGAACTATGGCCAATATTTTGACACCTGAGTGCTTAAAGTTAGGCTCCCAGTTCCATTTCTGGGTACCTAAAACAAGAGTGGCTCAATTTCCAGACATGCTGAGCACTCACAGCTCCCCTCAGTTTCAGTGGGAAGTGTTAGTACTCAGCCCCATGGAGAAATTCAGATCATATTTAGTTAGCTGCCACAGTATTTATTTTGACTTGTTTTTATGTTGATGTACATAACTTGTTTAAATATATAGGCTGGGATGTTCAAAGGGGCCTAAGAGGATTGAAGTCTTTGAAAATCTCAGTCATACATGTTGTCCTATACCTCCTATAGATACAGGGCTAGAACAACAAGGTGGCACAGTGAAATGTGAATTAGACTGGGCTGCACCAATGAGAATCACTTCCCCCCCCCCCCCCCCCACACACTACCTTTACACACTAGGAAATGTTCATTCTGCGGAAAGGCAAGAGTATTAACTGCTAGTCTTCCTCTAGTCTCCGAGTAGTAGCACAACATGTGCTCTTTGGGCAGGATCCACTGCAAAGGTGTTTAAATCAGCTCAAACCCTGTCCTCGTCATACCCACTTTCCAGTCAATGTCACCACTTTTAGGGCTATTCACATGCAAGGGAGATAGCTACTGTAGTAGGAAGAGAACCTGAGACATAAGTCCTTGTATCAGAAGCCTGGTATGAGGCCTGGGCTAAACTAGTGGTCAAAGCTTTGCTGATATAAAACAAAGTTAAGTTGTGAGCAAAATCCGGCAAGAACAGGGCTGATATTGCAGAAACACACATTCCTAAGAAGTGCTAGGCACAAAATACTCTTGCGGACACATTCCAGAAGGGCAGTACCGGAAAACCCTGATACCAAGTTGGTACAAACACATTCCCCAAAAGATAAGAGGGACATGCTGACTCATCTTAAAGACAAGGTCAGGATGACAGCATGATGGATAAAGATGTTTTGATCAAACTAATAGGTACAAGGTAATGGGTGCTGGTTAGTTACATCAGAAGGTGGCACCTAGCCACTTCAGGGGCAATATGTAACTTGTTTGTACTAGTGTATAAAGAGGTATCTCAAAGGAATTGTCTTTGGCTGGCCTAGGGGATAGTGGAAAGTCCCACCATTAACTGAGCTAGTCCATTGCAATGGCCGTGGCAGCGCATTAACGTAGCTGTGTAGTCGCAGCACCAGCGCTGGGAGAAAGCTCTTCCGGTGCTCTAAAAAAAAAAAAAAAAAAAAACCACCACACCTCCATGAGGGGAGTAGCTCCCAGCGCTGGTGCACTGTCTACACTGCCACTTTACAGCGTTGAAACTTGCAGCGCTCAAGGGGGTGTTTTTTTACACCCCTGAGCAAGAAAGTTGCATCACTGTAAAGTGGCAGTGTAGACAAGGCCTTAGTGTACCTGTAACCATTGAGTCAGGACATTAGAACCATGCTTGGTTGACAATGAACCTGACCAAGTGCCTTCGCTATGAACTGAGTCTGTAGTTATTTGCATAGGCACCAACTCCATGGGTGCCAGCCCTGGAGCACCAATGCAGAAAACTTAGCGGGTGCTCAGCACCCACTGGCAGCCAAGCTCCCGCTTGCCCCCCAGCACCTTTCCCCCACTAGCAGCCCCTGTTTCACGGTGTGCAGGTCGGCTCCGGGAGGGAGGGAGATGAGCAGGGATGGGGCGTGCTCAGGGGAGGGAGTGGGAAGAGGTGGGGCAGGGGCGAAGCAGTGGTAGGAAGAGGCAGGGCAGGGGCTTTGTGGAAGGGGTGGAGTGGGCGGGGGGGGGTCGAGCACACCCCAGGTAGAAGGGAAGTCAGCGTCTATGGTTATTTGGCAGTCTGATCAAGGTCTGCTGTGCCAACTGTCTGTGCAGAGCTGGGACAGCACACAGAGCGAACACACACATGCAGCCAAACATCTGACAACAGCTACAAGTTTTCATACTTATACCTTCCTCCCCTTGTGGTCTTTCCATTACCATGCTTTCTAACCAGGGTCTATGGGAGCAGAAGATAATGAAGACCCTGGCATGGATCTAGCCCCTAACTTTTTTTTTTGTTGTCAGCTTATAGGGTATTAGACACACATCTCTGTTATCACCATTGAAGCAATATACCCAATTTCCCATGAATCTTGCTAAAAATGTACAATCATGTTTCAGTAAATACACACCATGTTCCTTCAACTGAATGGCAGTGCTTGTGAGCATGCTTGACAAGTGTCACAGGCACCACTGTTCATTTTACAGCATGAAATTTACTGCATCCCCTCCCGTTGTATTAAAATATAATCTAACAATGTTTTTCCAGCCCTCAAACTAACATGTCATTATTTTTCATAGACAGCTGAGGATATATTAAATGCTAACTTTGTGCATAGGGAATGACATTTTCCACTTTTCAGTAATGATTTTTTTAAAATTTGTTTCTTTCCTCTAGCAGAGCATGTAATGTCATGGGGAATTGCACTGCTAAAGCATTTTTAATTGTGAAGCATTATGTTCCCATTCATGTCTTGTGATCTTCTTGGTTGCCCTACAGTACATGAAATCTATTTTTAATTTTTGGGAATGAATAAACATTTATAGACAGACGTTCATAACTAAAACATTTCCATTGAGTTCCACTGGTATGTCAATAAGCACAGGCCATATTTTGAAATACACGGATAGCAAAGCTACGTAGGATATTAGCTCTTTGGGGTATTCTCATAATTCATTGTATTCTTTCTGTGCAGTGGCTCACAGATAGTCATTATGTTTGAAAGAGTTAAAATAGAACATTAAAGTTCCAGAGCCAGCATGGGAAAATGCCAGATAAGGTTCTCCATGAAACCTGAACAGAGTCAGAGTTTAAGGCCAGAAGGGACCACCAGATTATCTAGTCTGAGCTCCCGTTTATTACAAGCCACCAACTCCATGCAGCACCCACAGACTAAACCAAACAACCAAAATTAGACCAAAGAATCACAGCCCCCAGTATACTAAACTCTAATGTGCCATAGGCAAAGATTAGGAGGGCCCGAGATGAATCAATGCCTGAGGACCCTGCAGTAGCAGAGAACTGAGTAAGTAAGATACATCCAGATGATCCTGGGGAATGACCCTACCTCATGTTGTGGAGGAAGTTGAAAAAACTTCAAGGTCACAGCCAATCTGACCTGGAGAAAAATTCCTTCTTCACCGCACATATGGTGATCAGTTAGACCCTGAGCACATGAGCAAGAGCCAGTCAGCCAAGGACCCAAAAGAGAGAATGTTCAGTGCTACCTCAGAGCCCTGGCCCACCCGACCCAGTGTCCTATCTCCAGCTGCGACCATCTCTGATGCTTCAGAGGAAGAAAATAAAAAAATAAAAAAGCCACCCCAGAATATATTAGAGGAAAAAATAAGTCCCTTCCTGACCCCTGCAGATGATTGGCTGAAGCCCTGAAGCATGAGCTTTAGGAATGCAAGACACAAAAGAGAAGGGACCTGCAGGGCTGCTAAGTCCTGCCCCCAACCATGACAAATACCCAGTCATACAATCTCACTCAAATTTGTCCACCTCTTTCTTGGAACTACATTGTTAATCCCCTCAACTCCTATTGTGAGGCTGTTCTAGAACCTCACTCCTCTGATGGTTAGAAGCTTTCTACTTTCCAGACTGAATTTGCTCATGGCCAGGTTAGCTCAACCCCCTTGTTAATATACATTATGATAGTCTTCAATTATGTGATTAGTACAGGATCTCAGGCTCATTCAATGTGCCAGCTCTCCACAGGCCACCAGCAAATGCTGCTATAGGGTGTAATAGGTGGGGTTGGCAGCGCCGCCTGTTATGAAGGTTGCCCAACACTTCCCATTATAACCCCCATTTTCAGTTACCTATAACTTTGCCAGACTTTGCCCATTTAGATTGAAATTTTCCACGGCAGGTGTCTGCCTCAGGCTGATTTTGGGGGAGGAGGTAGTAGAGGGAGGAGAGTTGATAAAGTTTTAGCCACAATGGTTAGCTATTTGAGAATGAGGCTAAGGAAAAATACATGGTTTTCAATGTTAAATGACCTTCCCTTTGAAAGTCTCTCATGCCTTCATACTTTGGTACAGGGACTTATAGGCAGAAAGTGACCTGCGTGTCAGGGATGTGCCTTTTTTGTCCATATGAAAATCTGTCCAGATTTGGGCAAGTTAAAAACATTTGAAAAGTAAAATAAAATAAATGTGTCAGTTCTCACATGGGCAGGAGAGATTTGCTAGAGCTTAACGGCTCAAATCTCCAAAATTTCCATCCTCATTGAGCATGCTTGAGCCTTTCAAAGCTCCTAGTACTGTCTTGACTGCACATGTGTAACCAATGTGCCTAACAGGGAGATATCTTGAACAGATCTAGAGAGAAGGGGGAGAGAGGAGTGAGTTGGATCTGGGTAATTGCTGCTAGGTTGATGCACAATTAGCATTCCACACCCAGAAACTTTTGGAATTGGGTGTGGTAGTTCGGGAAAGGTTCCCCCTAACTGGACTTGGACGCCATTGAGGGCGAGCAGTCAGGGCAGCTGGTTTACATAAGGGCATGTGCAGGGCCAGCTCCAGGCACCAGCTTAACAAGCAGGTGATTGGGGCGGCCAAGGGAGAGGGGCGGCACCTGCAGCAATTCGGGGGCGGCAGATCCCTCACTCCCTCTAGGAGCAAAGGACCTGCCGCCGAACTGCCGCCGCCGATCGCGGCTTTTTTTTTTTTTTTTTGCTTGGGGCGGCAGAAATGCTGGAGCCGGCCCTGGGCATGTGACCTGCATGGCTATGTTGTGAGAAGCTCAGCCACAGGAGCAGAAGAGAGGCTGCTTTCCCCTAACTCAGAAGCATTTTGCAGCAGATTAGTGCTATCGTTAGTTTTCCAACCCAGGGAAGCCCTGGCAGTGTTAGTTTAAGGAACAGGAACCTGGGAGAGAAAACTAACTTCTTTTATTTCAACTGTATGCATTGAATGTTATTTGATTTTAGCTAAACAGGTTTAGTTAAATTGTCTTAACCAGTAGGAAGAACAGGAGTACTTGTGGAACCTTAGAGACTAACCAATTTATTTCAGCATAAGCTTTCGTGGGCTACAGCTCACTTCTTCAGATGCATAGAGAGGAACATGAAGAAGTGCATCTGAAGAAGTGAGCTGTAGCCCATGAAAGCTTATGCTGAAATAAATTGGTTAGTCTCTAAGGTGCCACAAGTACTCCTGTTCTTTTTGCGGATACAGGCTAACACGGTTGCTACTTTTTAACCAGTAGGCTTCACCAACTCTCTTCTCAGTTAAATGTGATGTTGGGGAGAAAATTATCTATATTTTGGTATTCTCCGTTCTGTATTTTTCTTGTAACAAGGTGTTTTATTTATATACTTAATACTGATTGGTTGGTAGGTTGGGGAGCTGACCTGCTAATAGAGCAATTCCACAGTCCAGAAGAGGAGAAGAAACAGTCTGCCTGGATTCCAGATGGAAATTTCTGTAAGCTAGAGGAGGGAAGATAGCGCTGCAGTGCTTTTGACTCAGCTGATGGTTGATAAACAAAACTCTAGCTGAGATTCAGGTGAAATCAAGCTAAGCTTTTGGAACTCTGAGTTACTTCCCACTGTGTGTTTGAGGGGTCTAACCTCTTTAGATTGGTGTGGGGGGGGGTGTTTAGATTGATGTATAACTAAAGATAATTCATGTGGATTATGAAATAGCCTTACTATATAGTAGAATTAAGCTATTATGTTTCTTTATCATTATAAGATTTTATAAACTTGGTACTTGATTTAATTCTTTTTGGACTTGATTGTTGGGAGGTTGACTGTGCAATCCTTGCTGAAAATCCTCAGTGACTGAATTCCGGGTCTCCATGCGCTTTTCTATAGGAGCTGTGTATAAGCACTAAGACAGGTGCAGTGAAGTAAACTAGCCCACCATCCATTCAAACGTTACACGTGCACCATTCCCACAGAGCAGTGAGCATGCTCCAGGACTCAGCTTGTGTGTGACTGGGCCATGCACCTGCCATCCTACAGATCAACTAAGCATGCTCCCTCCAGCCCAGAACTACAATACAATGCCAGATTTTTTTGTAGTGACTGCTCCCAGCTGGACACTGGAACTGATAGTAGGGAGCCCATAGGTGCCGACTCCATGGGTGCTGCAGGGCTGCTCAGCACCCAATGGCAGCCAGCTCCCCATCTCCCTCCCAGTGCCTCCCATCCACCACAATCAGCTGTTCTGCAGCATGCAGGAGGCACTGTGGGGAGGCATGAGGGCGGGGTGCACCTGGGGGAGGGGGCGGAACTGGGGGGGAGGGCTTGGGGGAAGGGGTGGAGTGGGGGCAGTGCCTGGGGCTGATCAGGGGTTGAGCACCCCTGGGGAAAGGAGGAAGCCGGCACTAGTGAGGGAGCCTCTCTCTTGTGCAGTCTCAATTACACCCCCACCCCACCTTGCAGGCACTCAGGCAATGAGGAGCAAGCATCCAGTTCAAATGCAGAAGAGATGAGAGCCAGACTAAAGCACTGCAGGAGAGTAGATTGGGACAAGAAACCTTGGGGTGGAGATTTGGTAGCAGCCTTCAACTACCTGAAGGGGGGTTCCAAAGAGGATGGAGTGAGGCTGTTCTCAGTGGTGGCAGATGACAGAACAAGAAGCAATGGTCTCAAGTTGCAGTGGGAGATGTCTAGGTTGGATATTAGGAAACACTATTTCACTAGCAGGGTGGTGACGCACTGGAATGGGTTACCTAGGGAGGTGGTGTAATCTCCATCCTTAGAGATTTTAAAGGCCCGGCTTGACAAAGCCCTGGCTGGGATGATTTAGTTGGTATTGGTCCTGCTTTGAGCAGGGGATTGGACTAGATGACCTCCTGAGGTCTCTTCCAACCCTAATATTCTATGATTCTATGATTAGGAGCCAGGGAGGGAAACAAGGAGCTGGTGGGGGCAGGGAGATGGGAGAAGAGAGGAGACAGGTCTGACAAGGATCAGGAGTGAGCAAAGGGGAACTTGAACTGCTTTGGCAAAGAGACTGTGATAAGGAGCTGAGGACACAGTTTGGATGAGTTGTCTGGGGAGAAAACTGGGAGCCATGAGGATGGGGAAGATGGGTGGGTAAGACATCAGGGAGTGAGGGAGGGAACTGGGATTGGCTTGTCAAGGAGACTGGGTCTAGGACAGGGAAGGAAGTTGGATGGATGAGACTATGACTTACTGTGTAAGGAGACTGGAACTAACTAGGTGAGGAGCATGGGACTAGGACAAGCAGTCAATGATGGAGTAGAGACAGGACTAGCACAGGGTGGAAGGGAAGGGGCAGAAAGGATCAAACTTGGGGTGGGGGTGAAGTTGTAAGAAGAGTCTGGGCCCACTAGAGCACACTTGAGTGTGTAGACTGGAACCCAGGATTCCAGACTCTCACCCTTCCTTTGCTGTCAGCAAATATCTGCAAAACTCAAATGGCAATGTGTGTGTCAAGTCCACTTGTACTTTTAGTGCACACAGCAATAGTAGGATGTCCTCCTCGATCAGTTACTCATTAACTCACGTGGCCAGGGCCGGTGCTACCATTTAGGCAAACTAGGCGGTTGCCTAGGGCGCCAAGATTTGGGGGCGCCAAAAGGCGGTGCCCCCAATTTTTTTTTTATATCGTTCCTACGCCCCCTCCCCGAGTGCGCGGTGGCCGCTCCACTTCTCCTGCCTCCCAGGCTTGCAGCACCAATCAGTGGCGTGCTCGGGGAGGAGGCGGAGCAGAGGTGAGCTGGGGTGGGGAGCTGCCGCACGGCTCCCTGTGGGGGGAGCTGCCGTGGGGGGAGGCGCCTCAGGGCGGAGGGGGAGGGAGCTGCCGCAGGGCTGGGGGCGGGGGAGCACAAGGTGGAAGTTTCGCCTAGGGCGCGAAACTTCCTTGCACCGGCCCTGCACGTGGCAGAAGTCTGTGTGGTGGACTTACCTGGTTTCTACCCTGGTGATGAACCATGTTGATATCAATATGGTGTCACATGATTTATTTTCTGGTTTTTCAGTTTGATTTTTCAAAATCCTGGGAAATCTCCCCCACACAAACCCACCCACCCCATTAAAAGATGAAGGGTGCAATGTCACATACTCAAAAAAGTTAGGAAATACCAGAATTAAGGTTCCCTAGTCAACCTTAATTCGGCCTCCTTGCACGTGTGCATTATGATAGTATGTGTTCATGTAATTAAAGACTATTTTTTCCACAGGATAGAGTTGCTCTGGGAATGAATCAGAGTTGCATAGTGAATCTAAGAGCCCCTGCCTCATTTGTTGTAGAAGTTAGAAGGAGTTTGGTGAATAAGGCAGGGATTGCAGGAAGAGAAAGGAAGTTGACTGCTGCCCTGGAGCACTGGATTTTATCTCTGCCTCTGCTACAGAGTTCTAATGTGATGCTGGGCAAGTAATTTAAACCAAACTTTTCACACATGATTACTTACTGTGTGTTCTTCAGTTGCTTGGTGTTCAACCTGAGGTCCTGGAGTCTGAGATACAGAAGTGCTGAGTACTCACAGCTGCAACTGAAATCAATGTGAGCTGTGCTTTGAACATGTAAGTGCCATATAATGCTAAGTACCCTGAAAAAAGTCCAAGTCCTGTATATCTCAGATTGGACCCCCAAACTTAGTGGCTACTTTTGACCTTAATCTCTCTGTGCCTCAGTTTGTCATCTGTAAAATGGAAATACGCAGCCACCCCTGTCATAGGGGTTTTGTGCACAGGCAATTTTAATTCTGGAATTGCCTAACTTTTGAGTGTTTGAATTTACAACCTTAGTTTTCTTTAAAGTAGTTTTTGTGTGTGTAATTAAGCAATAGTGCTGCCTTTGCATATTCCTGTCATGTTCAATTTAAAGCTCAAGTCATTCTTGAACAGCGTTCCCAAGTATCAATGGCAATGAGCTCACAACTAAGCAACTGTGAATTGTCACCTATATTTAAGGACTGTCTTTTTGTGTGTTTGTACAGTGCTTAGCACATTGAGGTCCTGATCTGTGATTGAAGCCCCAAAGAACTACCCCAATATACATAGTAAGTAATAATTTCATCTCATAATTAAATCTAAATATTTCACCCAAAGACATGATTTTTTTTTCTTATTATCAGTGCTTAACCAACTAATTCAAAGCTCATTTCAGTAACAAATCAAGTACGAAACAAAGTTAATTACACCATGGATCAGAAATTCATTTACTTTGTAATTAAAAGTTTGACACAAAGGCACAGAATAGTCTTTGTGGGTCCTTTCCAGAGATTCCTAAAAATAAGAAGCCTCAGAAAGCAATTCTCTCTTTTTTTGAGTGAGTGAGAGAGAGAGAGAGAGAGAGGTTGTGTTATACTTTCTAAAAAGAGACAAATCCAAATAGAATCCAAAACATCTCTAGCTCCCTCAAAGAATCCCATAAGAATATTCAGCCTGCTATTAAATCATGAAAGTACCAGCTATTTTAGTATTTAAGGTAATATAGTAAAGAATTATGTTAGAATCTAATGTTATGATGAATTGTAAAATAAATCCAAAATGTACCTTCAGTTAGAGAGAAATCAAAGCATAAAATTACATATTTTCTAATGTCAACGTGAATTTTTTTAAAATGCGAGAGTTGCATTTGAACATATAGGTTAGTATGTAATCTGTAATTTGTTCACCCATCATTTGCAAATATACAGATTTTTAGAGGGGAACACAAATCTTCATATTAACTTCTGTACCGTCCCATTTTCTACACTTTTTAGGACACATGCTCAAACTTTCCCTTTCATACAGGCCAGTTTTTCTATCAGTCCCTGGAAAAAATATAAGCAGCTTAAGGATCTGTGAATACACAAACAAGCTGGTCCAATAGCAAACACCACAGAGCTTCACATGAACACGCACAAATCTCTACCTGGTGTGCTAATAAAGCAACCTTGACTAACTTAGCCAATAGAGGGAATGGATACATTGAGCAGACATAATAGATATTCCTTCCTGTAGAGATCAGTGGCAGACATGCATACAAATTAATACATTTAATTGCAAAATGCCAGGTTCAAATATGTTAAAATGGCCATCTTCCTTCTGACACTTTTGTGTTGACTTCACCATGAAAACAATAAGGATTCCTAACCTATATAATCCAAGTTACAAGGACTGTCATATTCCTCTTCCCCTCTTCTTTTATTGTCGGAAAACCTTTTTATTACAAAATCTTTAGGGGCTGTGTCATCTCATGCCTGTTAAGCACTATGCATACTTCTGGCACTGTATAAATAATGAGTACTGATTGCACCATAGCTCATAATGTTTCAGAGTCATAATATACACCGTGAATCAGAAAAGATTTATTATTGTACTGTCTTCTACTTAAGTTGGAAATTTAGCGCAGAGGTTTTGTTCTTGGTTTAATAAAATCTAGTCATTGTAAGGCACCTGTGACAATTGAGGAGCTATGTAAAAGGCAGTAGGAACTTAAAAATTGTTAAGTACTTACACTTCCTTGCAAACCAGCAAGAAAAATGAGTATCTTATAAACCTCACAGTCATGTTGTCGCCTGCTTGTCTCCTATTCAATAAACAATAGTTGTAAAAATGGGGAAAAGAGTTACTAAGAATTCTGATTTTTCTTTGCAGATTATGAATGGATCAAAACTTGTGCAAGGACTGAAAAGCAAATTATGGTAATAGAACAGCTATCCCCACCTACAGAGGGACCAAAAAACAAGACTTTTTTTTGCTGCAAAGCTTTTTTTGCTGAAACAGTAGCAACACAAAAGCTTTTAAAGACATTTCATTGTCCAATAGCCTTGTAATACTCTGCATTGAATTAGAATATCAGAAAACACATTCAAGATGATTGTATACTAGCCAGAAAAAGCAAACTGGTCTTTCCTTGCTTCTGATGAGTCATGCAAATGATGTGATTAAGCAGATAAATGCAGCAATGGTCAATGTGCTGTGGATGGTTGCCTTGAGATGACAACTACACTACATAATGTGTGTGTCACACTGTCCAGATTTAAAAAACAAACAAACAAAAAAACCACCTTAGCAAATCCCCCATACTTCTAACCTCATCCTTAAACAGTTATTACTCACATTGTACTAGGCACTTTTCAGAAGGTATAGAGACAAGGCTCACTGTTGAGGACAATTTTACAGACTTAGGGTATGTCTACACATACAATTAAAACACCCCTGGCTGGCCGGTGTCAGCTGACTCAGGCTTGCAGGCCGTAAAAATCACAGTGTAGATGTTTGGGCTCCAGTCCAAGCCGCAACACCTACACTGCAATTTTATAGCCCTACAAGCCTGAGTCAGCCAGCCAGGGGTGTTCTAATTGCAGTGTAGACATACCCTAAATCAGACAAACTTAGGAAGGGGCAGGCGGAAGGAAGAGGTTAAGACATAGGGAGAGAAGGGTTCAGGCAAATACAAATAATAGATCAGTATTATGTTGTAAATAGAGCTTAGGAACTCCACAGAAGTCAGTGGAGCTATGCTAATTTACACCCACTGAAGATTTGGCTCTCTAAACTCTGGGCTGGTTTTTGTTTTTGCATCTGACTTGTGAATTTCTGAAATGTGTTAAATTTTACATTAGCAGTTTCAAGAATGTTTTGTGGCAATGTCTGCTCACCAATCAGGATTAGCTGCTCCCTAGCAGTGTGTGAATAATTCAAATTGCATGCATTGCTTTTGTAATTATTTTAAGTGACTTCTAATCAGGATTTAAGGACCATGCCTCTACTCTCATTTCTAATTACAAACTGATGCTTGAAGGACTTTAGCTTGACTCAAGTGCCCCTGATATATGCTGCTCACGCCTAATGCATGCTGGCCTTCTGACTATTTCAAGGTGGCATGAAAAAAGAAAAAAACAACCTCTTCGGTTAAGGAGAAATCATTTTCTACTATATGCTGCTGTAATGCTGATCTGATCCTCTTAACATCAATAGTAATGTGATGATTTGGGGCTCTAACTCCTTCACAAAACTATTTCAGCCAGGTCTGCAAATATATAGGTGAGGTGTAGGTATTAGAGGCAGTGTTTTATTGATCAGGAAACATCTCTATAGTTGGATTTCCAAAATGGGTCAGGTGGAAGAATAAGGTTGCAACTAAAGCTCTCTAGGACTGCGTGTGTTACGGATCTTTGGATACAGTCTGATTTTAAAGTAGTATAACATTTGGGAAGAAAATAACAGAAGAGTAGTTGACAGAGGTTAGGTGTGGATAGAAATAGCTGCTTTAATCATGTTTGACATTTCCCTATATCCTAGGGCTAGTCTATCCATTGAGTTGTAGCCCGCAGATGTGTGCAGTCCGTGGGCAGGCAGCAGACTAGCACAGACTTGCCTGAGGAGCACACTGTAGAACTGTCATTGCTTCAGTGCTCCCACATCCCTTACTCAACATGCTGTGGCTCAGTCCTCTTTCTATTTCTCCCCCCTTACCAAAGGCACCCTTCCTCCAGTAGCTACCCAAGGCCAACACCCAGGCAAGCAGACATTCACTGAGTGTCAAAAAAGCAACCATTTTAGCCAAGATACCATAGCTACTGGGTTTATTTGCAAAATGAAGCCTTTTCTGTATGCAAACAATAGCTCTCTTAAAACACACACGCTTCTCAGCAAAGCGGCAGCACTACGTTCACACTCATCCACCAACTCTCTTTACCTCTCTCTTCACTAGGGGAAAGAGTTATTTAACTCGAGTTAAATAACATGAGGTAAAATGCTACTGAAGACAAGGCAGTTTGTAGTTATCACATGAGGTAGGAGATCTAGGTAAACCCTACCAACTTAGGCGGTCAAAGTAAAACGCTCCCCCGTAGTCTAACTTGACCTGCAAACACTCAGATGAAAGCTGCAGATTGCTTTTTCTTTAGGATTTTACCTTGTGTTATTTAACTCCAGTTAAACACACACACTTCTCCCCTAGTGAAGACACACCCTTGCTGGTTGTCGGGGTGCAATTATTGGGGGAGGGGGGACTTCAGTACATCCCAAGTATTTAGCCTAAACAGCTCTCAGATACCGAATTCAGATTTGGGTATCAGGAATGGCGACTAGGAGGGAGAGGACAGGAATATTGTGCTGGGGCCATGAGGGGTGGCAAAGCAATAAGTCTCTCAGATATCTGAATTCCAAATTACTTTCAGCAAAACAAATATTTTCTGTACTATAAAACAAGGCTGCTTATCTGGCCTCCTTATCCAAAACAGTACCAGTTTCTGGAAACATGTGACTAATACTGGATCTAGTTGCTAAATACAACTTTGACACCCACCCCCCACCCACTGCCCAACTAAAAGTATTGCGAAAGTGCACCACAGCCCCACGTGTTTCTCATTATATATATAGTAAACGAAGAATATTTCACCATATATCTGAAGATTATAGTAGCTAAGATCTACGCAATTTCAGTTTAGTACTTACTAGGCATAATTGTGTATGGGAAATCAGTCACTGAAGTGTCAAAAGGGCCCCATTTTTATTGGTGCATCATTTTGGGAAATATAACATGCTTTAAATATGCTTTTAAAGTCATACCTTTATTAGTTTATTAGTAACTGATGATTAATTGAGAGACCATTGCAATCCTAAATTCAGGGCGTAAACACTGTAAATCAATTGTATTGACTCAATTCATTATGAAAATTGTAATAGCCTTGTTTTTTTCAATTAGAAAAACAAACTGAATTGGAAGCCCTCTATTAAGAACACAAAGCTGTTTCAAGGCTTGTCTACAGTTTGAGGGATGATTAATATGTCTAGTCTATTGAGAATCATTTATTCCTGGTAGGTACAACAGAAACACACAGGGCGAAATTCATTCCAGGTGACACGTTACTGAGCTCAGTGGAGTTACACCAGGGAAGGATTTAAGTTTGTGTAGAAACACCTAGATTGTTCAGTGAATAAATATCAAAAAGTTACTTCCAGCTTATTGTCTCTTGGTTGGTTTAAAAAGTAATACTTCGAAATACATTGGGACAACTCTTGCTATCCACACAAACAACACTGCACTCCTCAAACAGTCACTAATTTGATTTTAAAATATTAATAATCTACTTTCTGCTAAAACTGAAGTACCAAATCTGATTTCTGCGACTAATTTATCTCTGAGCAATTCAGCAGATTGCTTTATAGTCACAGGGTACAACACTAAGTCCTTCAGTACGTTAACCATTGGGACCATCATGAAATACCACATGTGACTGTAGAAGATTAGACAGTTAAAACATCACCCTTTCTCCAGAGGAAGAGATTTTATGGGCTAGATTTACAAAGGGACTTGGACACTGGGGACACTCAGCATTAGAACACAACTTATAGGCAAATAAAAAACAAATCACTGGGGTTCACAAAGCCTGGGTTCAGCACCTAGGTCTCTATACAGTGAACAAGGAGAGAGAGAGAGAGAGAGGCACTTAGGAATGGGATTCACCAAAGGGTGCAGGCTGAGTCCGGAGACACCTAAAACTAGCCCATGGCAGATGTCAAGGAGAGCAGGGTGTGTGCTAAGCCCCATCCTGCTCTCGGAGATGGCACCTAAGTCTAGGCTGCAGGGAGGCACCTACCTCTGCTTGGGATTCAGTCGTGGACCCTCTCCTGGAGCCAGGTGGCTAAGGCATTTCTTGCCAGAAATGCTATTGCTGCTGTGGTGATGGTGGCAGCCACAGAATGACCTCTATCATAGCTTTCAGCCCAGTGGTTAGGGTAATTACTCATACCAGGGAGGACCCAGGTTCAATTTTCCCCCCTTGCCCTGAGGGAGGAGAGGGATCCGCCATCTCTCAGGCGAGTGCCTTAGCCAGCAGGCTAAGAAGCCATTCTTTCTCTGTCCCAATGATTGAATTGATATACAATGGAACAGCTTCAATAAGGGAGATTGAGGAAGCCCCACAGCAGAGTATCACATTGCACAGTGACTAGGGCACTCACCTGAGATGTGGCATCTCCCTGTACGAATCCCTTTTACCCCTCTGGAAGATGAGAACCCCAACCAACCAGCTAAGAGTTACGAAGGAGATTCCCCCTCACACCCAGGCAGTTTTGGGTAAGCGTGCCTACTGGATCAGGCCCCACAAGCAAGTTAAGTGAAGGAGAGCCTATCTTCCACCAGTCCTGTGGGTCTTAGACTTCTGGATGCCTAGAGGGAGGCAGCAGTGCACATGGTCAGGGGCAGAAACATAAGCACCTAGGGAACTTTTACTGCAAAACATTAGGTGCCTACAAGGTTAGACAGCAGCTGAGTGGGTGTTTTGTGAATACCAATAGCACCTACATCTGGGACTTGGGGGCCTAGCTGCTAATTTAGGTGCTCCCATCGCTTTGTGAATCTAGCCCCAGGAGTCAGGACTCTGGGTTCTGTTGTTAGCTCTCTGCCACTGATTCCCTGCAGGATTTGGATAAAGCACAACCACTCTGTGCCTCATTTTACCCATCGCTAAAATATATATAAAACCACCAACTTCATACTGGTGTTATATGAAATTGATTAGGACCTTAGCTCGCATTTCTTGTAAACACAGTTTTCAGTGAGAAAGTGCAAAATATTTAAATAAGGATTCGAAAAGCCAGATTTAGTCCTCTCTTGGTATCCTCACTGCCCCCCTATATAATTGAAAGCTCTTGATTTGTTCCAGTGTTTAAAATGGCTACTTGGATTTTCCTATTAGTCTGCACAGCTATCCTATGGGACCAGGAGACAGAAAGAAATCCAGAGACTAGATTCAATGGAAATCCCAGGCTTGTATCTCAAGAATATAAAGTGAACAACCCTGACTTGTTACAGTCAAAACTCGTATTATTCCCTGCAGTACCTAGGATAGAAAGTTTCTCTGAAGCGTCACAGAACAAAAAAACCCCAAACTTTCCTCTGCCTCTGTTCTGGGATTTCAAAAAGGAACCCCCCCCCCCCCACACACACACCCCCCTTTTTTTTTATTTAAAGGAAATTCAGGCAAATGCAAGCAAACAAACAAAAATCTATAAAGCCCACAAGACTCTCTCTAAATCCTCTGGGAGCGCCAAGGCCTAACGTGAAAGACCTGCACTAAGTTAAGATTGCAGACACCACTACCTAAGTCAGGGGTAGTCAATTATTTTTTGTCAAGGTCCAAATTTCTTGGTCAAGGCATAGTCAAGATCCAGACTCCAGGGGAAAAAAAATAAAAAAATCCAACAATAATTATAAATAAATAAAAAGATTTCAGGTTCCATTCAAAAGCATCTGGCAGTCCAGATTTGCCACCTATTGCTTCTCCTGACCTAAATTAACTTCAGGATAGGCTAGAATCTCACACTAGCAAGGGAGGGCCTCCCCTCCACACTGGACCGGGATGAGGGTTGTGGTGCTGGAGCAGATTGTGCTGTTGTGGGTAGTCAGTGCCCCCTAACCAGAGTGAGGAGGAGGTGGTGGCAGCAGTGGAAGAGGAAAAGGACGCCGGCCTATGATTTTGGGAATTGAAAGCAAGAGAAACTTAAAACTGAACTCCTATCCATTCCTAGGTTTTGCATGTCACAGTGATTAAGTCTAAAGTTAACATTTCTATACACCTATCAATTTGACATAACAGATGGGAACAGTATAACTTAAACGGAGACAGTTTTGAGACAGGTTCTGAACATCTCCTCTGAGGGTAGGTATGCAAAGGCAGCCGGCAAACAGGGTATGGGGAGACTGCTTCTTCAGCAGCACCATTCCCCCGTCTGTGTGAGTCTCGTAGACGTCCTTTCACTCTTTCTCTCTCTCTCTCTCTCGCATGGAAATTGCTGTCATATGGATAATTTCACACAGACAACCCCAGAGAAGAGAACCCTGCAGCCTCTAAGGAGAGGTGATGACAAGTAAAATTTCTTGACCTTATCCACACTTAAATGTTGCCATTTTAACTATGTGGCATAGACAAAAAGCAAAATCCCCCTGTGTAGATGAGTGGCTGCTTTTGAGACGCCCAGGGGTGCAACAACACCTACCGAAGTCAGGCCCAGATTAACCAATGTGCACTGGGTGCAGTTGCCCAGGCCCCCTCTCCCAGCTCACGTTTAGTCTGACTGTCATGACAGGGGTTGACCCGGCCAAATATGCGTGAGTGGTGGTGTAACATGGCTCACAGGCTGAAACACCCAGAGCAGAGAGCCGGGTGCAGCCCTGTGGGACAGGAGTCATTGCTGCGGGGTGAATGCAGGACAAGCTTGCTCTCCAATCCCCCAGTGTCCCCACCTTCGGGGCTCCCCTCCACAGTGGGCTGGGATGAGGATTGTGGTGCTGGGGCAGACGGTGCTGTTGCGGGTGGTCAGTGCTCCCTTAGCAGAGCAAGGAGGAGGTGGTGGCAGTGGAAGAGGAGAAGGATGCTGGCCTATGATTTTAGCCTCCCCTCCACCCCCCATGAATTTACATTAGAGTTTAGTAGTTTGAATCGGGGGCTACATCCACACCAACAGAGACAGTTACACACTCTGATATAAGTGCTTTCCCTAGTACAGTTTATTCCAGTTCAGGGAAGCAAAATGTGTTATACTGCTATAGAACTCCTTGCCCTGGCATAAGTGGACTTTCACCAGCAAAATTGGACTGTTAAAAAAAAAAAAAAAAAAAAAAAAGAGAGAGAGAGAGAGAGAGCACGAGCGAGAGAGACAGAGCGAGACAGACATCCCTTATAGACATAGTTATGGCAGTAAAACATTTTATGTGTAGGCCATGTCTGCAACCTACACTCTCCTCTCAGTCTCAAGCAAGGGGCACGAACACAGTTGTCATTCCTACTGAGGCCAAGTCTACACTACAGACCTGTATATCGGTATAACTACATCACTCAGGGGTATGAAAAATCTCCTACCCCCCATGGAGAGGCACTATGTCAATGGGAGAAGCTCGGGGAGGTGGATTAACTGCGCTGATAGAAGAAGCTCTGCTGTTGGCGTAGTAACATCTGCACATATAGCGGCGCAGCTGCACCGGTACAGCAGAGCCGCTGTTGTACTGTACGTGAACACAAGCCCTGAGTTGTGTTTCCATCAGGCCTTGGTAGGCAAACACAAAGAAGAGTCTGAAGGACAAAGCAAGAAATGAGAGTTGGTTTTGGTCACAATGTTCCACATCTTTTAGACAGTCAATTTATTCATTACAGTAGGTCCCAAATTTTTGGGAAATCACAGGGATCCTTTACCAAAACTTGGGTGGGGGGATCCCTCCCACCCCCCCAATTCTCAGTGGTTTGAGCATTGGCCTGCTAAACCCAGGGTTGTGAGTTCAATCCTTGAGGGGGCCACTTAGGGATCTGAGGCAAAATCAGTACTTGGTCCTGCTAGTGAAGGCAGGGGGCTGGACTCGATGACCTTTCAAGGTCCCTTCCAGTTCTAGGAGATAAATTAATGGAGATATCCTATTTATTTATATTTGGCAAAATTTTGCTCTTAATTAAATGCATGCAGAAATTCACTTAAATGGAGTAGGGAAATTTAACTTCTAAAAATATTGTAGCATTCTACTGTTGATGTTGCTTGAAAGTACTAGAAACAGCTCTCTTGTAAAAAAAAAAATACTTACTGAGCTTGTTCCTGCTCTGAATTAAATTAATAGCAAAAACCACAATTTATTTTATTAGCAGCAACATTAAGGCCAAGAGTCAATTCTGTTCTCTCTCATTCAGTGTGGTAGTTGTAGCATTCATTTTCTCTCTTTGCATTAGCTTTTTTAGCTGCTCTTACTCAGGGGGGGAAAAAAAATCCCTTTAGCAACAAGATCAACCTCAGTGAGGTCATTCCATACACTAACTTCCTGGAGCTGAGATACAAAAAGATTAATTTAAGCCACATGATGTTGTTCTATTCTGTTTCTTCTATCTATCCCAGACAGATCCCAACTCAGAAGGGCATTTTAATTCAATTTGATTCTATACAAGGAACTTCATATTCCCCTCCAAGCTGCATCGCTTTATGAAAAGTGTCTGTACCTTAAAGATAACTTTACACTAAGCACAAATTAAGCTATTAGGAAAACTTTATATTTTTTCTAAATGTATTTCCAGTGCCTAAGTTATCAGGGTTGTAGTCAGGAATTATGGGGCTCAAAACAAGAGGTAAAACCATTCCAGTTTTTCCATGAATTTGACCAGACACCTATTCTAGTTCCCTAAAAAACAACCTACCTGAGTTATTACTAAAAGCTTATCAAATAGCTCTATATAGAATATATTAGTAACAATGTGTTATCTTCCCCAGGTTATGCCAGAGTCCTGGGGTTCCCTTACAATACATGGCACACCAGTCCTTTAAAAAAAAAATGGTGCATAAGATTAATCTCCAAAACATTTTTCAGGTCATTCTCTGTTCTCCCGTCTCACCCCAAATCACTCACTCGTACTCACACACCACTCTTTCCCCAGTCTCCAACACCAGTCATTTCTTCATTTCACACACTCTGCCTCTGTTCCCCTCTCTCAGGGTATGTCTACAATCACACCTTAATTTGTGGCACATGATAGGTACGCCTGCCCACACTAGCTTTAATCTAGTTGGTACAAGTCACAATATTAGGGAAGATGTGTGAGTAAAGATTTCAGCATGGGTCAGCAACCCAAGTGTACTCCCAGGGTCCCTGGTGGGTACATACTGGGGCTGCTAGCCCACGCTGAAGTCCATGCCTAACTGGGCTACAATCACACCTTAATTCGTGGTGCAGATTTACCCACAGGCCTGGACTACATTTGACATTTATCCTTGTTACAATGATCAATGTAGCTGCACTAATGCAACCACTTGTGCTTTGCCCATCTACCCTACAATTTGCAGTTGTGCTGGTGTAACTACACTGGTGTCTACACTGGGGGTTAACCCCGATTACAGCCAAGACCACATCCTTCTCAATCTCCATCACATTTACCTCCTCCCTCCCGACTCTAGAATTGAAACAGGAGCCTGAAGCAGTGGCAATCTCCTCCCCTAGTTCCCTCTGCGGAGGTGCAACTTCCTCCCTTCCCCTCTTTGCCACCATGGAAGAAGAAAGATGCACATTCATACCTAGGAGTCCCTTCAGCACTCCCTGCTGCCATTCACAGGATTGCTATCAGCAGTATAATCAACCTGTTCACACTAATTTCCACCCCTAGGCCTCCTGCTAAGACCAGGACAGGCCAACAGTCCCAGCTGATCCCCCCTCCACGCGCGCGCACGCACACACACACACACACACACACACACACTGCAGTAACCCTGTTACAGGGAAGAACATGGTCTGAACATTAGTTTTTATACTTAAAAGTGTTATTAAAATAGCCCCCCAGAGTGGTCAAATCCTGCTCATCTCATTCATATAATGAAGTCAATGGAATGATTCACATTCAGAATGAACAAGACAAGCGATGTGCCATGTAAATGAAGTAGGGGCTAATTGCAGAAGGAATATTTGTTAAATGCAGAACTACTATGTGACAGGAAATGGTGCAAGTCCTGTTTTTCCTGAGCAAACCCTAGGAGAGTGTTTGTCAAGAATCAAATCTGTGAATTTATTTTCTCCACAGTGATCAAATCCCAATGGAGTGATGATCAGTTACTGAGAGATCATGAAATTCTTTTCAGAGTAGCAGCTGTGTTAGTCTGTATCCGCGAAAAGAACAGGACTACTTGTGGCACCTTAGAGACTAACAAATTTCTTAGAGCATAAGCTTTCGTGGGCTACAGCCCACTTCTTCAGATGCATATAGAGTGGCTTCTTCTCCTTCAACTGTTTTCTGTTCTTTGTAGCAATCACACTTTCTTTCGAGTCTGCATCAGTAGTCATCTTTATTTATTGATACAGGCTCTGTTAAGTGGTTTGATTTAACCAATTGCTTTGGTTAGTTTTGACACTGATTGACTCAAGTCCCAGCTCCCATTAATCTTTTCTGTCCACCATGATGAAGCTCTCTTAAATCTGTCCAATTCACACAAGTGGCAGATCATTTTTCAACTTCATCTCATGCTACTCATTGAGGAAGAAGTCTCTTGCTTGCTCGACCAAGGGTAATGCTCGTTAAACTAGTGCACAGCATTTAAGAACTGAATGATAGTCTGCTGGTTTTGATAGAACATTTTCCCTCCAACAAAGCTTTATAAAGCAAGGCTGGAATTTAGCAATAAGTCACAAACTAGAGCAAAGTTTTGGGAATGAGCTCAGGAGAATTCTTCCCTCCTCCATAGATACTGCCATGTAACTAAGAAGAAAGGATAATGTTTCCCACTACATAGCACCTTTCATTAAAAAAAAATTCTCAAAACACTATACAAAGATGAACAAATACCATCCCCATTTTTCAGCTGGATAGACAGAAGCAAGAGAGAATTTAAGTGACCCCTCAAAGCCGTTTAGAAACTCAGTAGCAAAGCGGTTCTGGCTCCCAGTCCAATATTCACACCATTAGACAAAACTGCCTTGAAAGCTGCTGAGGCTGGTCAGCTCTTTAGGTACTCTGTGATGGCCAGGGTGCAGTAGATCATTGACCTCCAGTTCAGGGAAGGTTATTTTCTCTCCCTGCTTTCTAGCTTCTGCAGGCAATAGGAAGCCATGACAGGAGGCTGTATACAGCCATACAATGGAAGCAGGGAGGTCTCAAGGGAAGGGAACAGTTAGCAAAACAGGAAGCGTCTTCTAGAACAGAGCAGGAAACTCCATGCCTCTAAATGATTGAACCATTTGTGAAGGAAGTAGTGACCTTCTAGTACAATAAAATGTGCTTTCACACAGTTTTAGTTTCATCCCATTGAAACACCACCTGCAGAAGATCAGTTTTACACAGCCATCATTAACAGAACACATTAAAGCTTAGATTGCCATGAAACTATTACAGTACTAATCCAGCATCAAAGTTGTAGATATGTAACCTCAACTGCACCCAAGATGACTCCTCTATTCAATAGAAGAGCTAAGGAGCTTAAGGACATGATAAGGCAGCACAGGCTAGGCCCACCAAATTAACCTAAATTGTAAAATTTAAGGTTGTTTGTTGTGGGGTCCCATGCGGAGCGGATAAAGCACACGACCAATGTGGCTGCAAGCTGAATCTGAATCCTGTTTATTACAAGCTTTCTTTTATAGTCTCTCAACATTACATAACACAATTAGGCTATAATCACACATCTACGGATTGGACAAGAAGGAGAATCATGTGTTTATCACATGTATAGCCCCACACCGATTGGTTCAACCGTTCCTTACATAAGGCCATGATTTATTACCTTGTTTACCTCATCTTATATAATCCCTAGACCACCAGGGGGTGCCTTTGTCTTACAAGGCCATGAGCCATTGCCAGGCAAGTGTCCCATCGTGACCCTTACCTTCTCATGGAACTTTCCATTAGGTTGGCGTAAGGATGATACATCCCCACAGTTTGTATTAAAGTTCTAGCCCTTTTGGCTGTGAAGACAGACCCTGCACTAGTTCAGACTTAAGAAGACAATCTTCTAAATGTGTAGAGAGACTGAAGCAGTGGACATGTCTTACCCACTATATAACTATGTCAGAGCAACTTGTTATACAAAAATACCTTTTCCCTGACAATTAAGGAAGACAACAACAAGAGAATTACATTCTCTAGACTAGATGGGATTTGAACATTTAATATAGAACATGTTTAATTAAGGTGGTAGTGAAAGACAGTAGACTATAATGTATTATTTGGAAATAGTATGTAGGCACATCTTATATAATTTTGATTTTGTTCTGACTTTACCTTTGAGAAGACATTAGGTAGGACATTAGCTAATAGTTGAATGTTTCAACAAGGTGATCAGCATCTGAACACAGGGGGTTACAGCCGGAACTGTTGTACAAACTTCACTATAGTAGTTACTCCCTATATCACTATAATTCAGGAACACATGATTTTTGGAGCAGGTAATTGAAGAAATCACGTCAAATGTCACAGTGCTAGTTACAACTGTATTTGCTGAAGTTGTTTCCCCTTCTTACCTACCCTGTTTAGACAGCAACACTTCTTTCTTCAGGCTATTCTACAGACATCACCAATGCTGAGGTGTATGGCTCTTTATTCACATGCCAGCAACACTGCCACTCAGTCTGAAAGCTGGGTTTCCATGCCCTGAGTTTTCAAAAAGACAAGCAGCTGTTGGAGGGAGATTATAAATTTAGAACAGTGTCTGAGAAGAGGGAAAGACAGCAGTTCAGCCAGGTGCTCCCAATTTCCTAGTAACTAATCAAGGAGGCAGGGCCCAATTGTGGGGATCTTAGGGCTTTCCAGGCAATGTTGCAGGAGTGACTCCTACACAAAGGAAAAGAAAATAAATGCAAACGAGATGGGAAGAAATTAGTTTGAGTTCTGATTTATGGATATATGCTGCATGCTCTGAGGAAAAAGGCACTTGGTTTTCATAGTTAAACATTTTGCCTTAGCCATTTTCAATGTCAAATAGAGTTTAAAAGATAATCCTCCAGCTTTCTTCTAAATGTTATCCTGTTTAAACTGATCAAGTGCTTCCCAAGCTTCCATTGATACCACCAATTTATTAAAGGCTGGGTGGCTTTTCTTCTCTTTGCTGGTCAGATAATATCTCCATAATCCCTAGTGCCATCAGAGTAACACACATTCCTGTTGATGGCAGCAGAACTGATCAGCTTCATGCTTTGTGTAACTTTTGACCATATAACCACAGTAACTTTGTATGTGAGGCCAGGAGAAAGGGAAGGAGAGGTGGTAAAATTATTTTACCCTATTTAGGCTCAGTCTTTCCATGAGGTAGAGTCACAAGATAATAATGAGAACAGGTAACTTCCTTTCCCAGAAACATATAAAGCAGAGAGAGACAAAAGCCTACTAAGCCATAGTCCATTGGCTTACCTATGCAGTGTTGTTCCCTACAGTATACTGTTAATTTCTTTGTACTGTACATTCTAGTTTTAAATGACAAGCAATGAAGCAACCATAATTTCCCTTGGGAGTCTATTCTATGGTCTAACAGAACTTGCGATTAGTAAATAAAGAGAAAAGAAATGCTGAAGCTTGCTAACATGTCAGAGATTTTAAAAGGCCAAATATAAAAATTACACACAACTGTTAAAAGAACAGTGTTAGGTTGCAAAGTCAAACACTCAAGAGTTAGGAAAAGCCAGAATTAAGGTTGCCTGCATAACCTTAATTCAGCCCCCTTGTGAATATGCTCACTGATACAGTCTCTAATTCCATGATCACTATTTCCACAGAACCTCTGCCTCCTTCAGTGCACAGGTTTTCTATTTCAGTCCCAATCTTCTTACTTGGCCAGTCCCAGTTCCTCCCCCTGGGCTCCTCATCTGATTTGTCTTTCTCTTTCCACCCTGACTTCTAGTTGACCAGTCCCACTTATCCCAACCCTAGTCTCCCTCCCTGAGCTTTTCATTCAAACTCAGTGTCACCTAGTCCAGGTTCTCCCACTGCACCCTGACTCTTCCTCAAATTCAGTCTCCCCTTCCACTCACTTCCTTCCTCTCCATCCCACTAGTTCCCACACAAGTCTCCTTAACCAGTACATCTGACTCCCACCCCCAGCACCTCATCCAATCTCAGTCTCCCCACCTCCCAAACTCTTGCTCCCAGTCCATCCTCCACTCCTAGACTCCTTGCCCAGCCAATCCCAGCCCCCCCTCCTCCCTACCACCAACTCACAGTCCCCATTTCTCCTCTCTTCCCCCACCAACCTCCAGTCACAGTCCTCTCTCCACCCCACAGGTCTGTCTCTTGTCTCCTATGCATTCAAATCAGGCAGTTTATTCCTGCATAATGCCTGGGCCCAACAAGAGGGAGCATTTGGGGCACAGTAAAGACAGGCTCCCTGATTTCAGTTCATCTACCTGGACCATGCATGGCAGCAGCCCAGTGCTGCAATTGCAGAGAAAGGGCTGCTCAACCACATGCTAGAACATGTCCAGGACAATCTTCAGAGAACCTAGCTGCTAAAAATCTAAGAAATCTGAGCATATGCAAAGCGTACTTTTTCAAACGCTTATAAATTTGGCCAAATTTGGGCAGATTTTCATGTAAACCGTAAAGGCATATCCCTGACACAAAGGTCACTCCCTGCCAAATTTCAAGTCCCTGCTTCTAAGCATGCAGGTGCTGCAGCTTTTCAAAGAATCGATCTCCAGAATTTGTTAACATAGTCAAAACATCTTTCCTTCTTAGCCTTGTTCTCTAGAACAGCTGAGCTGTTTTAGCTGAAGTTTATTTTATTTATTAACTTAATTTATATATATATTGCCAATTTAAATTCCTTGCCAAGTGTCTGCCTAAGGCAAAACAGTTACAGTTATAAACAACTATAAACAGAATTGTAGCAGCACCACCAGTCTGGGTGAAGGCTAGCCACTACCTCAGTTTCTCCTTCCTCAGCTATGATCTCTCAATTTGCCAACCTGGTTTGTTTGCTCTAGTAACCTAACCCTTTGGTTAAGTCACCAACAAAAGGCTAAATAAGCACAAAACAAAGAATCAGGCAGATACTCTCTCAGAAAAAAGGGGCTGTTATCTGCTCTTCCTAGCTCCTCCTGGGTTCCTTTGAATCTCTCCCTTCTCTCTATCAAGCAGCAACTCCCAGAACTTTCTATTCGGAGTCTCTCTCTCTCTCTCCCCTCCACACTTTCCATAGGCTTCTGTTAGGTCGCGTGACTAAATCAGGCCTGTGAAGTGTAACAGTCTGCCATGCAACTCTGCTCATTTTCTCCACCTGCAGAGACCAGCTAAGTTTGTCTAGTATTGCCAACTCACATAAACTAATCATGAGTCAAAGGATTTTGCCACCTGCAAAAGGAGCTCTCACAATGATGCAAGAAGCTCCTCCATTTACAGCTGTCGCATTGTATAATCTAAAACAGGGATGGGCAAACTTTTTGGCCTGAGGGCCACATCTGGGTATGG
Organism: Terrapene triunguis; assembly: GCF_002925995.2. NCBI lineage: Eukaryota > Metazoa > Chordata > Testudines > Emydidae > Terrapene > Terrapene triunguis. Next base: position 65,277,772 of record NW_020664419.1, on the reverse strand, counting down.
AAATTGTATGGCAGGCCATGAATGCTCATGAAATTGGAGTTTGGGAGTGGGTGAGGGCTTCAGATGGTGGTGTGGGCTCTGGGGTGGGGCCAGAAATGAGGAGTTCAGGGTGCACGAGGGGGCTCCAGGCTGGGCAGGAGTTTGGGATGCAGGGGGGGTGGGCTCTGGCTGGGGGTGTGAGCAGGGCCGGCTCTAACTTTTTTGCCACCCCAAGGCAGCAAAAAAAAGCGCTGCCCCGCCGAAACAGCCCCCCCCGCCGAGCGCCGCGCCGCCGAAACAGCCCCCCCGCCGAGCGCCGCGCCGCCGAAACAGCCCCCCCGCCGAGCGCTGCGCCACCGGAACCCCTCTCCCGCTGAGTGCCGTGCCGCGCTGCCCCCCGCCACCGCAAGATTGGCCGCCCCTTACCAGGTGCCGCTCCAAGCACGTGCTTGGTTGCCTGGTGCCGGCCCTGGGTGTGAGCTCTGGGGTGGGGCTGGGTATGAGGGGTTCGGGGTGCAGGAGGGTGCTCCGGGCTGGGACCAAGGCATTCAGAGGGTGGGAGGGGGGAATGAGGGCTGGGGGAGGGGATTGGGGCGTGGGATGGGTGCAGGCTCCAGGCAGCACTTACCTCAAGCAGCTCCTGGAAGCAGTGGCATGTTCCCCCTCTGGCTCCTACACAGAGACATGGCCAGGTGGTTCCGCATGCTGTCCTGTCCACAGGTGTAGGACTCATAAATGAAATTGTTTTTAGTTATCCTGTACCATTGTAACTTCTGTTCACCATTTCATTACACCTGCCATTTTGCCTACATTGTAACTTTCATTACACCTGCCATTTTGCCTACATTGTAACTTTCATTACACTTGCCATTTTTCCTACATTGTAACTTCTGTGCCATATTGTAATTCAAACCCCATTTTAAAACGCTTACTCCATTTTGTAAGGGCTTGCTGCAACCTTCATTGTTGCAAACCCTGCTGTAATTTGATTAGTCTAGTTGAGATGTGTGAATGAGGGATGCATGGGTGATAGAATCAACCTCCAGCACCAGCCCGTCCTGATGAGATAAAGTTCAAATACCAACGGCTGAAGAACTAGACAACAGCCCTAACTCAAGCAAGAAGCATCCACCCTAAAAAGAAACAACAGAAGGAAGATCAAAGCCAGGTCCCAGGCTGACAGTCACGCCTGCAATTGACGGGTGATCAAGCACCAAACCCAGAGGCGGCGTGACACAGCAAGACCTAGGAACTTTGAATCCAAACTAAACTCCTATAAAAAAGGAAGGGTGAGATGAGAGACTTTGGGTAACGTTCTGCTATCAACATCAAGGAGCATCGGTGCGCGCCCGACAGAGACCCGGCTCCTCCTCGTGCTCAGCTTTCCTGGCCAGTTAGCTGCCACGAGCTCCGATCCCAAGCTGCGAACTCAAACTACAATCAGGACTGGTAACTATCCAGCAGCTGCAGAACATTTTGGTGTGTGTGTGTGTGAGTGTATGTGTATAAGCATTAAGGTATTTGCTAATAGTTACAGATTAATAATAAATGTGGCATCTTTGTCTTGACCCCTAAAACGATCCTGTGTAAGTTTGTGGGACAACACAGGCGCCGCCCCCGCAGCTCCCATTGGCCTCAGTTCCCAGCCAATGGGAGCTACGGGGAGCAGCGCTTGGGGCAGGGGCAGCATACGGAGCCCCCTGGCTGCCCCTACACGTAGGAACCAGAGGGGGAAAATGCTTCTGCGAGCTGCACGGAGCCATGGAACGCACAGAGTGGGACAAACCTCTGATCCCACTCCCTGGCTGGAACGCCAGAGCGGGGCAAGCCCCCGACCCTGCTACCCGGCGGGAGCTCACGGGCCAGATTAAAACATCTGAAGGGCCAGATGTGGCCCCCGGGCCGTACTTTGCCCACCCCGATCTAAAATAACATCTTGATTCTTTATGTCAGATTTGTGCACATTAAAGGTTGACTTTCCAACCTGAAATTGTCACCCACACACATTGGCAGTAGAGTTGAGGGAAGTTAAAGAGTCAGAAGAAAGATTAAAAAACATCAAAAAATAAGTCTAATAATCATGCCTCTGGGGCCAATCTCTTGAGGCTGGACCCATTTCCCCTTAAGGGGCCAGTCAGTCTGTAATAGTCCTCTAGCCAAGAGCCTTTGCCACCTTCTCCACCACTGTAGGCTACTGGCCGTTTCCACAGCCCTGGAGGACTCTCTGCCTTGCCCAAATCTCTCAGGACACAATTTTGTTTTTCCAACATAAAATTAAGGCACGATCTCACAATAAAAAGCAGTTCTGTCCACCATGGCTACAGCTCCCCTTGCCTCTGAGTGCTGAAAGTGGGATACACCTACCCTTCCCTTCAATCCCTCTGCTTCACAGCCTACTGTAAGAATTTATCTTCCTCCAAAAGGTCCTTCTCAACTGAGCCCTCTTAGCTTTTTATAGGGATCACCTGACCACTTCCCTGCTGGGTCTGCTAATCAATCAGGGGTGGTTAGCCCAAAACTCCCTGGTCCTTAAAGGAGCAGACCATCCTATTACATACCTCCCCCTTAGCTTTTTGTACAGCCCATGGGGAAATTTTACAGTCTCTATCCTCAGCAGTCATGAGTGCCTCATTTCTCGCTCTGACTCTTGCCAGTCCATTTTCTAGTCTGCACTCCCTCCAGCTCCCCTTTCAGCTGGCTGATCTCAGAAAGTAACTGATCTCTCTCCTGGAATACTATCTGGAAATGGAGTTCATCCCTTTCATCCTCCACCATTTCTACTTGGAACGCCAAGCCTCACTTGTCTGCAGTGAGCTCATCCTTTTCTTTAGGGCCTGCTGCTGCCTGACTTCTTCCAAAGAGACAAGGTGGGTGAGGTAATATCTTTTATTGGACTAACTTCTAATAGTGGAAGGGACAAGCATTTGAGCTTCACAGAGCTCTTCTTCAGCTCTGGAGAAGATAACCAGAGTATAATAGCTAAATACAAGGTGGAACAGATTGTTAAGCATAAGGGCAGGGCCGGCTCTGGCTTTTTTGCCGCCCCAGGCAAAAAAGCCTCCGGCTGCCCCCCCCCCCCACGGGGGGGGGGGCGGAGCCCCGGGGGGAGGGCGGCGAGCCCCGGCGGGGGCTCCTCTCTCCCCCCGGCGGCCGGGGGCAGGGCACGGGGGGGAGGGCGGCCGGTGTTACACCGGAGCCCCGGGGGCAGGGCGGCGAGCCCCGGCGGGGGCTCCTCTCTCCCCCCGGCGGCCGGGGGCAGGGCGGCGAGCCCGCTCTCCCCCCGGCGGCCAGAGCGCAGGGGGCAGGGCGGCGAGCCCGGCCGTGGCCCCGCTCTCCCCGGGGGCCGGAGCGCCGCGCCGCCCCCCTCCAGGTGCCGCCCCAAGCACCAGCTTGGTGGGCTGGTGCCTGGAGCCGGCCCTGCATAAGGGGTTTGCACATGTTGTAGGAGACCACTTAAAATGAAGTGGGCAATTAATACTTCCACAGTTGTTGGACAAAGGAGAGTTAGTAGGCATCAAGTATCTCTGTTAAGTCCATGGTTTTTGATGTCCATCAGAGTAATGAATTTACGTTCCCAGTCTTATCTTTTGAAAGTGTTGTACAGGTTTCCTTTGAGGAGGAGGACTGAGATCAGATATGGAGTGATCACTTTTTGAAGTGTTTTCCCAGGGATGATAGCGTGTTTTAGTTTTTTATAATTTTTCTGTGTGAGTTCATTTGTGAGTGTTTATCTGATTTAATCCACATAGCTGTTGTTGGGGCATTTGATGCACTGAATGAGGTAGACCACATGCTGTGATAGGCATATGTAGGACCCATGGATCTTGAAAGGTGTGTAGTGGGAGAGCATTGATCATTGTAGCAGTGGAGATATGTCTGCAAGTTTTGCATCTGTTGATCTGTCAGGCTCTGGTGCCACCTTGAGTTGGTGTGTCCTGCTCTGTGGAGAGCTTGCATCTGATGATGAGTTTGGAGAGATTGTGGCGGGGGGAGGGGGAGGTTGTTTGAAGGCCAGAATACTTCTTTCAAGGCAGCAAGTACCACCTGGTGCTTCTCGGCCTTGTTCATGCACATAGTCAGCTTGGCAGCTGTACAAAGTACTGCCATATCTGCACAGTCCAGTTTTTCTGTAGCCACCTTGCTTGTGCCTTTCTCACAGATACTGTTCCTCCTCTGCTGCTGGACAGCCTCTGCCTAAGCCTGCAGTTGCTCTGTTTTCTTCATGAGCTCTCTCAGCTTCTTAACCTCCACTTTCATCCTATGCTTCATCTTCTCCACTTGGAGTCTGAGCCTCTCCAAATCCTCTTTCTGATTGATTCCCGATCCCCACTCTTAGTTAGGAAAGATATCAGTTTCTCCTGCCCTTGTACTTCTCCCAGCAGGTTACAACACTTCCCTGAAAAGTGAGATTCTGATGCTGTGAATGGCAGCTTGGCCTTTGTCTCTGCATTGGGGTCTCCTGCAAAATCTCCCCCTTGGCCTCTGCCTGGGGAATATTTATACTGGGACCACAGGGCTCTTCCCCTCTAATAGACACCATGCCCCTCCCACCCATACAGAGATGACCCATAACTCTTGATATGGGGGGGGGGCCACAACATTTAAAGGTTGGGGTGGGGCATGTGACCACCCCACATGTAACCTCTGGCCCCTTTTCCACTCCCGCTGTGCCTCCCACACTCACTCCAAGCTGGCACCACCTTGCCCCACTTCCCTCACAGCTCCTTCGCCACTTACTTCTTCCATCGGCTCCCTGCTGTGGGCATGGTGCAGGCCAGAGTGGGCTCCAGCCACCTACTACTGAGTAGGTAGCTGTGGTGGTGAGGAAGGGATGGGACTCACAGGGCTCCCCTGCACCCCCCTCTGGCAGAACTGCCCTGCCATCCCCATCTCTCATCCCTTCTCCTAGCTGGGCTCAGCGGGAGTGCATGTCCCCAGGCATGTCCCCCTCAGCCATGTTCAGGCCAACTTCCAACCTGGCAGAAATCTGGGGGGGGGGTACATGACCCTCTGTCCCCTCCCGAAAGTGTTGCCTCTGCCGCCATGTTCTTCATTCTTCAAGGGGCAGACCTGACTGTTGTGTCCCATCTTTCCACACCTAAAACATTCATACCTTTTCAGGTCAGTTCCTCCCAGAATCTCCAGTCCTGACCTGATCACACAGTCATCATGCTGCCACCGGAGGTACTCAAACATTTGCCTCCAGGTTTCCCTACCTTTAAAAGAGGAGCCCAGGTGTTCCCTCTGTTGCTGACAGTCATGGACCTGAAGACACACCTCCCAATTCTGTTGGGACACTCTCAGTATCTCCTGCTGCCTCTGCTGATCTTGCAGATGTTGCAAGAGGATAGCCTGAGTCTGCTGTTGCTGCAGCAGGTATTTCAGTATCTCTCCTTGATACTATATATACCTTTTCTGTCGCTGTCTTTACTACTCTGTCATCCTTCCTTAATGGGAGGTGGGTCTTACAAAATCCTACTGACTACACCAGTTGTAACAGCACCATCTACACAGTCTGGCTTCAGGCTCGGCGCTGCCTCAGTTTTTGTAGTGACTAGGCCCTCTGGTTAAGTCATAAAAGAAAAGTCCAAAGTAAGCATGAAACTAGACTTCCAGGCCCAAGCTGATCACTGCCCCTTCTTTCTGAGGATCTGTCTTTTCTTTCCAGCCTCTCCTGGGAAGCTTTCAATCTCTCCCTGCTAGGAAGAAAATACAGATCCTCGGGAAGAATGGATGGTGACCAATTTGAGACTGGGGCTGGAAGACTTTTGTTTTGTGTTTATTTTAGACTTTTCTTTGATGATCTAACCAGAGAGTCTAGTCTCTGCAAAAACTGAGCAAGACCAGTCCTACCTATGTGCTGGTTATAAAATTACACAGGATCACAAACAGTCCTCTGAGTATCCAGGCAGAACCCTCTCTTCCCACACCTACATACAATTAAAAAAAAAGCCTTATGTCATATCCTCCACAATGGATTGTCAGCAATGTTTGAACTGAAACTTCTGCACCAAAGCACAGATCTCCACCGCTTGAGGTAAAGTAGCAGTGGGCTGTTATTCTGTTTGTGGGACGGCATGACACACACTTTACCAGAATGTTACACATACACTGTAAGAACGAAGTCCAAAGTATGGACATTGGAAACAGGCAAAAACAAGAGACTATCCTCCTTGTGATGGCTTTACCCTGTTCAACTGAATGCAGTGTCTGAGTGACTTTATGCATCCTAATGCACTCCCTGCTGTCATCCTTATTAAATAGGCATCATGCTGATGATCAAAGTGAATATTTTTTCCAAGTGAGATTGTGTATATTTATTTGTATATAAATATTTCTGTATTTATATAGGTATATTGTATCTCTCTGTGTGAAATATCCCAGATCATGTTTTTAAATTGTAGTTTAAATTGTTTTCACTGAAAAAGTTTTAGTCGTTGAGTATCTGAATGAGATGGAAAAATGGGGCTATACAATGTACTGTCAGAGGAAAGCAATCAGGGATTCAAAGTGAAATTTGAATAGTTGAAGACCTAAATTGCTAATTACAGATTATGAAATTTAACGATCAGTTGATTAACCATTTAATTTGTCTTTTGAAACCCATGTGGAAGTTAGTAATGGCTTGATTTACATACAGAACATTTATCGATTCAGGGGTGCCTATAACATTAGATTTAAATAGGTAGTTTGGTATTTCAGTAAAGTGACAGGTACTTGTTAAATATCAATAATGCTAGCCTTAGGGATGAACACTGAGAGCAATTTGTCTGATTCATTTCTTTTTCAAATGATCACAGCCAAACTCTGAATGTCCAACTTAGAAATGTCATTGTAAAAACCTACTATCATCTCACTGGAAAACTGTTTGGTTTAGCAAAGAGCTTTGCTTATTTATCATCCATTTTCTGTATTTCTTTTCCCCTCAAATTTTATTACTATGGACATTTGCTTGAAAACAGGAATTTCGCTATTTAGGAGTTCATCACTTCTCCCCACAGCACCTACCATCGACATCACAGGCTCTTCACGTTAACTAATTGTGATGTTTCAGATAGAAGGGTATGTCTTCGGGGCAGGCTAACGAACTCTTGTGTCCCACTCCTGTTTGTGACTCCGTGTGGGTTGAACCCGGCTCTGCACAGTCTCAGCATCCTGCATGAAGTCACTTGCAGGATCAGAGCTTTAAGGAATAAAGATAATGGTTTTTAGGCAAATGTCCTTAATACTAAGAATCAATGGTAAAACAAATATTTATTTTCTATATTTTAAGCAGAATGTCTTTTTCTATGGAGCTTTTCAATCAGGACTAGCACGTTTTTAAAGGTAATAACCTATACCCCTTGGTGAATAAAGTGTACACCACACATCATATGCCCATGAAATCCAAGTGAGTATCCCCTTCACAGGAAATAGTATATACTGAATTCTGGTACAGTATTCAAAGAGTGAAATTTGGTGAGAAACAAAAGACATTTTTCCTGATGTATTTATCTCTGTTCTGCTAATTAATGCATTGTTGATTAGGACAGTGTGTTTGAGACAAGTATACTTTAGGTTGTGACAACTTTTTCATTATAAATTCCTATTTATAAATCAGGGAACATAACCACACTATTTTTCACACATGGGTTGTCACACCACTTTTTAAATGATGTTGGGGACAGGGTGTGGGGGGGGGGGGAAGATAAATATTTTTTTATCCAAAGGAAAGCCATTGAACCTCTCTATAAATAGACTTACCCTTCCCTTTTCTCTGGTTTTGAAAAGGCTTGAATATAAATTCCACATCAGTTTCAGAAAAAAGGAAACATTTATCTGGCATGTTGGTATTTTTGCCTTCTTGATAAGTTTGGAATGTTCAAAGTACTATCTGTGGGGACTGAGTAATGGGCACAGTGTGGGTGATGTGGTTAAAATGCATGCAAATGAAGTTCATCGCATGGCTCTGTAATATATTATACAAGGCCACAATTTATCACATGGTTAAACCCACCAAAGTAATGTGTGTTTTAAACACACCATGTCCCAGTATTTACACAGGTGGAGAAAATTTTCCGAGCATTACGCACAAGTAGCTAATTCTCTTGATTTTCCGGATTTCCAGTTTCTTCTGGTTTTGCTTGCTATGGTTACTTGTTCCTAGACTTACTTGTTCCTATAGTTCAATAGGACCCAAAGCATGCAAGGTTTTATAGATATTGCAACCAGTGGCAGCTACAGAAGCTCAGCACTTCTGAAAATCAGGCTACTTATTTAGGTGCCTAAGTATGGGTTGATATGCCTAACTTTAGACACCCAAGTTTGAAAATGTTGACTGTTTTCCCTTAATGGGACAAGGCATAAACAAGACTGGGAGAATATTACACCTAAGCTAGACCTTAAGTGCCATAGGGTATGCTCTGCTTTGTTTTAGAAAGGTGTGAAAAGGGCTAAAATCTGGAACAATTACCACAGAATTAAGCTCGATAAATTAATTTATGTAATGCCAACAATTATTAAAAATGTTTATTGTTATTGGCTATATATGTGGCTATAACAGCCATTGGTGAACTAAATAAAAAACGTGGGAACAGTGTGTGGGATAAAACGAAGAACTCTGCACTATTACAGATATAGCAGAATCTGTAGTAAGAGGCCAAAGCATATGGAAATGTGCAGTGACCTTTTTCCAAGTCCTTTCCAGCCTGAGATAAATCCAATACACCACCTATTTACAGATGGCTCCGGTACACTCAAAATATCTTCTGAAATGCTTATATTTTGTGACACAGAAGTGCACACTTTTGCAATATACACAGCTAACACTAACTTGAGAAGTATTAATTCAGTACTACTTTATTGTTCCTTTTGGTTTGTCTATGTAGCATATATAGTACCTTGGCTTTCCCTTTACTCTTCTTGCTATTGTCAAGCCCACACCTGGTTTCTTGGAGTTTGCAGATCTTCAGTGTGGCACCATGTTTATGTTGTCATTTGGTTGTGCAGTACCAAGCAGTAGGTTTTAGCTTGTGCATAATGTTTACAGGCAATTTTTCTAGTAAATTGCTACATTTTCCCTTTTGAGTGTTAAAGCAAGGAACCAACTATGCTAGCTATGAAGCACTATCATCTATCAAACACTGACAGACAATAGGAATCAATCTGGAGGAGGCAGGCGTAACAGTGTCTCAATCTTTCTAGCACATTTATCTCAGATGAATACATATATATTCAGTTTGTATAAGGACAAATCCTGCTTTGCACAGGCACGCAATGTACAAACAGCAGCAGAACTACCAAGATTGCATTGCATAAAGAGAGGCTGCCCAGGATGTACCATGCACTCTGCTTTATGGGTTTGGAATGATGGCGGCTCTATGCACCCCCTGTGTTCTCAAGGTAAAGAGGAAGTGGGGTCTAAGAAGGGTGAGCGAGACTAGTGGATTTCAAACTACAAGTCAGTCTTGGAGAACATTACACATAATCTTGGACCAAAGTCTTCTTTGCAATAAGACAGCATGGAAAGGATTCAGATCTGGAATATAAACAACTGGTCGTGTCACTCCCTTTAACTCTGGCAGTCTGTAGTTGTGGAGTGACAGCACAGTGCCATGCGCCTTCAGGAAACAGTTGTGCTGTCATTTAATTGAACTTTAAAGTAAACCAATACACACATTTTTCAGGAATATTTGTGCCATGAAAGAGGCTAGCAGTACTGTCAGCAAAATAAAAACCACTGCTATGTGGGTGTGCTAGAACTGTGGGTGACCTAGGTATTATCACAGCACAGGAGAATCCTGAATGATATAGTGATTCCTACTTCATGCCCCTCCTCCTCTGCACCAACCTCCAGGGAATAGATGGGGAGTCAATGTCCTCCTCATCCCCAGCAGTCCCCTGGTGGCCCTTTGAAACAACCAGCTGGCATAAGAGAGAGCAGCCCTGAAGCTATTTTATTGTGGCTCACGGGTCTGGGTCAGCATTTGCTGACCAGGTTTGAGTCCAGTGAATCTGGACGACTGAATCTAACTACTAGTTATTTACACTACACAGGAGAGAGACCATGACTATGAGCAGAGAAGAGTTTAGCCATATGATTGACTGTATCAAACAGTCTTCACTTCATTTTTTGCACTGAAAAATTGAACTTTTGTTCTAATTCAGTTAAATGTGAAATTTCACTATTTTTAATCAACAAATACAGCTTTTATGGCAATGAAAAAAATCCAAAATCTATGCTAAGACCAATTTAAAAAAAAATCAAAACAGACATAACTTTGCCCTAAGGAATTTTTTTTGAACCATTTTTGCAATGAAAGTAGAGATTTAAAAATTATTAGCATTTACATCCTCCAAGCACATTACAAACTCCATTGATTTACTGCAGGGGTGAATTCAGATAAATCTTAACAACACCCACATGGGTGAAACTGTTTCCCACATGGGGAGACTGAGGTGCTGGGATTAAATTATTTGCTTGAGGCAACAGGATGTGCCAGTGTCAATGGGGCTGTTGGAACTCTGGGCTCCATGATTTCCAATTCTGGACGCTGACTACTAGGCCACAGATGTGAAAGATATATTTTATTTCACAGGAACATGAACAATGTTGAAGTACATAAGAACTGGGTCAGACCAAAGGTCCATCTAGCCCAATATCCTGTCTTCCGACAGTGGCCAATACCAGGTGCCCCAGAGGGACTGAACAGGTAATCATCAAGTGATCCATTCCCTATCACTCGTTCCCAGCTTGTGGCAAACAGAGGCTAGGAACACCATCCCTGCCCATCCTGGCTAATAGCCATTGATGGACCTATCCTCCAAGAATTTATCTAGTTCTTTTTCGAACCCTCTTATAGTCTTGGCCTTCACAACATCCTCTGGCAAAGAGTTCTACAGGTTGACTGTGCAAATGTGTAAATGAAAGTTTAGGAGGCAGATCCAAGACCAGATTCTCAGCTTATCAGTGTCAGTTAAGCACCACTACAGTCAATGAAGCCCTGCTGATTTGAAGTAAATGAGAATCTGACACATAGACTACATTGGTGTAGCAAAATTCGCACCAGCAGACAACCTGGCCCAAAACAGGACTCTCTTTATCCAAAGCCAGAGAAAATAGTAGTCTGTTTTGCTGATCACATTTTCCCCACCCAGCTCAGTAAAATGTGTTATTTCATTTTTACCCCCAGAGTACCCAAACTGCTGTTCATTTTAAAATTTATCATGGGGCTTTTGAACTTCTGCTCCACCTCATAATGTCTGGCACCCTCAATACCTCTCCCATCATGAATTAGTATAGGGACTGAAGCTGACTCAGACCTGGTGAAGCTGATCAATGGTGCACCCCTTTAGTTAGCTGATGTTACTGATATAAATGACTTTCAAAGGTGATTTGTGTGCTTTGTGCAATGCAACTGCATTCACTGTAGGCTCACAAGAGAAGGCGGCAGTTCAGGAGATAACACTGATGGATTACTGGAACAAGAATCTTGTTCAGAACACAGGAGCTTTAGCTGCTGACACTGTTTAGTCTGTTTTGTATAAAATGGGGGTGGCAAAGTTTAGCATTCACTAAAGCAGTTATTCCTACTAGAGATGGGCAAATTGTGTAAAATATTCAGGTGATACTTGAAATCAGGGATTATATATTCAGATCCCCCAAACCAAGTATTGCAGTATTTAATTTTACCCCTGCCCCCAGTAAGCTAATCCCTCTTTTCCTCACAAATCCCCAGGAAATTTAACTCTGACCCCTTTTGTGTGCTCCAACCCTGGGAGGAGCTCGCTTTTCCCTCCCACCCACTCCACCACAGCAGGAGCTCTTCCCTTCCCCCTCCTTGCCCTGGCAGGAGCTCACTCTTCCCACCATCCCCACCACCATGGCTCTGGAGCTGCAGGAGTTCTGTGCCCCTGATGATTAATGCTTGCCCCTGTTTGCCCCCCTTTGTGCATGCCCCTGCAAGTCCCTGAGTCTCTCTTTACCTTTGCCAGGATCCACAGAACCCTCTGCCTTTCTTTCCAGTGTCTCCTCTTTCCATATCCCCTTTCTCTAAAGTTCTGCTAGACCCCCAGTAATATGGTCTCCATTTTTTTCAGCCTCTTTCCACTTCCCTCCTCTCCTCCTTCACTCTGTCCTCTCCCCTGTATCTGCCCCTCTTTTTCCTCCCACAGTTTCCTCCTCTCCATGATTGTCCTTATTTCACCTCTCTTTCTCTCTTTTTCCCCCCAGGCCAGTCCAATCTCTCTTCCTAACCCCCAACCACTCTGTCCCCCACTTAAACTGTACATGGCCATGACAGGTGAGATAAAAAGTGAGGAGCCAGCATGTTATTGAAACACTATTCTGCACCCCTCCACCTCACCCCAGTTCTATGCCACTATCTGCTGTAATTGCTTTCTTAATTTCCCCTAAATCACCCATACAGCCCCTGATTTATTCTGCATAACTACAATAGGGAACGCCCACACGGAGACATCAGTGAGCTCAGTAATGGCATCAGCTAGCAATTTCTTTATTTCTAATGAAGCTTTACTTCTTTTGGGAAAATGGTACCTCATAAAGGAGTTACAGTTTCATGGATGTTTATATTTTACAGTGAAATTCTCTAGCACTGCCTATGGCGCAGACAGGAGACATTCTGAGAGTGCTGAACAGGATCCCATATTGAGAAATTAGTGGATCATATGAGACAATACAATATGATTCCCTAAAATCTGTGATAACTAGCTGACACCAGATGTGTACCCGATAAAGGAGAATAGACAACATATAATGGTAGCGAGAGAGCTGGCAGCTGCATGAGCAGCATCGACAGCCAAACATTCTACCACCTCCCCTAGCATAGGTTACCACATGTACCTCAAGTGAAGTCAAAATCAACTCATAAAAATATTGTTGCTGAAGAAACCTTGTCAATATAGACATCAAATAACCTGTGTCAACTTGCCAGGACAACAGTCTGATTTGCACTCCAACCCCAAAAGGGAGCAACTACTATTGCTAATAGGCAAACTGTTATCCCTGTATTTTCTGTTTCTCTCTGGGGACCATCCATGAGTTCAACCTTATAAGGTCCCTGAACTCCTGTTGGTCAAAATATTGTCTTTTGTACATGAGATTTGATAGCAGGGGAAATAAAGATGAGCTCGCAGGTCTGTGAATACACTACTTTTAAAATGATCATAGAAATAGCACAGACCTTATTCTCAGACAGTAGGTCAGGATCAAGAGGTCAACATTAGAATAATTCATTCTGCCTCAATCACTTCACATTATTTAAAAGAGTTCTTAGCGGAAATGAAATTAACAAGCTTTTCAGAAGTTGGGATTTTTTATGGTCATTTTCCTAATTTGCCTTGGCTTCCAAGCAACCCCATGCAGTGTTGTGTAACCAGATGATACAGCACCTAATACACACCGTAGACAGCACGCATTACTCCACTTGACTGGTAATGTGGAAATAAAGTCCATTTTCTTTTCTGCATTAAAAAAGTAATGACATGTATTTATTCTCTGGACTTGGTGATTTACTGGAGGCAGTAAGTTCCAGTTTAATTTACTTGATAATAAACGTTAGCACGGACACAGTATGTAATACTCAGAAAGGAAATTAGCATGTCACTTATTGTACAAGATGGTACTTACCAGATGCATGGGTGTCTTCTGTATTCTTCTCATTCCTTGGCTTCTTCACCTCCATTCTCAGTCCTTTGTACTGAGAGACAAGCTTGAATGCTTATCCACAAACACACCTTTCTATTTCTCATTTTCCAAGTAAATCAACAACTTTTAATGGGTGACAGAACCAATGCATTTTTACAATATACAATGCCCTCCATTAACACGATCCCAGTGACATCCATACTGGAATGGAGTTCTTTTGGTACCTCTCTTAGATGCTCCAGAATCATGAATGCAGAAAGTGCAGAGTTACACAGCATTCCTTCACTATTGTCATGTGGCCTTTCAGTGACACCCTCCAAAATCTCCAGTAGCATTTCATATTTGTATCTTCTGGTGAGATACCAAGGTGGAAGAAGGAAGTTCTTCAGGCTACTGTTCGGGAAAAATTAATTCTGCAGTAGACTCCAAAGGTTTCTCTGTGAGTATTAACAGGCCTTAAACCTAATACTTGTATAGCTCAGAGAAGTACTGCTTGTAGCATGCTTTCCATGGGTTTTCCCATACTACCACTGAAGCAAAGGGAACAAAAATGAGAAGCAGTTCAGTGTCTCTATTACCTCATGCTTCTAGTGGGCTGAAAGATTTTCACAATGTTATAGCTGCAAGTATGGACCACCCTGTTGAGACTCTGCCAAATAAAACTAGCAGCAACCAGAAAAATCCGTTTTATCAAAAATCTTCTAAAAAAGTCTCTTATGGTTTCATACACTTGTGGTCTGCAGCTGTCTTGATATTGAGGGTTAAGTGCCGTGACCAAAATTTTATGTTATTCTGTCGGCCAAACATATTCAAAACTAGTGGTCAAAGTGTCTTTGCTATGTGATTGCATATATGATGTGCTTTGATTGGCGTTACAGTGGTCAGTCTATTTAGCTATTATAGGGTTTTCTACATGGCCACAAGTATAATCTTCTTCCCTTACTCCCAGCTATCTTTTAAACTTTATTAAGGTAATACTGGCTAAGCCAGACTTAGTCTCCTTCTCCAAGCTGACTGGCCAAGTCCCAATCTCCCCTACAACTCCCAATCTCTCCCCCTCACCATCCCAGTCCGTGTCTCCTTTTCCAGCCAGTCCCAGTTTCCCCTTCTCTGCTCCTAGTCCCAACTGTCTCTCTCCTCCCTGTGACGTTGGTTTCCAGTCCTACTCTCCCTCCCCAACCCTCATCCAATCTCAGTTTCCCATCCCCACGTCTTCCTGACTCCTTGTCCCAGTCTCCTTGGTTCCTTGTACCAGTCTCTTTATCCAGCCAGTCCTAGTTCTCCCCCCACACCCTGGCTTGTCATCATATCTGGCTCCGCCTCTCCCCCCACTCCCATTCCCCCTGGTTTCTAATCTCTGTTTCCTTGTCCAGCCAGTCCCTGTCTCCCCCAAGCTTCTTGGCTGATCTCAGTATTCTTCATCATCCCAGCCAACTGGCTCCAAGTCCCCCACCACATTTCGCTTACTAGCTCCCAATCCCAATCTGTCCCTCCCTATCCAAGTCCCAGCCTCCCCACCTGACCATTCCCAGCCTTCTCTCCTCCTCCTGGCTGTGACTTAGTCTTCTTGGCCAGCAAGTCCCAGTTTCTCTCCCTGTCCTAGTCCCAAACTTATCAGATGCTTGTCCATATGTACTTCTTTCACTATGCCCTGGTTCAGCTTTTATCCCTTCTGCATTTAAATCAGATGGCTTCTGGTTCCATGCTTCCTGGGTGCCAGCAAAGGGAGGGTCAGTGAGAACATAGGTGTGACAGGCTCCCTGCTCTCAGTGCCTGGCCCATTCTAGCCTGAAACAGCCATTACAGAGAAAGTCCTTCTGAGCTCTGGTGGCCCTGACCTGGAGCATGCTTCATCACCCTGTGTGTGTGCTATCCCCACAGACTATTCACATGTAGGAGCTGTGAGGAGATGGAGCCTGCTCACTTGATCTGTGGGGATGGCACATGTGAGTTCCTGTTACATGTAGGAGCTCAGACGCTCTGTAGGGGGTATGCACATCAGCACTGTGGTCGGGACTAGTAGCTGTGAAAGACTTGAGCATGCTTAGTGGGGACAGAATCTTCAGAGGTTTTAGCTGTTAAAGGCAAAGAAGTCTCCACTGAATATGTGCAGATGGCAATTTTTCAAAGGCTTTATAATTTGGCCAAATTTTGACAGATTTGCATAGGGATGGCAAAAGTCACCCCCTGCCAGATTTCAAGTCCCTGCTCCAAAGTATGAGGATACTAGAGCTTTTCAAATAAAAGGTTGTGGTGGGGCGACGACTCACCGGTGTGGCGCCTCCTGCTGGTTGTCCGGGGGAATTAGCTCTTTCCAGCCTGGAGCACCCTCTGCAGGCCGGTGTCTTGCCTGCCGCTGGCCCCTGTGTCCCTCCCAGAACCCAGTGCCCTTTTATGTCAGGGTTCGGCTCCTGCAGTAACCCACAATCTGGTTCTCCCCATCCAGGGGAACCCCCAGCCCCTTATCCCCACCCTGTCTCAGTGGCTACTGCCAGTCATCATCTAGCCCCCGCTCCCTGGGGCAGACTGCAGTCTGTAAACCACTCATCATTGGCAAGGGGGGTTGGACCAGCTGCCTCTGCCTATATCTGGGCGTCCCCTCTGCAGCCCTAGTACCCTTTTAATATAATATATGGAGATATACCTATCTCATAGAACTGGAAGGGACCCCAAAAGGTCATCAAGTCCAGCCCCCTACCTTCACTAGCAGGACTAAGTACTGATTTTGCCCCAGATCCCTAAGTGATCCCCTCAAGGATTGAACTCACAACCCTGGGTTTAGCAGGCCAATGCTCAAACCACTGAGCTATCCCTCCCTCCCTTTTGTGGGCCCTTAACTCAGCCTGCAGCCTGGGGTTTTGCTATGCTGGAGCTCCCCAGTTCCCTCTACCCTTCCCCAGCACTGCTCTACCTCAGGTACCCTACCCAGCTCCTAGGCAGCAGGTCCTTCTCTCTCATAAGCTCTAGAGAGAGTCTCTGTTGAGCTCCTCGCTCACAGCCTTTTTATAGGGCCAGCTGTGGCCTGATTGGGGCATGGCCTCAGCTGTGGCTGCTTCCCCAATCAGCCTTGCCACAGCCCTCTCCGGGGCTGCTTTTAACCCCTCCTGGCAGGAGCGGGGTGACCACCCCGCTACAAAGGTTTATCGAATTTTTTAACATGGGCAAAACAATGTGTTTTTTCCTACTTCTGTTCTCGTAAATGGCTGAACCATTTGGCTGATATGTTCAGGAAAAAAAAAAAAACAGCCTGAGGCAGACACCCAGCATGGAAAATTTCATTTTGACTGGTTAAAGTTTGGCCAAGTTAAAAATAACAGTTAAAACAGCGTTTTATAATGGGAAGTGTCTGACAACCTTAATAATAGGTGGGGCTGATAGCACCACCCGTAATAAACAAATAGATTACTTAGATAGCCGATTGGTCAATGCAGTAATGTTATTTCTGTGACTACCACTTCAAGGGCTGTCAAGGGAAAACTGTAGCATCTATTGTTAGATACCAATAACTGGAGTTAAATATTCCATAATCCCCTCACAAACTGAAAAATGATAAGCAGAAATACATCTGGGCTCCTAAAGGCTCTCAGTTAATCTGATCATAGAATCATATAATATTAGGGTTGGAAGAGACCTCAGGAGGTCATCTAGTCCAATCCCCTGCTCAAAGCAGGACCAACACCAACTAAATCATCCCAGCCAGGGCTTTGTTAAACCGGGCCTTAAAAACCTCTAAGGATGGAGATTCCACCACCTCCCTAGGTAACCCATTCTAGTGCTTCACCACCCTCCTAGTGAAACAGTGTTTCCTAATATCTAACCTAGACTTCGCCCACTGCAACTTGAGACCATTACTCCTTGTTCCGTCATCTGCCACCACTGAGAACAGCCTAGCTCCATCCTCTTTGGAACCCCCCTGCAGGTAGTTGAAGATTAGGGTTAACATCATGCTAAACCGTTCCCAGATATTTATGCATCCTGCAAACCATACTCTTAGTGAACTAATCCAAAATTTAACATTAGCATCCCTTAAAGCATTCCTCTTAGATTAATACTACATTTCTGTATTTCCCAGAGTAAAAGGCAAGTTGGGGCTTGATTCCCAAATCCCACCCCCTCCAGCTAATCCTGCTGTAGAAATTGAGTCTTCGCTCTCTCTTTTCCTGAAAAAAGCTGTTGCTATATTATTTATAGAGGAAGGCTCCGAATAGAACTATGGCTAATAGGTAATAGGTTCCCAACACTTTGTGATGGTGTGAGATTCTCGTGGGATAAAATTTCAGCTTTTTGATGTTTTGGGATGTGCCAAGGTTTTATTTTGCCACAGAAATTACAAGTATCATGCTTACTTAATATAAGTGTGTCATTCAATGTCCAGAGACTCTGAATATCTGTTTCCTATGGACTATTATATCTCCCCAGCAATAATGCCAACTTCTCGCTCTAGCTCAGGGGTAGGCTACCTATGGCACGCGTGCCAAAGGCGGCACGTGAGCTGATTTTCAGTGGCACTCACACTGCTCGGGTCCTTCCCACCGGTCCGGGGGACTCTGCATTTTAATTTAATTTTAAATGAAGCTTCTTAAACATTTTAAAAACCTTATTTATTTTACATACAACTATAGTTTAGTTATATATTACAGACTTATAGAAAGAGACCTTCTAAAACGTTAAAATGTATTACTGGCACGCGAAACCTTAAATCAGAGTGAATTAATGAAGACGCGGCACACCACTTCTGATAGGCTGCCGATCCCTGCTCTAGCTTTTTGTCTAAAAAAATAGTAATCTTGGTCAGAAGGGCTGAAAACTTAATTTGGAGCTCTGCAGAGAACACAGTGAATGACATAATGAATGTATTGGTTTCTCTAAGCCTGCATTCATCCTGTTTACAGCATGCTGGCTGGTGGGTAACACAGAAAGCTTGTATTAAGCTATGGCCTAGCTATCACAGAAGTTGATTCCTTGTCATTTCCATTAATAACCAGATTCTTTGCTGATCTGTACTGGTTGCTATCTTGTATCTGCAAGCTCCTGGGTAAATCTGGCAAATCCCCTGACATTCAGTTAAGGTGTTTAATTCTTCATTACAATCTAAAAATCCTTACTGGGTAAATCACTTTCTGATCATTCAAAATCAAGCAAGTCAGGCAGTCTATTTCATAATGCATCTTTCACTACTTAAAAATTCAAAAGGACAAAGTGTGACACCATTAAAAAAACAATAGAAGGGGCGGGGGGACAACCTTACAGTCAAGCAACATGCTGCCCTGCATGGACTCTAATTTCAAATCCTGAGCACTCCAACTAGCAGAGGCTAGGAGTGTTGTGGTGGTAGTAAACTCAGTGCTTGTAGAAATGGAGGGAGGACTTTTTGTTGCTTTCTATTGATCCCATCTGGTTTATACAAGAGAAGAAATGACAGAGTCCAATGATATTTTTGTCCAACTTCCTCTATTAGAGAAGAGGTTACGCCACTGTGGTACCTATGAGGGAAGAGATAGAAAGTGCATACAATGGGGAAATACTCAGGATGCCAAAGAATTTGGGGGGCTTCCTGAGGGGGAAAAATTATAAGAATATTCTCAGAAAATTTCCACTCCTCCAAACTCATGGGCATAGAAACACAACAGTGTCATAATTATGTCTTTCGATAATGGAAAGTTACATCAGTCAGAGCTTAAATAATGGACTTAATGACTGCAATAAAGTAGTGAATAACATCTGAAATGATTCACAGCAATTTCCATAATTTTACTCTTTATCCAAATTATGTAAACATACAGTAGTAGCCAAAAAACATTGCACAGAAAAATCCTCAAATTAAGTTCAAGTGTCAACAATTTTCCAAATGCATTAGAGATGGTGACAGTTTTGGGAATCTATCTATGTAATCTTATGAATCCCATTTGATTTTATGAGCTCAGTTTATGACTGTAACCTTCAGAGTGGATTAAAACTTCCATTTTATGGCAGAAGACAGACCATGTCTGTGCATCTGAAACAGGGCTACCAAAGGCTATCAACAATTGAACAGTCTTAACTCAGTGATACTGTCGGGGTGGCAGGCTGAGAGACAGACTTAATGATCTTCTGTCAGCAACCCTACTCCTGGGCAGGGAAAATGGAAAATCCCAGCATGAGAAGAGAAGCAAGAAGAGGTGTGAGACCCTGCTTTTAAAAGGGACAGGTTCTCTAGCAAGAAAAGAGGCAGACCACCACCACAATCAGAAAACCGACTAAGATGGATAGGAGCCAGAAGGACCTGACCCCCTTGAAGGACACTGACCAAACCCCAAATGACTCCGAGGAGTTGTTAGGCTTCTGAGGGAAGGAACTATGTTCAGCCATTTGTTGTTTTTCCATAGGTCTGTAAATCTCTTGTGCTATCTATGGGCTGGTCCACACTGGGGCGGGGGATCGATATAGGAAACGCAACTTCAGCTACGAGAATAGCGTAGCTGAAGTCGACGTTTCCTATATCGAACTAAAAGTACTTACTTCGGGTCCACGCGGCGCAGGCAGGCTCTCCCGTCGACAGCGCTTCCTCCTCTCGGCGAGCAGGAGTTCCGCAGTCGACGGAGGAGCGCTTCTGGGATCGATCTATCGCGTCCAAATGAGACGCGATAAATCGATCCCAGAAGATCGATCTCTACCCGCCGAATTAGGCGGGTAGTGTGGACTAGCCCTATGAGTATAGTACATGGGTTTAAGAAGGTCCTTTACAAAGAATGTGTGTTCCTTTAACTATCATATAGTCCCTGAAGAGTTAAACTGTAAATTGGAGTACTCACAGGGTTGCAGCTCTGGGATCAGCATGCATAGGCTAATGGGAAGACTTGCGAGAGTTCAGCATTGGTCTTGGGGCCTATGCCAGATGGACTGCAGGGTCCTAAATCCTAAGGAGGAGTACCAGACAAGGAATGTGCCCAAGAGACCAGAACTAGAGACCATGTTTATACTCTGCTCAGACCCAAGTGGCTTGGAAGCATGGGGATCCAAAGGTTAGGTCTGGTTATAACTGTACTGACCATCCACAAGGGAGGGACTCAGCCAGGGCTGTAACACCTTTTGTAAATTAAAGAAGTTTTAAAAATGCCTCAAACCAAGGAGGACTCCAAATATGTTAAATATGAGACCATAGAGTAGGTTTTGTTTTCTGAAGCACTGAAATAGATTTTAAAAAATAAGTACAGTAATATAATTCATAGAAATATAGGAATAGAAAAGACCTTGAGAGGTCATCTAGTCCAGCACCCTGTGCTCAGGCAGGATCAAATAACCCTATACCATCCCTGACATGTGTTTATCCAACCTGTTCTTAAAAACCTCCAATGAGGGGGATTCCACACCATCCTCTGAAAGACTTTTTCAGAGCTTAACTACCCTTAAGGTAAGAAAGTTTTCCTAATATCTAATCTAAGGGCTTGTCTACACTTACATTTTATAGCACTCTAACTTGCTGGCTCAGGGGGGTGAAACACCTGAGCGCAGCAAGTTTGAGCGCTTTAAAGCGCTAGTGTGGACAGGCTCCGAGCGCAGGGAGCCCCACTCCCAGTGCCTGGAGCTATTCCCCTCTTGGAGGTGGATTACCAGGAGTACTGGAAGAGCTCTCTCCCAGCACTTGCGCGTGACCACACTCACACTTCAAAACTTTGAAGTTTCTAGTGTAGCCATAGCCTAAATCTCCTGTGCTGCAGATTTAGTCCATTACTTCTTGTCCTACCTTCAATGGATATGAAGAACAATTGATCACAGTCCTCTTTAGAACATCCTTTCATGTTTTTGAAGACTATTGTCAGGTTCCCGCTCAGTCTTCTTTTCTCAAGACTAAATATGCCCTGTTCTTTTAATCTTTTCTCATATGTCAGGTTTTCTAAACCTTTTATCATTTTTGTTGCTCTACTCTACAGTCTCTCCAAGTTGCCACATCTTTCCTAACTTGTGGTGCCCATAATTGAGCATAGTCTGAGGCTTTACCCATGTATAACAGAGCGGGAAAATTACCCCCTGTATTTTAAAAATGACAATCCTGTTAATATATCCCAGGATGATATTAGCCTTTCATAACTGTATCACATTGTTGACTCAGATTCAATTTGCAATCCACTATAACTCATAGATCCTTTTCAGCAGTATGACCACCTAGCCAGTTATAGAGGTTGCGCATTGGCTTTTCCTTCCTAAGTATAGTACTTTGCACTTGTCTTTACTGAATTTCGTTTTGTTGAATTCAGACCAATTCTCCAATTTGTCAAGGTTATTTTGAATTCGAACCTGTCCTCTAAAGTCCTTGCGACCCCTCCCAGGCTTATGTCATCAGCAGATTTTATAAGCCTACTCTCCATTGCATTATCCAAGTCATTAATGAAAATTTTGACTACTACTAGACCCAGGACTGACCTTCAGGGACCCCACTAGATAACTACTCCTTGAAACACCATACTCGACCAGTTGTGCAGCATCTTATAATAATTTTATCTAGATTACATTTCCCTAATTTGCTTATGAGAATGTCTCATGGGAGTGTGTCAAAAGCCTTATGCCACATCAACTGCTTCCTTACTATCAACTAGGCCAGTAACCCTGTCAAAGAAGAAAATTACATTAGTTTGCATGATTTGTTCTTGACAAATTCCTTCTAGCCCTCTAGGTGCTTACAAATTGATTGTTTAATAATTTGTTCCAGTATCTTTCTGGGTATCGAAGTTAGGCTGACTGGTCAACAATTCCTCGGGCCCACATTGTTCCCTTTTTGAAGAGAAGTACTATCTTTGCCCTTCTCCACTCCTCTGGGACCTCACCCAATGTCTATGAGTTCCTGCAGATAATTGCTAATGGTTCTGAGATTGCTTCAGCTAGTTCCTTAAGAACCCTAGCATGAATTTCATTGGGCCCTGCAGACTGGAATAGATCCAACTTTTCTAAACAGCCTGTAACCTATTCTTTCCCTATTTTGGCTCGTGTTCCTTTCCTGTGTTGTTAATATTAATTGTTTTGTCACCATTAACCTTTTTAGTGAAGAACTGATGCAAAATAAGCATTAGACACCTCTCCTTTTGTGATGTCTCGGTTATTAGTTCTTCTTTCCCACTAAGTAGAGGACTTACATTTTCCTTCCTCTTTCTCTCATTTCTAAAGTATTTAAAGAACCCCATATTGCCTTTTATGTCCCTTCCTAGGGACACAAATTGAAAAACTGAAACAGCAAAAATTTAATCATATGGAACCATCCTAACCCCCTTCCGACTATGGGTTATCAAGGCTCTGATCTTAGGTTCACAGCACTGCCCTCTATACTTGACCTAATACAGTAACTGGTAGCAGGAAAAGGCTATAAACTTCTATATGGACCTGCCACTGAAGGGGGATGGTGAAACACAATTTGCCAGTGGGTTTCACAGCTATTTGCTAAACAGCAAAGGTGTTAAGACTGAGGACTACTGGGTTCAATTCCCAATTCTGTAGGAGAGTATGCACTTGTGGTTACAGGCCCTTCTGCCCTCTGTCCCTCCCAGCCTCTCTCTGTCCCCTATGCTCCTATTCCCACCTCCCCTGTTCCTGCCCCTTTCTCCACCCTTGCTCCTCCTACCTTCCTTACCGGCTCCTGCCTGTATCCCTACCCTCCATAGCACTTGCTGCCCAACCCCGTTCCTCTGTTCCTGTCCCCATACCCACTTATATCTTAACCTCCCTCCTGCTCCTGGCCTTCTCCCCCACTCTTTTTATATTTCCCCATCTTCTGTCTCTATATGCCTGTAGTAAGATGAGGCCCTGAAACATAAACTCTTGTATCAAAGGCCCAGTCTGAGGCCTGAAGCCTGAACCAAAGTACTTCCAGGCATTGCTAAGCAAAAGCTGGGCTGTGAGCCAGAGGCAGGTCCCACTCACAGAAGTTGGCAAGAAGAGGGCTGCTAGAAGCAGGTGCATCCACATATAAATGCTAATAAGAGGAACTTGTGCCAAGATGGCACCTGGACATCCCGATATGAGGACACTCCACAGAGATAACAAGGAACAGGCAGGTGCATCTTAAAGACAGGGTCAAAAGGACAGCATGATGGATAGATCTGTTTGTTTGAAACAACATGATCAAAGGGGGAGACAGCACCCTAATGAGTCAAGGGGCTGTACCTCAATACGTCAGTAGGGAGGAGTAATCTGTCCTGTAACTGTATAAAAATAGGTCCCAGAGTGCACATCTTTGTCTGGCCTAGGGGGCAGTGGAAAGTCCCACCACTGACTGAGCCGGTTCATTGCCAGGGGGCACAAATTTGTAGCATGTCTTGTAGAGTCTACAGGAAACTATTACTGTGCTTCGTTTGACAATAAACCTGGCTCTGGTTCCTTCATACCTTACTAGAGTCTGTGGTCTTTGGGGGTTCTCTTGGGGTTTGCTGTGTCAGCTATCTGTGCAGAACTGGGGCAGCACACAGCGGGAACATGCACGCAGCCGACCGTTATCAACATCGAACAAGAGCAGAGCACCACACCGGTAGCTACCGACAACAACCCCCTCCTAGCTCCTGTTCCTAACCACCTTGTCCCCACTCCCATCTACATCTTTCCCCTTCCCTAAAATAGGGAAAGAACAAGTTAAAAAATATTTGGACAAATTAGATGTCTTCAAATCACCAGGGCCTGATGAAATACATCCTAGAATATTCAAGGAGCTGACTGAGAAGATATCTGAGCCATTAGCGATTATCTTTGAAAAGTCATGGAAGACGGGAAAAGGGAAAATATAGTGCCAATCTATAAAAAGGGAAATAAGGACAACCCGGGGAAGTCAGCTTAACTTCTGTACCCGAAAAGATAATGGAGCAAATAATTAAGTAATCAATTTGCAAACATCTACAAGATAATAAGGTGATAAGTAACAGTCATCATGTATTTGTCAAAAACAAATTGTGTCAAACCAACCTAATAGCTTTCTTTGACAGGGTAACAAGCCTTGTGGATCGGGGGGTAGTGGTAATCATGGCATAACTTGACTTTAGTAAAGCTTTTGATATTGTCTCACACGACCGTCTCATAAACAAATTAGGGAAAGGCAACCTACATGGAGCTACTATAAGGTGGGTGCAAAATTGGTTGGAAAACTGTTTCCAGAGAATAGTTATCAATGGTTCACAGTCATGCTGGAAGGGCATAACGAGTGGGGTCCCGCAGGGATCAGTTCTGGGTCCGGTTCTGTTCAATATCTTAATTGATGATTTAGATCAGGGACGGCGAACCGCGGCCAGTGGGGGCCGTGATCAGGCGAACCTGCCGCGTCAGCAGGTAAATAAGCTGGCCCGGCCCACCAGGGTGCTTACCCTGGCGAGCCGCGTGCCAAACGTTGCCGACCCCTGATTTAGATAATGGTATAGAGAGAGAACACTTAAAAGGTTGGGGACGATACCAAGCTGGGAGGGGTTGCAAGTGCTTTGGAGGATAGGATTAAAATTCAAATGATCTGGACAAACTGGAGAAATGGTCTGAAGCAAATAGGATGAAGTTCAATAAGGACAAATGCAAAGTACTCCATTTAGGAAGGAACAATCAGTTGCACACATACACAATGGGAAATAACTGCCTAGGAAGGAGTACTGCAGAAAGGGATCTGGGGGTCATAGTGGAACACAAGATAAATATGAGTCAACAGTGCAACACTTTTGCAAAAAAAGCAAACATCCTTCTGGGATATATTAGCAGGAGTGTAGTAAGCAAGAAACGAGAAGTAATTCTTCCACTCTACTCCACGCTGATTAGGCCTCAACTGGAGTATTGTGTCCAGTTCTGGGCACCACATTTCAGGAAGGATGTGGACAAGTTGGAGAGAGTCCAGAGAAGAACGACAAAAGTGACCAAAGGTCTAGAAAACATGACCTTATGAGGGAGGATTGAAAAAAACCTGAGTTTGTTTAGTCTGGAAAAGAGAAGACTGAGAGGATACATGATAACAGTTTTCAAGTATGTAAAAGGTTGTTACAAGGAGGAGGAAAAAAATGTTTTTTCTTAACCTCTGAGGATAGGACAAGAAGCAATGAGGTTTAGGTTGGACATTAGGAAAAACTTCCTAACTGTCAGGGTAGTTAAGCACTGGAATAAATTGTCTAGGGAGGTTGTGGAATCTCCATCATTGGTGATTTTTAAGAACAGATTAGACAAACACCTGTCAGGAATAGTCTAGATAATACTTAGTCCTGCCATGAGTGCAGGGGACTGGACTAGCTGACCTCTCAAGGTCCTTCCAGTTCTATGATTCCTCTGAGTTCCTCACCCCCCTGTTTCCCCATGTTGCCTGGGCACTAGCACAGGAGAGAGAGTCCTTTGCCTTTGCCACAGTGGTGCACACCTGACCAGAGGAGCAATTGCAAGGAAAGTCCTGCTCAGCCCCCATGGTCCTGGGCTGAAGCATGCTTAGTCACTCTACAGGGACAGTGCCTGAATAGTCCAGCTGGCACATAGGAACATCAGAGAATTTAGTTGCCAAACTAACTAGTCGCTACTGAGCATGTACAAACTGAGATTTTGGCCAAATGTGGGTATGTTTTTTTTCATGGTAACAGCAAAAAGCACATCCCTGATACCAGCATGACCCCTGCTAAATTTCAAGTCTCTGAGCCAAAGCATGAGGCACTAGAGCTTCTCAAATAAAATGGATGTAAGAATTTGTTTAACATGGCAAAGCACCACATTTTTCTCGAACTTGGTCTCACCAACAGCTGAAACTTTCCAAAAACAATTCCGTCTGCGGCAGATGCAGCATGGAAAATTTCAGACTGAACGGTTTGCAAATGTTATAAGCAACAGAAGACAGGGTCTTTCAGTAAAAACTGTGAGATAACCTTAACTACAGGCATCACCACCTGCACCATCTATAATAAGAGTAAAGTGATAGAAATACTCAGAAATGAACAAATAAAAGAAACTCGTCTGAAAATGTCCTCAGTTGTTGTTGTTGTTGTTGTTGGCGGCACTTCCCACCACTGAGCCACCTTGTGCTGTCAGCCTGACAAATCTTTCAAGTTAAGCAATGTTAGGCTGAGTCAGCACTACGTAGTGCTGGTGATTCAGGACTGAATCAGTGCCACAACAGGATTTTATCAGAGGCCACTGTGATGCTGGAGGTTTAATGTTTTGATGGGATCTAAAATGGAGATCCTTAAACACTTGCTGTGATTTTTTGTAAATAAGGGTGTTAGCCCAGGTGTCCAGAACAAAGTCCATCTCTGGTTACTGCATTCTGAAAACCCAAATCCCTCTACAGTTTCAATGGTATCAAGCAATTTTTCATACCCTAAACTATTGTGTATTGTTGATGAAATCTTGTAAATAGCAACTGTGATCCATAAGAAGTGGTTACATTCAGTGCTGGATAAAGTGCTCCCCACTCCATAACATTTTTGGGGTGTTATGAAAAAATATTAATAATTGTACAGGGTTTTCATTTCTTCAGATAAAAAGTGCTATATAAATACTAAGCATTATTATTATTTATTGTCAATAACCTGTCACCCGCGGGTCAAGATGCACAATTCCCTTTGCAGTAGAACATGTAGCAACAGGGACTGTATCAACACCAACTCAGTGATACAGTTTACAGTCACCCACAGAAGAGTTATTTCAACACAACATAGAAACATACTGCTAAAATATTTTCATTAATAATCTGGCATGTAAACTTATAATACTTAATTCTAACTAATCAAAGTAAGTATTAAAAATAAAATCATTAATTTCCTATTTGAGTGTTATAAACAATAACTAAAAATCATTCTGAAAATGGAGCTGTAAAATGTCACTTTTTAAACAGGACCTACCCGGATGTTTAAAGAAAACTGGTGTCCCAGAATGGGAATGAGTCAGGCATAATCACACTTCACATTGCCTAAGCTATACATTGTCAGGTGTATATGTTTAGTTTCCTGTGGGCTTTTTAATTCTGACAGATAAGAAGAAAATATTTGAGTCATAAGATTCTTTTTTTTTCTTCCCTAAAACTGTTAGTATTCCACACTGGAGCTCATTAAGCCATTTTTTCTCTCTCTTGTCCTAAATAGCAACAGAATAGGGTGCCTGTTACAGGGCACTGGACCTTGGGGACACATGCATATAGTGCACCTGTTATGGCCCCTGGCCACTCTAAAATTGGATACAGAGCATGTGACTACAAGCAAGCATGTGACACAAAGAATGCCAGATATAAGGATTCCTGCCTTTTGGGGGGTGGGGGTGGCAGGGCGCAAAGATCCAAAATCAGGAAAGTTCTAGTGTAGGTTCTTCCATGGTAGCCAGGAATGGCAACTTACAGGGGGAAACAGTAGGCCCGGGTTGTTTGCTGTATTCGGGCCTGACCTCTCAATTATTCGGACCTGAGGAATGGCTGGAATTTAAGTTCCCTATCTGAGTGCGGAGGATTGTACCTTTAGGCCCAGCCCTGAGGAAAGGGTGGGTGTGACAGCCCCTCCAGTACTGACACATATAATCTGAGAAGAAAACTGAATCACTACCTAGCAATTTAGGCTTGGCTTATCTCATCTCCACAGATAGGCACCTTTTACCTCCAGCATGCCCACAACACACAAATATGAGCACATTCATGCCAGAGTACCCAGCAGCCTTGCTGGTCCTTAAATCACCCTTCTAAACATTCCTTGGGCACCCAGCTTCCATTTATGTTCTTGATTAGGAGCCTATCTGTACATGAGGGTGCACAACACTCTTGTAAAGTGCCAACCTAAGCTGCTATTTTTCCAAGTGGAAAACACTATTTACTTTTTTCTAAGCAAGGTGGGTTTCATAAAAGTAAAATGGAGCCTCTATTTAGAGTATCCATAAAAGCACATACAGCACATCATAAAAAAAAGCACATAATAAAAGAAAATCAATATGAGCCTTTTGACAGCTGAAATAAGATGCTTCATAATGTTGTGCCAGTCTCATAGAGCATTGTGTACTTCACTGTGTATGACTTTGTACTTCTCTATTTTCAATCACCTGCAGTGATAAAAAAAAGTTTTGTCCTTTTTTTTGGGCAACATTTCATATGCCTTCAGACTTTCTTTTTAAAAATGGCTAAGAAGTCACGAATCAGTGGTTGTGTCATACTTAATTAGCTGATGTCATTTCAGATGTTTCCAGTTAAATTAGATTGGCAGGGAGTGTATTTGGGCTGTATTCTGAAAAACAAAACAAAAAAACCCCAAATGTATCACTTTTCACTGAGGCTTGTGAGGTGTCCTGCTTACAAGTATAAACAGTATCTTTGCAAGGAAGAATATTTTGGCACGATTTGGAGGTTGGTTAGAAGGAACAAAAGCTGTTCGAGATCTACTGTATTTAGTAAAGTTCTCCAGTCCGAATCTCTCTGAATGGGTTTTTTAATTTGAAGCAGACACATGCCAGGTGTGTAGTCATGATGCTTAATGCACTACTGGAAGGCATTCTGATACTACAGTGATACGCAAGGTATAAGAGCCTATATAGAAGAGAGCAATGCTTCTGTTGGATGAGCTGCTGGAAGGATTAATATTGGACAAAATTGGGAGGGTTGAGTGTTTACAGACAATAAAGGAGCAATCATTCTGTGTATTAAGTATTTGAGAGTTGTGTAAATGAAACTGTTTGCAATATCAACTGGTGAAGAAAAATACCATGGAACATTCAAACAGGAGATGGGTAGGCATGTTCCACTAGCGCTCAGTGCCTGCGTGTTGTTTGTTTATGCAACCCTGATCCAAACAAGAGACCACATCTCTGACCTTGTTCAGTCGGTTTGCATGGCTGAAGCCGTGCAAAGCAGTAGGAAAGTTACCTTTCAAGGAGCATCTGAAGATTCCCCTGACATAGGAGAAGCCTAAAGTGGTGCAAGGCTGTGTAAAGTGAGGGGTGAGGCATGTAAGGGGAAGTCTGGCCAGTTCTCATCTTGTGGAGTGCTCCCTCTGCTTAAAGCAGCCCAAACAGCCCCCAATGATCCCTGGCTCAGAGGAGTAGAAAGGTGACATAGACTATGTTGAGTAGAGCTGAGAATTTGGCCATTTTGTGTATGGGAAAAGTAACATCTGCTAACTGCGTTATTTTGATTTTTGGTTTTCGCCTCCCCACTGAGTCAAAAAAGAACACTAACACTGGGCTTGGACCAGTAGGAAGCAATGCTTCTTACTACATGCTACTGAAAGAAATCCCAGTATAAAAAGCATACTTAAAATGCTATATAAAGTATGTTGATGGGTTTTATTTTAAGCTCGTGATATGCATATTGGTATAGACTGTGAAATACTACTTCCATATTTTAATGGGCTTGCAGATCTCTAGCATCCAGTTTCTGAAATGTTGCTAAGGAACAGATGCACTTCCTGGGTGAGTTATATCTCTGCTAATGCTTACAAAAAAAAGAGTTTAGGTTTTTTTGCATGTTTGACCTTCACGCACTGAAGGTCATTTTAATGCTAGAACATCAGCACTGATCCATATGGTGAGCTAGAAATGGTGTGGATCACCATTCTGAATATGTTCCAGAGGCCGTTATTCAGGTGCTACATGCCCTCTGGGACATTCAGTCTCCTCACATAGAACATTTTTCCCATTATGTTAAATAAATGCATACATTTCTAATAAAAATATAATAATTTTGACAAAAAGGGAATAAGCCACTCAGAAATAACATTTTAAAACTTTCATATAGCAACATTCCCTGCTGGATACTGCCAGTTCTAAACTTTGTCTCGTGGACATTACTGTCCGTTATATGCCCTCACCTTTCGCTTGAGATACATATGAATTTTGCTGCAATCCATCATCTGACTAGAGAAGCTTGGAACTCTGTCTCAGGTAATGAATTAATGAGACTAATCAGTGTATTGTGGGGAGCGCAAGTTATTTCTGCTCCTGTTAACACCATAACAGTGTAGCCCTAAGGTGTGGTCCGCATTCTCATCAACAAGATGAATGATGCACAAGAGGGGGGCACATCAGAAGAAAAAGTGCTGGCAACTGGTCAGTTTCCCAGTAGTTGAACCCTGTGTGCACACAGGGCTGTCTCTGGCTTTTTGGCCGCCCCAAGCAAAAAAAAAAAACCTGCGGCGGGGCCAGAGCCGGGGGGAGGGGGGACCGCGGGGGGGGGGGCGGGAAGGGGGCAGCCAGGGCTACAGCAGGGGCGCTGCCACGCGGCCCCTCCCGCTGCGCCGCCTCCTGCTGCCTGCCGCGAGGGCTCCGCTCCGGTCGGCGGGGAGGGAAGGAAGAGGACTGCCCTGCAGGGCGCTCTGGTTCTCCGCGCCACCGCCCCCTACAGGGTGGCCAGAGCGGAACAAGAACAAAACAAAACAAAAAAAGTGGCCGTGCCGCCCTAGGATTGGGCAGAATGCCGCCTCCAACAATCTGCCGCCCCAAGCACCAGCTTGCTCAGCTGGTGCCTGGAGCCAGTCCTGTGTGCACAGAGGGAATTGGTATAAAACTCAGATTTTTTTTCATTTATACATGTCATTTATCTTTATATAGTAGGAGTTATCCAGCATAGATGCCCTTTTATCCAGATTAAGCTGTAACTATAATGGTCTGACTGATAGAAGAAGAATGCAAATCTCATATAGGTAGTCCTTATTTAAAACTAACGACCAAAGTAATTGGGAAAACAAAAATCATATGGTATGCCTTTTATCAGGAAACCGCCTTATTATTACTGAGCATATTAAAAGGATTAGAATTTAGGTGTGCTGTGCATATGTAGAACACCTGTGATAAACACTCCTAAAAATAATTCAGCAGCACACAGTCTTTACCAGGGCATAAATTCCTTGATTAAAGCTGGAAAACTGAAGGTTTATCAAAGTGGTGATCATTTTTTCTCACCTCTCACATTGTTTAAATATTGAGATTTGCTGGAATTCTTATCATTCAGGTGCAAAAATCTACTGTTTTGGTGATTTATTTTCTGCCAAGTTATTCCACTGTTACCTGTGAAATGTTTGATGAATAGCTAAATGAGAGAAAATGCAAAGCAATTCACTGGAGGAAAGAAAGCCAGTTTCCAGCCTCACTTTGTGATAAGTAATCTTTCCTGGGCTCATTCTCCTATAAAATGTAGCTTGTGATCGATCCCTGAAGTTTCTTTAGGTTCTGAGATTGACTGGACTCCTCACAGTAGAGTAGTCTAAGCTCTGCTCTAAAATTAGTCAACAGCACTAACAAGCCTTCTCTGTTCCCTCGCTGCATGCTTGAAAGAGCCATAGATAATGAGGGAGTACATTTCTTGCCAAAGGTTGACCTTCTGGAATAAAATAATCCAAGAGAAGTTTGGGTTTGGTACACATAACCATGGCCTGTACTAGTATAATGAAAAGACACAAATTAAGCAGTTCAGGATGGGTACTTCGGTGCTATAAATATATCAACAAATAAATAAATCAAGTTACAGCTCATCCATACTGTGTTTATAACTGAGGTACATGACTTGTGCCTCTCAACTACTGTACTGTACTTTAATTTTAGGTGCAGTGCTGATTTCTCGGGATAATAGATTTATCCACAATCTCAACTTCTGTGCATGATAATGCACTTGTATAACAGGGATTTGCATGGAACCCCACCCTGAACCTTGTATCTGACAATTATTGGGACACAAGTCCAAATCCAAATCCCTAAACTTCCTGGTGACACCATTAACAGTCCTTTATCTGTCTGACCCTCTGAAGAGTCCTTCCACCAGGGCATTTTTCAACAGGAAATGCCCTCCAGAACATTCTGCAGTCACAGTGTGAGTCAGGCAGTAGCAGGAGGAAATCAGGAAGATGTTTTGTTACATTTGCCAGCTCACTCCTCCACACAGTGCTTTTCCTTAGTAAATACTAATAATCTCTTGGCAGCACATGTAGGCTCTTGGACAATAAGGATATAGTGCAGGCAATCTATACTTAGAGATTTTCACTGAATACAGGGAGCTATTGTTATCTCACAGCACATTGCTTTAACTACAGAATTACATTTTCCGCCTCTAGGCATTGATTGTGTGGCAAAACACTGCATTTCTGAAGGTCCACTAACCTATTTCTACTTTTGCCAACTTACCTGCCCTTCAAAATCTTAATATCCAGGTATGTACAAACGGGGCCATTAATTCAAATTGTATTGCCCTTGCAACTAGTGGAAAAATGCACTGAGCAAAACTACAGTGCAATTTTACCTCATGGTTGCCATGAGAGTAGTTAGGGTGACCAGATGTCCTGATTTTATAGGGACAGTCCCAATATGTGGGGCTTTGTCTTATATAGGTGCCTATTACCCCCCCCACACACTCCCTGTTCCGATTTTTCACCCTTGCTACCTAAGAGTAGTCCACCCTATCATATATGTTGCTCTCTACCAATACTGCTCGGTTCTGCTTTTAAATGAGCAAAGGAAAGGACAGAAACTTTAGCTCTCCTCCTTGGTCCAATTCAATGCATTGTAAGGAGGCTTTTTTTCCTTAAAATGAAAGTTGTCATATTCCTTTTGGGTCTGATCCAAAGCCCATTGAAGTCAATGGAAATCTTTCCTTTGACTGTGGTAAGCTTTGCCTCAGATCCATAGTGAGTACTAACAAAAAGGATCCAGCCATTAGAGATGGAAAGGTATTCTAGGAATTGGGTTTTCTCCTTTATCACAGTAAAGTTAACTGATATTTAACTGAATAGATAGTGGGGTAAGAGATTACTCTATGATATGGATGGGTTTACTTGTAAGAATACTAAACAACAAAACTGAAAAGTTTTATATCAGAGAGGTAGCCATGTTAGTCTGTAACCACAAAAACAATGAGGAGTCCGGTGGCACCTTAAAAACTGACAGATTTATTTGAGCATAAGCTTTCGTGAGTAAAAAACCTCACTTCTGCAGATGCATGGAGTGAAAATTACAGATTTAGCTTGTGTGGCATTTATAGGCATAAATGTGATATATGCCATCATGTGCCAGCAATGCCCCTCTGCCATGTACAGTCTCTACGTAAGAGAATAAATGGACACAAATCAGACATCAGGAATGGTAACATACAAAAGCCAGTAGGAGAACACTTCAATATCCCTGGACATGCTATAACAGATTTAAAAGTAGCCATACTTTAACAAAAAAAATTTCAAAAACAGACTTCAAAGAGAAACTGCAGAGCTACAATTCATTTGCAAATTTAACACTATTAATTTGGCCTTGAATAGGGACTGGAAGTGCCTGACTCACTATAAAAGCAATTTTCCTTCTCTTGGTATTAACACCTCCTCATCAGTTATTGGGAGTGGACCACATCCACCCTGATTGAACTGGCCCTGTCAACACTGGTTCTCCACTTGGAGGGTAACTCCCTTCTCTTCCTGTGTCAGTATATTTATGCCTGCATCTGTAATTTTCACTCCATGCATCTGAAGAAGTGGTTTTTTTTTACCCATGAAAGCTTATGCCCAAATAAATCTGTTAGTCTTTAAGGTGCCACGGGACTCCTCGTTGAAAAGTTTTATGAATTTCACTTACACTAAGCTCCAAATATCACCCCTAAATCTTGAATTTTGGATACGTGTCAAGAAATATTAGCAGACTTACTTGGAAAATATATTATTTTTTTTCAGGTTAGGAATACTAACATAGGTAAATCAATGATAGGATCTGACTTCCATGTGTTTAGTTGTGCAGCAGGGAAAAGAGTCAAGTAAGCTAAACCACCTTTAGGAGACTCCAGTCACAACATTTAAGGAAGCAGAACTGGACTGTACAACTTTTTGATCGTACAGTTAGGACGCATTGAGCGAAACCACAAAAAGATCCTCCATCAGAGACAAAAAGTAAGAGAATTACCAACTCCTGCTCTCTTGGACTGATGACAGTCTCTAGCCGCTTCCACTTCATGGAGCTCCAGCCATTACTCCAGGTGCTCCCCTGGATAGAAAACCTCGAGAGACAGTGCAGCAATCCCACGGCCTGCCTAGGGTAAAACACCCTGGGCACTGCAGGCCAGGCTTGACAATTTCTCTCTCACTGTAGAATCTTCGGTGAATCTGAACCGTAAACTTTGTTTTTCTTTCCAGTTTGGTAAAGAAAATACAATCTGTATTTAACAGCTGATGATAGCACCATCCAAAACTTGTTTGCTTCTCTGAAGGAGTCATCCTCTTTCCATGGGAGGGATTTGCTGTACCACACAGTAGCAAATTAATCGTGTATTTTTCTGAATCACGCTGGGATAACGGATCACGTTGTATGTCCACGCAACAAAATCTTCAATGAAATAAATGCTTCAAACAACTGAATGTGCCTATATGCATATGATTATCCAGCATCACAGGGAAGTGATAGTGGGATCAATTAACCAGAAACCATCAATCTGGAGTATTGCAAAGATCATAGTGAGGATCTGGCTGATTGAATGGGAAATTAATCTAGATGTTTTATCTTATGCTGTTTGGTAGAAGTTTATTAGGCTATTTCTGAGGAGTAGATACCCATATACTTCTTTAATTGGTTGGTGCGCAATGCCAAAACAACATCTTTGCACATCTTCTGGGGGTGGGGGAAGGGCTAGCAGAGCTCCTTTCCTTCAAATACGAAGAATTGTATGGTGTAAAACACCAGAGCAACTGACAATAAAATGTTTCTGGTGTAGGAACAGGGTCTGATCCAGCTCCCAATTAAGTCATTGTGAGTTTTTTTCCACTGACTTGAATGGGAACTGGTTCAGGTCATTAATCTTTAACTAAAAAATAGAGGAAAATGATCGTCTTGTGGTTAAGGCACTGAACTGGGACTTAGCAGATATGGGTTTAGTTCCTGGCTCTACCACAGACTGCCTGTGTGTCAAGTTAGCTGGTGCCTAATGCCAAACCCATTAAAGCCTACAGCAGAAGTGATACTCCAGTGCCCCAGACTGTATAGACCACTTTCCAGTATGGGACACCAAAGCAGAATTTAGCTGAATGTTAGGTTATGATTACTGAAGCACTGCACAAAAGTATATATGCTCCTTATGTGAAGCAGAAGTGAACTGGTTTTAGTCTTCACTTCCTTTCTTTTTTCCCCTCACGCCAGTCCACCCCTTTCAGCATCTCTATCATACCCTAGGGTCAGAACCCACTTACCCAGTACAGTTCCCTCTAGAGTCATCCTCTGCATATTAATCTAGCTTCTAAATTTAAATGGGTCAACTTTGAGGTTTAAGACACAGCTCATTGTAAGGATGGCAGAATCTGTCCCTCGGTGATCATATGCAGTAGGTGTGTTGGCAACATTTACTTCAGCAGTGATTAAAATGTCTTACTGAACAGTGAATGGTGGACTTCACCACTAGACTGACAGTGATGACCTTTTAAAAAAAAAATCAGGTTCTTTTATAGATGCTTCTGGCTAACTCAAGGGTCAGAGTAAGAAAAAAACTAATTGAAACTGGCAATATCTGGATAAGACTGAATTCAAGTACATGTGGAGATAATGTTGGTTGGTAATGATTGCAGTGGGCTGCATTTTGCTACCCTTAAGCACGCTGATGTCTCACTCAGGCCAAACCATTGAAATCAATGGGCTGACTCACAAAATAAGGTACTACTCAACATGAGTAAGGATCGCAGAATCTGAGTCAGATGGAAAGCTTTATAAAGCCTTTTGCCATTGGTGGAATACCTCTGGACATACCCAGTACCCAAAATTGTTCACAACAAGGGATTTGCTCTTTCCACCATTTGACATTACAGGCTCAGGTGTAAATTAAAATTAAAGTGAATTTTTATCATCCAGCTGCATAATAAACAATGGCTGAAGTAGATCAAAACATAAGTGGGAACTCTCACCACACTAATCCAGGAGGAGACGGGGAAGAACAGTTTACACAGAACCGGGAGAAAAGGTACAAAGAGAGAAGAGGCGGAGGTCTCCTTCTCTTTTAAACAGACGAGGAGGAGCCATGGTCCTCCCTCTCTCCCAAAAGTAGGTAGATCTATGATTGATCCTTTTGGGTGGCACTCTATTAGCAAAATGATTTTTAAACATTGTTCCTTATAAATGTAGCATATAGGACTACCAAAGAATAAAGTAAAGCCACTGACAGTCTGAGGCGGATGGCTTTGTCACGTCTTGAATCTTTTAATGATCTCTATTTTGAAAGGTACTAATTTGCAGTATACAATGTATCCATTTTCTGCAGGCTAAGATATAATATGTTCTGTTATATCATGTGTATATTATACCTTTTTATCCTCCAATTAAAATATTTGAAACAAAGCAGACATCATTTCTGAGTGTTATGTTGAATTCATCTATTTGGTTCATTTAAAGGAAAGCCTCAAAGCCACTTCAAAATTTACAATGGAATATTTTCCAAGTGTGATACAAACGTGATTATTTCTACTTTAGAGAGAGAAAGGGCTTTGTATGTCACATTGGAAATAAATCATCTTTATATTGAGTAAACCTTGAATATTTTCATTTTTCCAAATTATGTCTTAGCTATGGGTAAATTCATAGCAGCTTACTTGAAAACACATTGGCAACCAACTCTTATTCCAAAGAACTGCATATTTTTATGATAGATGTGCAAGAATCTATAATGTACAAGCAACATAAATGTTGCTTTTATTTTGTGTTGCTTTTCTTTAGAACTGAGCAATCTGATTATTTTAAAAATAAATCATTAGTATGTTTCAGCCTGCCACATTCTGCAGGTAACAAAGAATATCAGAATTGCAAGTTGCTATAATCACCAGAAATGGAAAACTGGAGTTGATAAGCTTCGTTTCTCACATAATCATTTCAGGTGAATTAGTGACAGCTGAAATCAGATTCCTGTGATGAACAGATGTGTCTTTAAATGGCAGAATCCCCCCTCCAGCTTCCCACTGTAGGTAGATTTAAGTGAAAAATAAAAGTAATTTAAAGATCTAATTAATTCAGCTCTTGAACACTAACCATACTAAATAATTTCTTTTCCATCTTTGGTAATATGTTTAGAGAAGAAAGGGCTTTAGGTTGAGAAAACAGTGTGTTACACCCAGGCATCATTTTGAAGGACAGCTTGCTTCCCCTCTGTCTGAAACATCATAGCTGGTTTTGCTTTTTATTAACAACTATGCTTATTTGTTGAGCTATTGCACAAGAGTGACGAGGAGGTCTTGGACTTGTCAGTCGACTGGAGGGCTGAGTACTCCTAATCAAGAAGCTAAAAGAAATTATTGCTTGCATTTCCCCTCCATGCTTCTCTACATGTAGGAGAGCTGAGAAGAGAAATTCCATGCTGCAGCAGAGCTGAGACTGTATGATTTATGTATGATTATCTCTTCATTTTAGGAAGCATGGATTAGCTCTGCCTAGATTAAATACAGAGGTGCACGCCAGAGGGGGTGGACATGGGGATAAGGGTTTGTAACTGAGTACAACAGGGATGCTGAGGTGGGGTGAATTAAAGAGAGAGAAGAGGGACTGGAGACATTTTCCTTCTTCAAGAAGGATTTCTCAGGTAGGAATGTAGGGAGAATGCTCCTGTTCAGGTTGTGAGGAGACTGCGGACAGGATATGTGATTTAAGAACCATTAGCAATAAGAGTATCTGGGCCAAACCAAATCTATTTCTCTTATCCTATTATCCCAATCTTCTCAGTTAGATTTACCACTAACCTTGAGTAAAGAGCAGCAGAGAACAAATGAGGGACAAAACCATTATTCAGACTGTCTCAATTCAGTTCCTGGTCTCCCTCCTCCCTTACTCCAGCAGGAAGTAATCTAAACCAGCCCTGTATCAGCAGCAGCTCATTTCCCCCCATCTGATGCCTTGGTCACATTGGCTGGCTGACTGGCACAGGGGGAGACAGGGTAGAGTCAAGGCTCCATGCACTTTCATTCCATGCCCAGCTGCACAGAAAACAGAGTAACAGCCCCATAAGACTGCTCTCCTCATTGCACCATAGCCTTCGAAGCAGGCAGCCCAGGCAGGGGAATAAGGGCCATTTTATAAGCCTCATTACTCTACGTGGAGCATAGAGTGAGGCACAATCTTGCTCTTTGTGATTTAGCCTAGTATGATTTTCTCCCTCATCAGAAAGAGGCACGACTGCAGGGGAGCTCTTGAACCAAACCAAAACACAGGAAGTGAAGTGACTCCCAACCAAAAAGGAAAAACACAAACAACTTAAGAGGCTGCACTGAGAGGCAAGAGCTTAGGAAACCCACTTCGACCGCTACTTGGGCAGGCCCTTCCTCCCCAATCTAAACAGAACAGAAGAGAGTGTTCTAAACCGTTTAAGGGGGGTTATCACACCCTACTGAAATTCTCCCAGCCATAACAGCTGTTCACCCCAAACTGTTCTCTGCGATCCTCTGCAAGGGATATGTTGAGTGCTCCTCATTCCATCTAAGAACTGGAGCTAGGGGGCTGAGCTCTCACTGTGGTCCACATGTTCTTCAAAACTTCTATGAGGCAAGTGCCCCTCCTTATTTAAGTCATTTATTTTTGTCTGGTAAAGAAATATTGTGTATGTGGTTTGGCTTTGAAGTGATGGTAAGTTTTAGGATTTGGTTGTTATGATTTCCCAGATGGTTTCCATTCACCTATAATTTGTATCTGTTATTTGTACTCATTGTGTATAGGATATAATTGTCCCTCTGAGTGTGTAGTGTCAGCAATTGTCCACTAACAGCCCAGTATTACTCCCACTCAAGATTATGAGAACTGGTTTACACCCTAATCAAATAATACTAATTATTAATAATAAATACTTAATTTGTATATAGCATCTTTCATCCATAAATCTGAAAGCACTTAGCAAAATAATAAATTGAGGCACAGAAAGGCAAAGTGACTTGCTCAAGGTCACCCAGCAGGCTAGTGGCAGAACTGGAAAAGAACTAAGGTCTTCCCAGTCCCAATGAGGAGCTCTACCCACTGAGCAACACTGCTTCTCTTAAGGTCCCATCCTATCCCAAATAAATTAATGAGAGTTTTTCCACTGACTTAAATGAAAGCAGGACTGGTCCCTCAGTGAAGGACTTCTTGCCCGAGATGAACACACCTTTTCCTCTTCCTCTTTGGCCTTTTTCATCTGGGAGACCGTTTCAAACCCTAACCAAATAAATGTTTAAAAGAAAGTTCAAGGTAAATTCTAACATCTGATCACATTCAAAGGACCTATTTATTATAATTGGCTATGATCTTGCACATGCCTCCGGTAGGAGATGGCTTCTGTGTTAGATTGGAATGAGCTATTTGTTCCTCATTACGAAAGTCTTGTTACCTGAGAATTGTAGCATATTTTCTCTGAAACGAAGAAACACGGCACATACACCAGCAGAGACTGCACGCACTCCTCTTCAAGAGCTACTGAGCATTATAATTTAGGAATGCAGCACTGCCATCTGGGGGATGAAAAAGCCAATAGTACAATCAGAGCTCAGCTACAGGGGAAAAAACAAACATGGGGGGTGGGAAGGAAGAAAATTATCAGCCTGCAGAAGCTGGTAATGATGATATGCTTTTCTTAAAGTGTACATGAATCAACAATACCCTCTTGGATTATTGCTTTCAAATAGGGTAACATTATTTGTCACTTAGATACAGAGGTTCTACCCATTCCAAAAGCATAAGTGGGGTCTTGCCTTTTAATGTTTATGTCATTTAGCAACTGGCTATATGGTGCAAACACTCCCTGTAATGAATTCTCTATAATTCCTTGAATTACAGTATTATTCCCTCTTTGCTCAGTTATACCAGTAAACAAGGGCAGAGGTGATTCACTGAACCCAGCTAATAAACTGCTCTGGAGTCCAGTCTACAGTCTTTGAAATTCATAAAAAATAATAATGCAGAAATTACCATATCCATATCTCTTGACATCCTGCTGAGCTCACTGTCACATCCTTTACATACTGCATTTATTTCACAACACTTGGCTTGGTCCTGGGAAACCTGCTGTCTTTTCTCCCCAATATAGGTCTGAGAGGCAGCCCATCTGGCTCTCTAATAAAGAAAATGACTGCACATACTAATTATTTTTCTGAATTGGCCTGTACTGGGTGAAGACTGGGGATCCAGTGGTCCCTTAAAAAAAGAAACCTGTGCAATTTCTCAACAGCTATACACAGAAAAATTCTGCATTCCACAACTTGTTCTAGCTATTCAAATGCACACACACCCAATACGCGGTAGCAATTTTATCCGAGTTGAGGCAATGTATTCAAGCCCCCACAAAAGCTGTTGTGCCAAAACTTTGGTGGTACAGCCCATTTCTTGAATGAATTTTCAAAAAAAAAAAAAAAAAAAAAGAAAAAAAAACCATTATTGTGTGTCTGCCCAATATCTAGCACAACAGGACCCACACTGCCTATAAGTGCTACTGCAATGTACAACATAACTTTTAGATGTTAACTGTAAGCATAACAAAGTAAACCATATGAGAGATTTTTATCTGAATTCTCATATGACTATTGCCTGACTGGATTTTAACCAGCATGGCAATGTTGTGACTGACCTGCTACTCATCTTTTAATTGTGGATTAGAAACAAATGTCTGACTTCTACATTAATTTTATACCCTCTATTATTTTAAAGCATCTGCCCATCCTACCTGGGCTGCTGATTCCACTAGTATCACAATAATACATTGTCTAGAGGTACCAAAAAGTAGTATCTCAAAGGGAACAAGAGGTAGTACTGCTTTTGCAGGTGTTGATTTAGTGCTCTTGAAGCTATAAGTGGCTCATGGTAAAGTAGGATGAACTCCTGGAAGGTTTAAAAATTATAGCACTGCTATAACTTATACAAAAAACACTGACAGAGAATCATAGAATCATAGAATATCAGGTTGGAAGGGACCTCAGGAGGTCATCTAGTCCAACCCCCTGCTCAAAGCAGGACCAATCCCCAACTAAATCATCCCAGCCAGGGCTTTGTCAAGCCTGACCTTAAAAATCTCAAAGGAAGGGAATTCGGAATTCTGAAGAAGAGCTCTGTGTAGCTCGAAAGCTTGTCTCTCTCACCAACAGAAGTTGGTCCAATAAAAAATATTACCTCACCCACCTTGTCTCTCTAATATCCTGGGGCCAACAAGGCTACAGCAACACTGCGATCAATATGGTATGGAAAGGTAACTTTTGCCAAAAATTAATCTAGTGATACCGCCAACACTCATTGAAATTTCTGCTTCATAGGGTGAGGTTTGGAATCTTGCATTATTGAAGCATCTCTGTTTTCTAAAACTGCTTGAACTAACTAAGATAGAGTACTGAACATCTGATAGGCACAGTCACACCAAGATTAGTGCAGCTTATTTAGACCAGGGGGAAACTAATAAGAAAAAAAAATAGTGGTATTCTCTCATGCTCCGTCCACATGCCAAGTCCCACCCACTTGAGACATTCAAATGAGTCATCTTCATAATAGAATCATAGAATATCAGGGTTGGAAGAGACCTCAGGTCATCTAGTCCAACCCCCTGCTCAAAGCAGGACCAATTCCCAACTAAATCATCCCAGCCAGGGCTTTGTCAAGCCGGGCCTTAAAAACCTCCAAGGAAGGAGACTCCACCACCTCCCTAGGTAACGCATTCCAGTGCTTCACCACCCTCCTAGTGAAATAGTGTTTCCTAATATCCAACCTAGACCTCCCCCACTGCAACTTGAGACCATTGCTCCTTGTTCTGTCATCTGCCACCATTGAGAACAGCCGAGTTCCATCCTCTTTGGAACCCCCCTTCAGGTAGTTGAAGGCTGCTATCAAATCCCCACTCATTCTTCTCTTCTGGAGACTAAACAATCCCAGTTCCCTCAGCCTCTCCTCATAAGTCATGCGCTCCAGACCCCTAATCATTTTTGTTGCCCTCCGCTGGACACTTTCCAATTTTTCCACATCCTTCTTGTAGTGTGGGGCCCAAAACTGGACACAGTACTCCAGATGAGGCCTCACCAATGTCGAATAAAGGGGAACGATCACGTCCCTCGATCTGCTGGCAATGCCCCTACTTATACAGCCCAAAATGCCGTTAGCCTTCTTGGCAACAAGAGCACACTGTTGACTCATATCCAGCTTCTCATCCACTGTGACCCCTAGGTCCTTTTCTGCAGAACTGCTACCTAGCCACTCGGTCCCTAGTCTGTAGCAGTGCATAGGATTCTTCCGTCCTAGGTGCAGGACTCTGCACTTGTCCTTGTTGAACCTCATCAGGTTTCTTTTGGCCCAATCCTCTAATTTGTCTAGGTCCCTCTGTATCCGATCCCTACCCTCTAGTGTATCTACCACGCCT
This sequence comes from Terrapene triunguis, assembly GCF_002925995.2. Classification (NCBI taxonomy): domain Eukaryota; kingdom Metazoa; phylum Chordata; order Testudines; family Emydidae; genus Terrapene; species Terrapene triunguis. The sequence goes on along the minus strand of NW_020664419.1, from coordinate 65,234,930 downwards.
CCTAGTTTAGTGTCATCGGCAAACTTGCTGAGAGTGCAGTCCACACCATCCTCCAGATCATTAATAAAGATATTAAACAAAACCGGCCCCAGGACCGACCCTTGGGGCACTCCGCTTGAAACCGGCTGCCAACTAGACATGGAGCCATTGATCACTACCCGTTGAGCCCGACGATCTAGCCAGCTTTCTATCCACCTTACAGTCCATTCATCCAGCCCATACTTCTTTAACTTGGCGGCAAGAATACTGTGGGAGACCGTATCAAAAGCTTTGCTAAAGTCAAGGAATAACACATCCACTGCTTTCCCCTCATCCACAGAGCCAGTTATCTCATCATAGAAGGCAATTAGGTTAGTCAGGCACGACTTCCCCTTGGTGAATCCATGCTGACTGTTCCTGATCACTTTCCTCTCCTCTAAGTGTTTCATAATTGATTCCTTGAGGACCTGCTCCATGATTTTTCCAGGGACTGAGGTGAGGCTGACTGGCCTGTAGTTCCCCGGATCCTCCTTCTTCCCTTTTTTAAAGATGGGCACTACATTAGCCTTTTTCCAGTCATCTGGGACCTCCCCCGATCGCCATGAGTTTTCAAAAATAATGGCTAATGGCTCTGCAATCTCATCCGCCATCTCCTTTAGCACCCTCGGATGCAGCGCATCCGGCCCCATGGACTTGTGCACGTCCAGTTTTTCTAAATAGTCCCGAACCACTTCTTTCTCCACAGAGGGCTGGTCACCTTCTCCCCATATTGTGCTGCCCAGTGCAGCAGTCTGGGAGCTGACCTCGTTTGTGAAGACAGAGGCAAAAAAATCATTGAGTACATTAGCTTTTTCCACATCCTCAGTCACTAGGTTGCCTCCCTCATTCAGTAAGGGGCCCACACTTTCCTTGACTTTCTTCTTGTTGCTAACATACCTGAAGAATCCCTTCTTGTTACTCTTAACATCTCTTGCTAGCTGCAACTCCAAGTGTGATTTGGCCTTCCTGATTTCACTCCTGCATGCCTGAGCAATATTTTTATACTCCTCCCTGGTCATTTGTCCAATCTTCCACTTCTTGTAAGCTTCTTTTTTGCGTTTAATATCAGCAAGGATTTCACTGTTTAGCCAAGCTGGTCGCCTGCCATATTTACTATTCTTTCTACACATTGGGATGGTTTGTTCCTGCAACCGCAATAAGGATTCTTTAAAATACAGCCAGCTCTCCTGGACCCCTTTGCCCTTCATGTTATTCTCCCAGGGGATCCTGCCCATCTGTTCCCTGAGGGAGTCAAAGTCTGCTTTTCTGAAGTCCAGGGTCCGTATTCTACTGCTCTCCTTTCTTCCTTGTGTCAGGATCCTGAACTCGACCATCTCATGGTCACTGCCTCCCAGGTTCCCATCCACTTTTGCTTCCCCTACTAATTCTTCCCTGTTTGTGAGCAGCAGGTCAAGAAAAGCTCTGCCCCTAGTTGGTTCCTCCAGCACTTGCACCAGGAAATTGTCCCCTACACTTTCCAAAATAATATGGTTATGTCATTTG